>NC_082718.1:64373776-64714193 GCF_030144855.1 Hypanus sabinus | reverse complement strand
TTCTTCGTCCCGTTCCTGTTAGGATCTTTCCCAGGTTCTCACCCTTTAGATCTAAGAGCCATTTCTGTATTAATTTCTTCAAAATTCACAATAAACTCTTAAAGATAAGTCCAGAAAAGTAACAAGAATCTTTTGGTGTAGGTAAAAGTAAGTTAAATAAGGGTGATCATAGGTTAAAAAAAGTCAAGGTTATGGAGCGAATCTGAAACAATGCTCACTCCATGAGTGTCTCCTGCTGACCTTGAAGGAATTTAAAGTTGTTAATACTCTCAACCTTTGATCCTTCGATGAGGACTGGCTAATGGACCTCTGGTTTCCTCCTCCTAAAGTCAACAATGAGCTCCTTGATTTTGCGGACATTCAGTAAGAGGTTGTTGTGGCACCACTCAGAGAGATCTTAAATCTTCTGCCTCTACGCTGATTTATCACCACTTTTGATTTGGTCTTTGATAGTGCAGTCAAGCAATCTTGAATATGACATTGGAACTGGGCTTAGCCACGCAGTTATAAATGTAAAGCAAGTAGAGCAGTGGGCGAAGCAGGCAGCCTTGAAGTGCACCTGTGCTGTGGAGATTATGGAGGAGATGTTGTTGCCAGTCCAAACTGACTGGTGTCTGCAAGTGAGGAAATTGAAGATATAATTGTACAGAGAGGTATTGAGGACAAACTCTTGAAACTTGTTGATTAGTTTTGAGGGGATGATGGCTTTGAATGCCGTGTTATTGTCAATAAAGAACATCTTGATGTTTGTATGTTTGCTGTCCAGATGTTCCAAGATTGAGTGAAGAGCCAATGAGATAGCATCTGTTGTGGACCTGTTGTGCTGGTAGGCAAATCGGAGTGGATCCAAGTCACTTTTCAGACAGGAGTTGATGTGTTTCAACACCAACCTCTCAGAACACTTTATCACTATGGATATAAGTGTTACTGGATAATACTAAGGCTGTGTTCTTCTTCAGCACTGGTATAATTGAAGCCTGATTGAAGCAGGTGTGTGTCTCAGACTGCTGAAGCAAGAGGTTAAAGATCTCAATGAATACTCTAGCCAGTTGATCAGCATAGGTCTGTGTAGCCCATCTGGATCCGATACTTTTCATGGGTTCACGCTCCTGAAGGCTGCTCACATGTCAGCCTCAGACACTGAAGTCACTGGATCATCAGGGGCTGTGGGAGTTTGTGATGGTCCCTCCACATTTTAACAGTCACAGCAAGTGTTGAAGGTATTGACCTCAACTGGAAGCCAAGCCCTACCACAGCTGTTGAGCATCCTTCATTGATTCAAGTTCAGTACTAATCCTAATGAATTATAGCCTTTCTAATTGCATCAATATGTTGGGCCCAGGATAAATCCTCAGAGATGTTGTTAACCAGGAATTTGAAACTGCTCACCCTTTCCATTGTTGATGCCTTGATGAGGACTAGTGTATGTTCCTTCGACATCCCCATCCTGAAGTCCACAATCAATTGCTTGGTCTTATTGCAACACTATTTAACTAGTTGATCTATCTCACTTGTGTATGCCTCTTTTGAGATTCTGCCAACAATAGTTTTGCCATCAGTAAATTTATAGATCACGATTGAGCTGTGCCTAGCCATACAGTTGTGGGTAGAGAGAGGATAGAGCAGTGGACTAAGCACACATCCTTGAGGGGCACCAGTGCTGATTGTCAGTGAGGAGGAAATGTTATTTCTGATCTGCACTGACCATGGTCTCCTGATGAGGAAGTAAAGGATCCAGTTGCAGAGGGAGGTACAGAGGTCCATGTTTTGGAGCTTGTTGGTTTAAAAACTGAGGGTATGATTGTGTTGAATGCTGAGCCGCAATCAATAAACTGAAGCCTAATGTAGGTATTGCTGTTGTTCAAGTGATCCATGGCCAAATGGAGAGCCAGTGAAATTGCGTCTAAGAATGGAGTGAAGTTCTTTGCAGACAATCAACAAAAATTCACACATAATGGGAGAAAATCAAAAATGAAGCTGCTGCTATTAGTCAAGCTTAATGCTGAGCAACTCCCCCTCCTTTTCTCTTTCCGATCTCACATATTTTTCATCTTATCCTGGTCATTTTCTCATCCTCTCCTTCCTCTAACACTATTTTTCTACTTCTAGTCTTTACAACTGATACTGTCTTGGCAGCACCTGATCCACAATACCCGCACTTTGATAATTCTCATCCTAAATGCTGTCATTGAGGGCATCCTTCTTCCTGCGGCAACAGCTAATTTAAACTATAGCTTCATAATTAACCTTCTTGCACAAAAGCTTAAAATATATTCCCCGTCATGCTGGGAGCAATTTTCTAATGTTTTTAAGCCATGTCTTAACAAATAACTCCAATGTTTACATATAATGCTGGTATTTAGTATTGCATTATCACAAGAACACAAAAATGGAGCAGGAGTAAACTACATGGCCCCTTAAGCCTGCCTTGGCATTCTGTATAATCATGGTTAATCTGTCTCGGGCTTCAATTCCTTCTCTGTGCCAGCTCCCCACAGACTGAAATCCATTTAAAATACTTATAATGAGCTAGCATCTACAATTCTGGGGCAGAGGTTTCCAGAGTTTTGCTACCGTCTATGAAAAGAATCTCCTACATTCCTCAGTTTTAAGGCTGATTTGCCCTTTTAACTATTTTGTTGCACTTCCCTGCTAATATTTTGACGCTCATGCACAAGGATTCCTTTGTTCTTCACTCGTTTGCAACATTTTTCCATTTAGTTTGTTTGCCTTTTGATTTCTCCCTCTGAAGTGCCTGACTGCACTTTTCACTGTTCATATTCCATTTGCCAAATTTTTGCCTACTGCCTATTTACTTTTTTGTTTGCAGTTATAATTTCTCATCATAGCTTTCCCTTCTACCTAATTTTGAGGGCCAAGATCTGACCCCTACCGTACTCCACTGGTTACAACCTTCAAACCTGAAAATGGGATTTTAGTTTCAGTTTTCTTTTTCCTAAATGTTAACCAATTTTCAATCCATGCTAACACATTTTCTCCAATATCTGAACTCTTAACTTGTGCAGGACCTTTTATGTGGTACTTTTGTTAAAGTGCCATTTGTTTGTGGAGTTTGTGTAATAAAAGCACAAGCTCCCCCTGCATCTGTCCTGCTTGTTATAGCCTAAAAAAAAACAAGTAAATTTGTCAAAAATAATTTCATGAAACCATGTGACTTGGTTTTGGTTTCCCAAGTGATCAGTAAATACTTCTATGATTATTGATATAGCATCTTGCTAACAATAGATGTTAAGCTAATTAATCTATAGTTTCTTGCCTATTGCCTACCTGCCTTCCTTCCTCCTTGAACAAAGCAATCTTATTTCCTGTTTTATAATCCGCTGGTACCTCCCGAAGTTCAGTGACTTTTGAAAAACATCACCCAATGTGTTCACCGTCTCTGCAGCCATTTCCTTTACTTTATTGTCACCAGACAATTGATACTGGAGCATACAATCATCACAGCGATATTTGATTCTGCGCTTCATGCTCCCTGGAGTACAAATCGAAGTAAATATAATAAAAATTTAAATTATAAATCATAATTAGAAAATAGAAAAGGGAAAGTAAGATAGTGCAAGTCGGGTCCGGATATTTGGAAGTTACGGCCCAGATCCGGGTCAGGATCCGTTCAGTAGTCTTATCACAGTTGGAAAAAAGCTGTTCCCAAATCTGGCCACACGAATCTTCAAGCTCCTGAACCTTTTCCCGGAGAGAGGAAGGATAAAAAGTGTGTTGGCTGGGTGGGTTGTGACCTTGATTATCCTGGCAGCACTGCTCCGACAGCGTGCGGTGTAAAGTGAGTCCAAGGATGGAAGATTGGTTTGTGTGATGTGCTGGGCTATGTTCACGATCTTCTGCAGCTTCTTCCGGTCTTGGACAGGACAACTTCCATACCAGGTTGTGATGCATCCTAGAAGAATGCTTTCTGCGGTGCATCTATAAAAATTAGTGAGGGTTTTAGGGGACAGGCCAAATTTCTTCAGCTTTCTCAGGAAGTAAAGGCGCTGGGGGGCCTTCTGGGCAGTGGACTCTGCTTGGTTAGACCAAGTCAGGTCATTTGTGATATTCACCCCAAGGAACTTAAAGCTTTTGACCTGTTCCACCTGCGCACCACCGATGTAGATGGGGTCATGCAGTTCGTTACTCCTTCTGAAGTCAACAACCAATTCCTTCGTCTTGCTGACATTGAGGGATAGGTTATTGTCGTTGCAACATGCCACTGGGTTCTTAATTTCCTCTCTGTACTCAGACTCATCCAAGATACGGCTTACAATTGTGGTGTCATCAGCATACTTATATATTGAGTTCGATGGAAACTTGGCTACACAATCATGGGTGTACAGTGAGTACAGCAGGGGGCTGAGTACACAGCCTTGTGGGGCAACGGTACTCAGAGTGATTGTCGAGGAGAGCTTATTCCCTATTTTTACAGCCTGGGTCCTGTCTGTGAGGAAGTTGAATATCCATCTGCAGATCTGAGTGCTAAGACCCAGGTTCCGGAGCTTAGGAATCAGTTTATTTGGAATGATGGTATTAAAGGCAGAGCTGTAGTCAATGAAAAGAAGCCTTACGTATGCATCTTTATTTTCCAGGTGTTAGAATGCGTTAAGTCTTTAAAACCCTTAGTTGCAGGCCTTTGGATCCTGGCAACTTGTCTATACTTTGTCCATGAGTCTTTCGAATACTTTGTCCCTGGTGATTGGAATTCTTCCACATTTTGTCTTTTCCTCACTTCCTGATATATTTACACAGCCTCATGCTCTACAGGTCCCATATTATCATTAGTCATTCTCTTCCTTTTTACATATTCAGAGAAGTGTTTTACTGTTCATTTAATATTACAAACAAGTTTCCCCTCAAAATCCTTTTTCTCCATGAAAGCTTTTTAATCATTCATTGCTGGTTCCTAAAAAAAATGTTCCTAATCTTCTAGTCTTGGCCTTACTGTTTTGGAGGTCCTACTTTCAAAATCAATTGTATCCTTAACCACCCTTATTAATCACAGATAGTTCCTCTTTCTCATGGAGCCTCTTTTCTTATTGGATAAATTTATGCTGAGACTGATGAAACAACTGTTTAAATGTTTGCCACTGTTCATCACTGATCTATTTCTTAACTGACTTAGGTCACTTTCAGTTTCACAATAATGTGAAATTAATTCAGAATTGTTTTTGGTGATGATGTTGTAGGACTAATAGTTCAATTGAAACTTAATGATCAAAAATTGAATAATGTGCCCTTGATGGTGCATATTGGCAGTTTTCAGGTCAGAGGATTGAGCACTTGAGCACGGAATTAGCAAAATCTTTTTACTTCTAAGTAATTGGGGTGCATCAGGACCAGTACATTTGGCTGAATCAAGCAGTTACCCCAATTAGCTGGTTTCATGGAAATAGTTAAAAATGTACAAAAACAACAAACTACCATTTAACCAAGTAACAAAATATTCATTTAAGTAAAATACAGAGCAAATTAGAACACTATTAATAGGTTGTCCATCCTATCCAACAATGACAGAAAACCTTAATGAGAGAGTTTATAGAAAAACCATTGCATAAGGGCAGTTCCACTCATTTGAACTTGGAAGTCTGGGCCAGTGGTACAAGTAGATGTTGTAATTGGGGTCTTCCTTGGTTGCAGTGGATGACTACAATTACTTCTGTGCTTTGTCGTGCCCTTTGATCTCCACAGAGTATTGCAGACTCATCTTCCTGTCTATTGGATCACACTAGTGATGCCATCTGTCCAGTCCACCAGGGCTGATTTTGCATGCTAGAACAGGCACATCCCTATCTCACTGAGGTATGAGACTCGTCGGCTACCCTCACCTGGTTTAGCTTGGCTGTCAAAACGGTGTCCCAGAATGTGGCTTCTGGCACATGCAGTCAGCTACTTGGAGCCTCAGAGAGCTGAATGTCAGGTGAGGACCAAATGTAACATTTAAGAAAATTGTCCATACCCTAAAATTCTTTGTAGTTGCTAACTTGTTGAAAGTGTAAAATCGTTTCATTTTCACTTCCAGCTGTTCCTTGCATTTCTAAGCCTGATTGGGCAAAACAGCTCTGAATTGTCTTGTAAGACCATAAGACATAGGAGCAGAATTAGGCCATCAAGTCCTTCTGCCATTCCATCCTGGCTGATCCCAGATCCCACTCATCCCCATACACTTGCCTTCTCGCCATATCCTTTTTTTCTCTGACCAATCAGCCAGCTATCAACTTCCACCTTAAATATGCCCGTGGACTTGGCATTCACCGCAGCCTGTGGCAGATGATTCCACAGATTCACTGCTCACTGGCTAAAAGAATTCTTCCTTACCTCTGTTCTAAAAGGTCGCCCCTCAATTTTGAGGCTGTGTCCTCTAGTTCTGGATACCCCCACCATAGGAAACATCCTCTTCACATCCACCTTATCTAGTCTAAGCTACCGTCTGTGTTTCTTTTTCGCATCCACAGGATTGCTTGTCTGCTCTCCTAACTATGGAATCCCCTTTTACTGCTGCCACCCTCTTCAGTTCTCTACCCTTCTGACCCACAGGGCCAGACACTGTGCCAGAGGCATGGCTTCTGTTTCTTCCTCAAGGTAGGTTGTACCCTGCCCCCAACAGTACTCAAAATGAAGTACTTATTGTTGCGGGGGACAGCCACAGGGGTGCTCTACACTATATGATGTCCTCCCTTCCCTCTCCGCTCCATTTATCTGTCTCCTGTAGTTCCTGTCTATCATTGCTTCACTTTCCCTAACAAACGGAAGGTCATCAAACTACAGCTCCAATTCCCTAGCACGGTCCCTAAGGAACTGCATCTAGATGCACCTGGTGCAAATGTGGCCATCGGGGATGCTGGTAGTTTCCTAGAAATCCCACATCTGGCACCCAGAACAGAACTTTGGCTTTGCAGATATACCCTCTTCTCTCAAGAGTTAATTCAGAGAAAAAATTAAAAAATAAGTAATGAACACCCACTGACCTTGCCTCTGCCTGTTCTTGCCGAAACCCTGTCGGACCAAAGCCTTACAACTCTGACTCAGACTACTCCAAAAACGACAGCTAAACTTTATAGAGACTGGGTTTTTAAAGCTTTTCATTGGACCTGTGCGGGTATGCTTCTGTTGCATCTGCGCAGTACTCCCACCAAAAAATTCGTGCTGCTGTATCTCGCTAACTATCAGTTACAAAAGTCACTGCTATTTGAACACAAACATACATAACTGATGCTATTTATTAACTTTGCTCTAAGCATGGTGTAGGGTCATAACAGCCACTCAAGCATACATACAGGGGCATGCAAAAGTTTGGGCACCCCAAGAGATTTGAGGTCTCAGATAACTCTTACCAAGGTCTCAGACCTTAATTAGCTTGTTAGGGCTATGGCTTGCTCACAGTCATCATTCGGAAAGGCCAGGTGATGCAAATTTCAAAGCTTTATAAATACCCTGACTCCTCAAACCTTGTCCCAACAGTAAGCAGCCATGAGCTCCTCTAAGCAGCTGCCTAGCACTCTGAAAATTAAAATAAAGCAGGAGAAGGTCATAAGAAGATAGCAAAGCATTTTCAGGTAGCTGTTTCCTCAGTTCGTAATGTAATTAAGAAATGGCAGTTAACAGGAACGGTGGAGGTCAAGTTGAGGTCTGGAAGACCAAGAAAAATTTCCAAGAGAACTGCTAGAAAGGCAAATCAGAGCTCCCATTTGATTGCAAAAGACCTTCAGGAAGATTTAGCAGACTCTGGAGTGATGGTGCACTGTTTTACTGTGCAGCGACACCTGCACAAATATGACCTTCATGAAAGAAATCATCAGAAGAAACCTTTCCTGTGTCCTCACCACAAAATTCAGTGTCAGAAGTTTGCAAAAGAACATTTAAACAAGCCTGATGTGTTTAGGAAACAAGTCCTGTGGACTGATGAAGTTAAAATAGAACTTTTTGGCCGCAATGAGCAAAGATATGTTTGGAGAAAAAAGGGTGCAGAATTTCATGAAAAGAAAACCTCTCCAACTGTTAAGCACGGGGGTGGATCGATCATGCTTTGGGTTTGTGTTGCAGCCAGTGACACGGGGAACATTTCACTGGTAGAGGGAAGAATGAATTCAATTAAATACCATCAAATTCCGGAAGCAAACATCACACCATCTGTAAAAAAGCTGAAGGTGAAAAGAGGATGCCTTCTTCAACAGGATAATAATGATCCTAAACACAGTTCAAAATCCACAATGGACCACAATGGATCCTGAACATTTAAAATGTAGTTAAAATGATGAGGTGCAGGTTGGAGACTGCAGGTACTGGAATATAGAGCAAGAAAACAATTTATTGTATGAAGTCAACAGATCAAATAGCATCTGTGGAGTCTGGGAATGGTCAACATTTCTGGTCAGAACATTGCACGAGGAAGATGGGTGGTTTTATAGTTTTGAAAATTCCAGTCTCACTTTTCTAAAGTAGAGCAGTGAAATGTGCCATTCTGTCATGCATTTTCAATACTAAAGCAAAATATGCTGAAAATCTGAAATAAACATGCAAAATGTTGAAAATGTTTCAGATGGAAACATCAATAGAAAAAGAAACTGGTAATAAAAAGGTTTATTTACTTCATCAGAAAGGTTGTGGCTTGCTGAGAGTTCACCTTTTTGTTTATTTCATTAAAACATGAAATTTGTTTGCTGTTTGTGATTCCTTGCCATGACCAAATTGGCTGTTACATTCTACCACGTGATGATTAGTGACTGCATTAAACCTGCAACAGAGGAATGGTCCTTGTTTGGGAAGTGCACATTTTCTTCACAAGTTAATAACGAAATTGCAAATGCACAATGTTTTTGATCCTGATATACAAGCATAGACTTTACAGTATGCAATAGTTTGTGACTATGGTCATGAAGAAGGGTTCTAAGAAGTGTTATCCCCATAAAGATGTAGAGACTTGAGATGTAGTATGTGCTGCTGCTTATTCCACCTGTTACCACCTTATTGGTGGCCACTGAGTTGTCCCTTGTGCATCTGTTCGTTGAGGGATTTGAGCAAGCAATGTCCCTTGGTGAAGAATGTTCATTCCATAGTAGTCAATCAGACAAGAGATAACATTTTGAAGTTTTAAGATGATCAGCAGCAATCTGCTTGGTGTTCATTGTTGCATACTTTTGTCTATGTACATATGTGCAGATCAATATAATAATTAGGGATCTGAGTAAGTACAAGCTCATAGAATATACAGTCAGTGGCCACTTTACTAGGTACAGGAATGGAACCTGGTTTGGTCTTCTGCATCTGTAGCCCATCCACTTCATGGTTCAATGTGTTGTGTGTTCAAGGATGGCCTTCTGCACACCACTATTTTAACACATTAGCGTTTGTTTTTACTTTTGCCTTCCTGTCAGTTTGAACCAAACTGGCCATTCTCTTCTCACTTCTCTCATTAACAAGGTGTTCTCTCATTAACACAGAACTGCCACTCACTGGATTTTTTCCCCCAATCTGTAAGCTCGAGAAACTGTTGTGTGTGAAAATCCCAGGAAATCAGCAGTTTCTGAGCTATTCAAACCACCCTGTTTGGCACCAGCAATCATTCCACAGTCAAAGTCACTTAAATCGCATTTCTTCCTTGTTCTAATGTTTGATCCGAACAACAAATGAACCTTTTGACCATGCCTGTATGTTTTTATGCATTGAGTTGCTGCTGCATGATTGGCTGATAAGATATTTGCATTAACAAGCAGGTGTACCAATTAAAGTGCCTACTGAGTGTATCTCACTTCTTAGTTTGAAACTATAATGCTTAATTCTCCATAACAAATTTTAGAATATATCATCAATTTTTAAATGTGCTTTACTCTGAAGTCATGAAGTCATATTCTGAAAAGCACAAAGTACTGTTCTTAAGTTAAAATCACTTATTTTAAAATTGTTTAGAAAATCCCAGTGAAAACCGAAATGCTAATCCTGATCAGTCTTGATGGAAGTTCTTGACACAAAATGTTACCAAACCTTCGCCTCAGTTAATGATCCTGACCCACCGACTACTCAGTTTTTCAACTTGGAACAATACTGGATGGGATGTTTTGCTGATATTAATGCAAGTTTATACTAAACATCCCTATTTTATCTTTAAATTTAAACATTTTAAAAACCTCAAACAGGTCTCCCCTCAGCCTCTGATGCTGTAGAGAGAACAATCCAAGTTTGCCCAACCTCTCCTTATAGGTCATACCCTCTGACCCAAGCAGCATCTTGTTAAGTCACTTCTGTACCATTCCTTTAATGAGGCAGCCAGAACTACACACGGTACCCTAAGTGAAGTTTTACACAGCCGCAGCATGACTTTCTTACCCTTGTACTAATGAAGGCAAGCATGACATACACTGCCTTTATTACCTTATTTACTTACATAGCCACTTTCAGTGAACCATGGACTTGGTTCCACGATCCCTTGGTATTATTGAAGGAGCCTACCATTAACTCCCCAGACCTCTGGGACCTCACCTTTTGCAAGTAAAGGCACAAAGATCTTTGTCACAGCCTCAGCACTCTCCTCCCTTGCTCTTTTCAGTGTTCTGGGGTATACGTTACCAGGCAATGATTACTTTTTGCTTATTGCTTTTCAGAAGATACAACCCTGCCTACTTAGACTCAAAATGTCATACTTTCTTATTTTGATTTCTCAAAGTGCAGCACTTCACACATGCCTTAATTAAATTTCATTTGCCACTTCTCTGCCTATATACTGAGTATAACTGATCTGTACTCCTTCACATTACTCCACCAATCATGGTTGTCATTTGCAAACTTGCTAATCCACCTGTTTACAGTGGATTCCGGTTAATTGGGCCATTGGTTATTTGGGGGAGCTGCTTATTTGGGACAACTCCTAAAGAACAAAAACTAATTGAGAAAATAGCCTTTATTTCTTTTGTTTCTTTGGGACACTATTAGCGTAATTGGAGCAGGAGACTTGCCGAACTGACTGACTAGCCAGTATCATGAACATAGACAGTTTTAAATAGTACTAGACAACAGGGTGACCCGTTGGGGCACCCTGTGAGAGAAAGGTAGTGCAGTCTGATGTGACCAGAATGAACGTTAAATTTTCCTTAATGCTATTTGTATTGCTTTGGAAATTGAAGAAGAAAAGCCCGTTTATTAAAGGCATATCAAGGCAAATACAGCTGCTCCTCATTTAACGAAGGACACTTCTGATGGCAACATTTCTGGTTGATCTGCCACCCTTGTGCCTCTCGTCATTTTGGAGACGTGCAGTCCTTTCATGCACTGTCTCTTCATTTCTTCTGCTGTTTATTCTTTGTCTCTAATCTTGGAGACGTGCATTCCTCAGCTCCTTTGTCTCTTCCGCTCTCCTCCTCCTGTGCCTGTTGTTGTCATTCTGGAGACGTGCATGCCTCTCCTTCTCTGTCTCTTCTTCTCTCATCTTTTTTTGTCCTGACTCTTTGATCCTGGCGTCATGTGGCCCTGGCCTCATCCGATTCTTGTTCTCTCCCTCTCCTTGCCACTTCCCGACAACATTTGGCATCATCTCTTGACCATAATGTCCCCCTTCTCTTTCCACATGGCATAATTAGGCTGACCTTATTTTTTTTTACCTTAATACTGGATAGAAGATTCGAAGCAGTAATACCAAAAGAAGCTGATTATTCTTGATGATGCGGTTGGCGCTCTCCTAAATGGACGCAATATAGTCACCGCTGTCCTTTGACTGCAGCAAAGGATTTTATGGGTGTCTCGAAGTACGTCATTATGGGTAACAGGATGTTATGTCATGCTTAAATTTAGAGAAGATCCAATGTTCATTTTTTGAATCTACTCAAGATTGTGGGGACCATTTATGAGTTATTTTCAAAACCTTTGATTTGTTATAAAAGTACAGATGGTGGCTAATAATATATTTTATTATGTGATAAGGGTTTTCTCCCTTTTTTTTCTTGCTTTTCCTAACAGCTCTGACTTTGGTAGTGGGTTTAGTTTTTTTCCTGTATACCAAATTTTTGATATTTCAATATTATGATTTAATTTAATTTTTATGAATGCAGGGTTTTGTCATTGTAACTGTATTTTTAATACAATGTATTTGGTACTTTTTTGACTCATAATATATATCTTGTACTCTGTATTCCTTTATGCAGAAACTAATAAAAATATTGAAAGAGAAGTACGTCATTACATTAAGATTTAATGATCTCTTATTGATGGGTGGCAGTTAGATCTGTCCCAATCCTGCACATACTGATGGTGATTAGCAGTACGGGACTGCTCGAAATAGAGCTGCCCTGCCCTTTTGCTCCGGTTGGTGTCGCTGCTGAGGCAGGTTGTGCACATGCATTGTGGTGTCGTGTCCCGATTTCCATGATGGCGGATTGGCTCTCGGGTGAAAGGCAGCCTGTTGATTTTTGGGAATGAACAATTTTATACGAATATATAACCCTGAACTTTGCCTGCATTCTGTAAGTTAGCGCATTTTAAGTCAATTTAGCCAAAAAAGTGCCATTTGTGCTAATTGGAGGTAACAAGCAGACAGAGCATGAGAGTTTTAGTAGTATATAGATTTGTATGTAGATATAGTTGTATGTATTGTGTTTAAAAAGCAGAGAAGTTGTCTCTGATAGTTGGTGAGAAATAAGCTGTAAGACAATTCAGAACTGTTTTGCTCACTGCGGTTTCAAGCATTCAGGCTTGGAAATGCAAGAAATGGCTGGGAGTGAAAATGAAACTCTTTCACCGCTTCAACAAATTGTGAACTACAAAGAACTTGAAGGTATCTACAGTAATCTTGAATATTACAGTGAAAATGAATATTTGGAGGATGCAATCATTGAAAGCTTTATATGAAAGGAATCCATCATCTGCACTAAGTGTTTGTGCTGATTTTGTTCATTTATAAACAATCAAAAGAACAAAAGTGTACACTGGATGAATTGCTCAGTTGTTAACTATTAGGAACTAATGCACAGTTTAATACTATAGTAGTTTTGGAGTGTTCTGATTTGTTCTGTATTTTATTTAAATACATAATTTCAGTAGTTTGGTAGTTCCATTTAATATCAGAGAATGTATAGATCCTCACTCTCACTCTCCACAGACATCCTCAAAACAGAAAAAAAACCTAAAGATTGAATAACAGAAAAATGTAAGAATCCCAAATTCCCCCGCATCCCCTCCCATGCACAAGCAGTGTCAACCCTCCTTTCCTTCCCCCATTTATTCGAGCATTAAGCATCAGCATTCCTACCACCGACCGTGCAAGCAACAATAAAGCCCCCAAAGAGAGACAATGATCTACAGTACATCAAAAACGAACTGTTCACTCCAACATTTTCTGCATCCCACGAACAAAGGAGAGACAACTGGGGAGACAACAGACAACAGTCTGAAATATTGTTTTTTTTATTTTGAGTTCCCTGACTCAAGAATTGACAGCAAACTCTTCCTTACCATTGAGAGACGGAGAGAGAGTGATATTCATCAATGACCAAATGCAGAGCCCTCCACAGCCACTCTTGCTGTCTTTGATGTTCCGGCTCCCACTACGTTTCAGTTTGCGACACCGGTGACAGTTCGTGATCACAGGGCTACGAAAAGCCCCAAAGTCTCCTGACTTCAAGCAGAGCCTGGACATATAAAAAGCACAGCCAATCAGCGAGCTCCAAGTACAGGGGCACACTGTCATGCGGAACCACGGTTTTGAGTGCCACTGGAGATCTAAGTTCCTGATATTTTGTTAATTAGTTAAACGGTAGCTTGTCTTTTTTTTAATACCTTTTTAGCTATTTCCATGAAACTTCAACTGGTTGGGCCAAAATATACTGGTCCCAATGTGTTCCAATTAACCGGAATCCACTGTACATCACAAATGACAGAGGCCCCAGCACTGATCTTAGTGGAACGCAATCTGGTCAAGGACTTCTTGCCAGAATAATGTCTTTCCTCCTCTACTCTCTGTTTTCTATGGGCATGCCAGTTCTGAATACAAACTTGCAATTCACCCTGGATCCCACGCATCTTTATTTTCTGAATCTACTTATCATGAGAGACCTTAGCAAATGTCTTACTGAACTCACTGTAGGTAATATCCACTGCCTTACCCTAATCAAGTACCTTTGTCACCTCAATAAAATTAATTGTCTAAAAGGCACGATCTTCCCTGCACTGTTAAGTTGACTGTCCTTAAGCAGGCCACGGCTTTCCAAAAATGCATTAATCCTATCCATAGGTATTGTATCCTCTCTAAATAGCTTCTCTACCATTGGCATGAGGCTTATTATCCTGTGATTAACTGGATAAACCGTATTTCCCTTGAACATTTCACAACATTTGCTATTTTTCTCCAGTCTTCTGGAATCTTATCCCTTCTACTATATAAAAGCACAGAAAGGATGAGCAGAGCAGCCATTGTCAGGAGCAGGCCAGTGGTGAGCGTAGAAGCGACAGGCTTTGGCTCAGAAGAGGCACTGGCTCTGTGTAAAGCATCTGCTAAGGTTTCCTGTTAGCTTTTTTCCCCCTCTCTTACTGTATCATTTAAGTGGCTATGGTGTGCTCTTCGTGCTGGATGTTGGAGAACTGGGAGACCCAGAGTCTCCTGGGGAACTACATATGCATAAGGTGCATCCGGCTGCAGTTAGGGATCTAGAGCAGCAACTGGATGACCTTCAGCTTGTATGGGAGAACGAGGATATAATTCACCAAAATTACAGGGAAGTAGTCATCCCAAAGTTGCAGGAGGTGAGTAGCTGTGTGACCATCAGGAGAAATAGAAATAGGCAGTTAGAGCAGAGCACCCCTGTGGTCATTCCCTTCAGAAACAGGTATACTGCTTTGGATACTTTTGTGGGAGATGACCTCCAAGGTGAATGCCACGGCAACTGGGTTACAGGCACTGAGCATGGGTCCGTGGTGCAGAAGGGAAAGAGAGAGAGAGGAAGTGAGCTGTAGTGATAGGGGACTTGATAATGAGGATAACAGACAGGAGCTTCTGTGGATGTGAACGGGACACTCAGGTGTTATGTTGCCTCCCAGGTGCCAGGGTCAGCACCACACATTTTGGAAAGGGAGGGGGAGCAACCAATGACATAGGAAGGAAAAGCAATGAAGTCCTGAAAAGAGAATTGAGAGAGCTAGGCAGAAAGCTGAGAAGCAGGATCTCCCAGGTAGTAATTTCTGGATTGCTAATTCTGGATTTCTGGATCCCAAGTGAGGGTAGAAACAGGATGATTTGGCAGATAAGTACATGGCTGAGAAGCTGGTGCAAGGGGAAGGGCTTCAGGTTCTTGGATAATTGGGATCTCTTCTGGGGGAGGTATGACCTGTTCAAAAGTGACAGGTTGCACCTGAACCCAAGGGAAACTGATATTCTCGTAGGCAGGTTTGTTAGAGCTGTTGGGAAGGGTTTAAATTAATTTGGCAGGGTGGTGAGAACCAGAGTGAAGGGACTTAGGAAAGGAAAGATGGTTAAAAAAAAAGTAAAGATAGCGTGTGGTCAGATTGTCAGGAAGAACAGGCAAGTGAATGGACTTAGTTGCAACCAACGGGCTGAGTATCAAATCATTAGGGATGCAGAGTCAGAAAGGACAGCAAATACGGTACTGAAGGTGTTGTATTTAAATGTATATAGTGTAAGAAATAAGGTGGATGATTTTGTCGCAATATTACAGATTGTCAGATATAATCAAGTCAAGTCATTTTTATTGTCATTTCAACCATAACTGCTGGTACAGTACATAGTAAAAATGAGACAATGTTTTTCAGGACCATGGTGTTACATGACACAGTACAAAAACTAGACTGAACTGCGTTTTAAAAAAAAACAACAACAGAAAATAAACTAGACTACAGACCTACCCAGGGCTGCATAAAGTGCACAAAACAGTGCAGGCATTACAATAAATCATAAACAAGGCAGAAGGGCAGTAAGGTGTCAGTCCAGGCTCTGGGTATTGAGGAGTCTGATAGCTTGGGGGAAGAAACTGTTGTGGCTATCACTGAATTGTGGGTGAAGCTTGGTTGTAATTAGGAGTTGAATGTCCAAGGTTACATACTATATTGGAGGAATAGGAAGGTAGACAAGAGGGGTGGTTTGGCTCTACTGGTAAAGAATGGCATCAACTCAGTAGAAAGATGTAACATAGGATTGGAAGCTGTTGAATTCTTGTGGGTTGAGTTAAGAAATTGCAAGGGTAAAAGGACATTGGCAGTTATATACAGGCCTCAAAATAGCAGCTGGGTTGTAGACCACGGGTTACAACAGGAAATAGAAAAGATGAGTCAAAAGGGTGGTATGGTAGTCATGGGAGATTTTAACATGCAGGTCGATTGGGAAAATCAGGTTGGTAGTGGATCTCGAGAGTGAGTTTGTTGAATGCCTAAGAGAGCTTTTTAGAGCAGTTTGTGATTGAGCCTACCATGGGATCAGCTATATTGGATTGGGTGTAATGTAATGAACCATGGGTGATTATGAAGCTTAAGGTAAAAGGACCCTTAGGAACCAGTGATCACAATATGATTGTGTTCAACTTGAAATTTGATAGGGAGAAAGTAAAATCTGATGTAGCAGTATTTCAGTGGAGCAAGGGAAATTACAGTGGTATGAGAGAGGAGTTGGCAAAGTAAATTGGAAGGAGCTGCTGGCAGGGATGAGCAACAATGAAGCAACAATGGTGTGCATTTCTGGGGAAAAAATGAGGAAGGTGCAGGACATATGTATTTGAAAAATGAAGAAATGTTCAAATGGTAAAGTAGTACAACCATGGCTGACAAGGAAAGTCAAAGCTATTGTAAAAACAAAAAGAAAGAGCATACAACAAAGCAAAAAATAATGGGAAGATTGAGGATTGGAAAGCGTTTAAAAACCTACAGAGAGCAACTAAAGAAATCATTAGAAGGGTGAGCAAGGCAAATGCCATGTTAGCAATTATCTTAAGAAGTCTAGAATACAAGAGCAAGGATATGATGCTGAGGCTTTATAAGGCACTGGTGAGGCCCCATCTTGATTATTGTGAACAGTTTTGGGCCCCTCATCTTAGAAAGGATGAATTGGACAGGGTCCAGAGGAGGTTCATAAGGATGATTCCAGGAGTAACAGGGTTATCATACGAGGAACGTTTGGTGGCTCTGGGTCTGTACTCACTGGAATTCAGAAGGATGGGGAGGTGGGGTTCTCATTGAAGCCTTTCAAATGTGAAAAGCCAAGACAGGGTAGATATGGAAAGGGTGCTTCCCATGGTTGTGGAGTCTAGGACAAGAGGGCACAGACTCAGGATTTAGGGGAGAGATGCGGAGAAGTTTCTTTAGCCAGAGGGTGGTGAATTTGTTGCCAATTGCAGCTATGGAGGCCAGGTCATTGGGTGTATTTAAGGCAGAGATTGATAGGTTCTTGATAAGACATGGCATCAAAGGTTACAGGGAGAAGGCCGGGAACTGGGGTTGAGGAGGAGATTAAAAAAAAAGGATCAGGCATGATTGAATGGTGGAGCAGACTCGATGGGCCAGATGCCCTAATTCTGCTCCTATGGTATGATCTTGCCTGTTGCTAGCGAGAGCACAAAGATCTTTGTCATAGCCTCAGCAATCATCTCCCTTGCTCCTTTTAATATTCTGGGGTATATGTATATTATCAGGATCTGGGGACTTGTTCCTGATGCTCCATTTTGATGCTTATGAGAAGACACAATACTTCCTCCTGCTTTGTCAAAATGTCCTGGCACATTAGCATGTCCCACTCTGTTTTCACTATCCACAATTCCTCATGGTAAATACAAACAGAAAGTACTCACTTCATCCTCCGTTAGATGCTCTGACTTCAATCAAAAATTCCATCCTTTATGCTTCACTGGACACTCTCTCCTTAGCTATTCTATTTTTCTTAATTCAAGTATAAAACACCTTGGGATTCTCTGTGCTCCTGCTCACCAAGGACATTTAATGGACCCTTCTGGTCTTCCTACTTCCCTGCTATCTTTATACAAGGCTTCATGATTGTATATTGTCATTCTTCAGGACACAAGTGTAAAGGAGAACAAAATGATTGTTACGCCGGACATAAGGGAAAATCTGCAGATGTTGGAAATCCGAGCAACACAAAAAATGCTGGAGGAACTCAGCAGGCCAGGCAGCATCTATGGAGAAAAGTACAGTTGACGTTTCAGCCCAAAACATCAAGTCTACTTTTCTCCGTAGCTGCTGCCTGTCCTGATGAGTTCCTACATCATTTTGTGATTGTTACTCAGGATCCAGCAAGAAAAAAACAATTAAACATAATTAATATAAATATAAAAGCAATCCTATAGAACACAATGTCACAATGTATAAATAACTAAGGCTGCATATACGTAACATTAGTTTATATACTGTATGTGCATCAAGTGATGCTAGTTGTAGGAGTATCTCTACATAAGCTGACTGCAATGATAAAGTGCCAAAGTGTGCCTTGTTGGTAAGAGGAACTCTTCTAGGTAGCAGCAGGGCATAACAAAACACAGAAGGACAGGGACTGTATCAGTGCAACTACTCAACAAGGGCCCAGTCGAATTCCTAAACCTTGCATATGCTTCCTTTTTTCTTCCTTCCTGACTAAATTTAGAACCTCTTGGGTCATCCGTGATTCCCTTACCTTACCATTCTTGTCTTAGCTCCTTATAGGAACATGCCAATCATAAATTCATATTAGCTGATGTTTAGACAATTCCTACACGTCAGACTTGGACTTGTTTGACAGCACTGCTCCCTATCAGTGGTTCTTAGCTCCTGATCTTGTAATTTGCCCTCCCCCAGTTTAGTATCTTTCTATATGAACCAATTTAATCCTTACTCATAACTGCCTTAAAGCATAATAGTTGTGGTCATTATTTCCCAAATGTTACTGAAGAAAGCCCACTCCATCTAAGCTTCTTGAATTAAGGAAGTTTGAATCAAAACAGGGGAAGTTAAAAGTTCCCCACTATAACCCTATCGTTTCTAGTCTTTCCTTAATCTGTCTACATACCTGTTCCTCTCTTGCTGTTTATTGGTGGTCTTATAGTATAACCCCATCTGTGTAATTGCAGCTTTCTTATATTTGAGCTTCACCCAAGTTGCCTTTGTGGATGAGCCTGTAGTACGTCTTCTCTTCATGCTGCTCTGACTTTTTCCTTATCTGTAGTGCAACCTCCCCATTTCTTTTATGTTCCCCACTACCCTCCCATCACATTTAAAATGGTGAAACCCAGCAATGTTGAGCTGCCTGTCCTGTCTTTCTATGTAATGAAAGCAACATCCTAATTCCATGTACTGACCCAGACTCTAATAAGTTCATCCTCCATACCTATAATACTGCTACCATTGCAATAAACACATTTCAGTCCATTGGTCGCACTGTTTATTAACCTGTCCTTTAGTCTTGCTTTTGTTACGAACCCCTTAACTAGGTGTCTTACCAGCAAAGATAGAGGCGTCCGGTGGAGTCTGGTGATACTATTTTTAACAGTATTTATTAGTAAAAATACACAAAATAATATCAATGCAAATATACAAACAATATACGTTGTCAATACTAAACCTAAAAGTGCGGGTATAATAATAATAATCAATAAGAAATAAGCTCTATCGTTGTCCAGGGGATAATGAATTGTCCGATGGAAATATAACGTTTGTTTCAGTTCACACAGGCTGTGGTGTTTGTCGCTGTGTTGCAATTGTTGGAGAGAGAGAGAGATAGAAGAATGGGAACAGTTACCACTATTGTTTTTGCCAACTTTCCTTTATGATTTTGATCCGTCGGTGTCTCGTTGTTGTGGCCGTTCAAGTATGACCTCTCCTTTAGCTAAACCGTTCTTCCGTGATGAGCCCGCCACCCAGGCAAGGGAGGACACACACGAGCTCTCACCGGCTATCGTTATAAAACGCTGTCACTGGATTTCTATCGTTTCTCCTGGTGCGTCTGAGGGGTGTTCCCCAGACCCGACTTTTATCCTCACTCGCGGGGTCTCAGATGTCAATCAGGTTGGGATGATGCAATCCCTCAACCAGACCACTCTGGCTGCCCCTGAGGGTTTTCAATGAATAGTACAGTACACAATACACAATTCCTTCTCCAAGAGACAGTAGCAGTTATCAGTGGTTCCATTCTGCTTTTGTTAGGAGACATTCCACTTTTTGTGTATTCCTGCGTTGTCAATAGCAACTGCCTTTTCTGTTATCCTGCGTCTCTCTCTCTCTCATTACTGACATGATGTGTATCTCTCTCATTTCCTGGGTATCAGACCCGAAATAATAGAGATCTTGTGATTCTCGAAGGGGGTGACTTTGCACCCTTCGGCCCATCAGAGTTGCTCCACATTCGTAACACTTGTCATACCATGTTTATTGCCCTTATCCCTACCATTTATTGCATGCTGTTGTGGTTCCCATCTATAATTCCCTAGTTCATATTTTTTTACTGTTATGCTGTATGTATTTCATTTTATAGCAATTCTGTAAGAGTAGCTTGTCTTCAGCTTACTCCATTTTCAGCTTGTTTGGGTTATTGCTGAAGATAAGAGATGAGGATGGTCAAATTTAGGGGAGGTTTCTCTGGTGAGGGACACTAATGTTGGGCTTGGGGCTTTCGTTCGAGAGGAGATGAAGAAGGAAGATGCAGGATAGAAGAGGTCGCAGGATTCGACTTGGAGCAGGACCGTGATTTGACAAAGCCCAGAGTGATATTGATTAAGGATTGGTGACTTGGAGAAATTGTGAGCTCCAACTTGTGCACATGAGACTGTTTCATTAAAATGGGCCCTTTTCTTTTTTTGTTCTTTACTAATCCTTTAGTCAAATTAAGAATCATTAATCTTATGAGGTGTACTATCTGTTATTTCATGGCGCCAATTTGTAGCAGGGTAATGAATTACACAGCTTCCACACAAGCAGTGGTTTGGTGGAGCCAGAGGTTGTCTTTCCTTAGACTTACACAACCAAGGAAACCAAAGGATTTCATTATGGGGGTATCATCCAGGATCGATATCGTTGGATGGCTGATGTGTTTAAGTCTGCTAAACTGTTTTCTGGTAAAGTGATTACGATACGTGGTTATGGATGCTGCGGGAGTTGAGTGGTGGTGTGAATCCACAGGGTTACTGGTAACGAATGCTTGTGTATTGAGTGGGGTAGACATTCGTATTCCTGACAAATTGTTAATTCGAACTTTAAGTACTGTTAAAGCACTAGGAGCAGTTACGATTGTGAAGTGGAGGTTTGATGAAATAGTGGGCAAAGATTTTGTTTGAGGTCAGACTAGCGCTGACGTAATGGTGGTGGAACTTCCTGGTACTGTTGGGGCCCTGGGAGAGGGGGATCTGTAGGCCGTCCATACTTTCCAGGAGGAGGAGAGTGTGGGAGAGTGGGCTGAATTGCAAGCCAAGCTTCCCTTAGTTGGGGGTGGAGACTTCAGAGACAGGTTGCTCTAGTTTCTGCAGAGGGGAAGGAGTGGTCTAATTTGAAATGTCTAATGAGTGCCCCAGTGAAGAGTGAGACTCCTGAGTTGGTATCAGCCCCTACCTCCCTGGTGAATAAATGGCCCAGTGCCCAAGTAGCGGCTCCTCACTATTGAAATCTGAGAAGGTTCTCGGGTGAAGCCCACCCTGAGTTTGAAAAGGAGTATGAGACTTGGGCAGAGCGGACCTCTCAGATGTTAGATGATGTAAAAGACATTGACTTGTTGAGAGTCTGAGAGGCCGAGCTGCGGATGTAGTGAGATCCGTAAAGACATAGAATCCCTTAGCTACCTCTCTGGGCACATGCAAGCCGTAGAAAATGTGTTTGGCACAATGGGAAGCCCAATGGAGCTTATGATGGAGTTTCAGGAGAAGGGGTAGACGCTTTCTGCCTACACTTTTCAGCTAGAGAGGCAGCTAAATTGCTTATAGTGTAGAGGGGCCATTGAAGCGGCTGAGAATCTGTTAAGAATGGACCAAATAGCAAAAGGTGCCCAGTCCCAGGACCTGATTGCTTGGGGTCTCTGACTGTCTTGTATTGTGCACCACCCTTTCTCGTTTGTTGAGCTGATCAGAGAAGAGAGGAGGAGAATGTGTCAGAGGTGCAGAGCGGGCTCAGTAAGCAGGGTACAGTCCTCAGTAGTAGCTCCCTGTCCTGAAGTAACCATGGATAGCCCACCCCAGGGAGTTGTAAAAAAAAGATCATGGCAGAGTTGAGAACTGAGATGTTCCAGTGGTTACCAGTGGGTGCGGCCACCCCGTAGCATAGAACTGATAGGGAGGCATACCACCTAAGGGGACAGACTAAGCAGAGGGCTGCTAGTAACTGGGGCCCCGCAAGAAGGGGAGAGGCTGGTGTTGTCTGTTATAACTGTGGTGACGAGGGACACTTCAAGCGGGAATGTGAATGAGGGGAAACTCTAAGCAAAGAGAGATGTCGGGAAACTTGGAAAAGACCCAGTGAGGGAACAGCCTGGCGTCTTGGGGCAACACGTTCTTAGCAATATATCAAGCAGCACCCTAAAGCAAAAGCCTTTATTCCTGAAGGCTTAGTGGAGCCAAGCTTCAGTGTATCACTACAGATAGGAGGGTATTTATGCTAGAGCCATACTTGACCCAGGGTTGCAGGTCACTTTGCTGTCTCGTTCATTTTACAACCTGTATTTGATGCATTTACCATTGATGCCACTCAGTGCACTGGAGGTCTGGTGTCTTAGTGTGGATGATTATCCATATGATTGTTACTTGTCATTGATGTTGGAGTTTTCAGAGGCAGATGTGGAAGTAGCTGAGGTCCTTTATACATTAGCACTGCTTTGTCCAGACCCTGTTGAGAAGAGCAGGGTTTCAATTCTTGTGGGGACAAATTCTCCTGTTGTAAAGAGGCTAATGGGAGCTGCAAGGAGAGAGTTGGAGAGAGCATTTTGAAAAATTGTCCATTTACCCGGTGATTTGAGTGCTTTTGAGGAAGTGTATGGCCGCACTGGGCTAGATAACGAACTGAGATGAGGGACTGTGTGGTTCACCCAGTTAATACCAGCCGTGTTACAGCCTGGGAAAGTAGCGAGAGTGATGGGAAATCCCTAATTTCCCAGAATACCTGAGGCCGAGGCCCTCTTAATGGATGCCCCGGAAGACCACAAAGAGGAGTCAGGCTTACCTGCTGGAGTACTGATGAGGCCCGAGCTGCAGAAGCCCTCGGTTGTACAGTTGAACAGGATGACCGTGATTGTCAGGAACACTACGAAGAGGGCGGTCACTTTCAAGTTTCAAGTGTCCTTGTGAGACAAGCTGGGGAGAAACTCTCTCCAAAAAATGGAAAGTTGACTGCTCAGTCATTCAATTTTGGGGACTCCCCTGTACCTGGAGGTTGGAAAAGGAGGTTGATAGAGAAGATGTTGAAACTGGAAGATGTCTTTTGAAGAGCACTTGCCACACCATCCGGGTGACAGAGGGTTCAGAGAAAGGTTGTGGTGACTGGCACCTGCAGAGGTGGATGACGATTGATAGCATTTGTGGAACCTGAAGGAAGCTGGGATCATTACTGAGTCCAGAAGCCCCTATGTGTCCCCAATAGTACTGGCCAGGAAGAAGTATGGGAAGTTATTTCTTCAGCGGTTTGATCGAGGCACAACTACGCAAGTGCGTGGACATCGGCCAGTTAGAACATTGAGAAGAGTTTAAAAGGAGACAGCTTTATAGAGCAGGCAACGGAGTAGATGGAGACAGAGTAGGAGTGTTTTGGCTCAATGGGGCCTGGGTGTTAACAGGTCAAGGTGATGTGGGTTGTCTGTGTAGAATACGGGTAGTGAGGCCGGTGTTCTGTGCTCAGTGTCAGATGTGCAAAGTCTTAGAGACTTCCAGCCTCCCATACGGCCACATCTGCACCAGTTGCGTCGAGTTGCAGTTTCTTAGGGACTGCATTAGGGAACTGGAAATGCAGCTCGATAACCTTCGTCTGGTCAGGGAGAGTAAGGAGGTGATAGAGAGGAGCTATAGGCAGGTGGTAACACTGGGGACTCAGGAGACAGATAAGTGGGTAATAATCAGGAGAGGGAAGGGCAAGAGTCAGATGCTAGAGAGTACCCTAGTGGCTGTCCCCCTAAACAATAAGTACCCCTGTTTGAGTACTGTTGGGGGGTGGGGGGGGAGACACGGACAACCTACCTGCGGGGAGCAACAGCCTTTGGCTTAGAGTCTGGTGCTGTGGCTCAGAAGGGTAGGGAAAAGAAGAGGTTGGCAGCAGTGTTAGGGGGTCAGACAGGCAATTCTGTAGATGCAGGAAAGGAACATGGATGGTAGTTTGCCTCCCAGGTGCTAGGGTCCGGGATGTTTTTGATTGTGTCCACAATATCCTGAAGTGGGAAGGAGAACAGCCAGAGGTCGTGGTATACATTGGTACAAATGACATAGGTAGGAAAAGGGAGGAGATCCTAAAAACAGACTACAGGGAGTTAGGAAGGAAGTTGAGAAGCAGGACCTCAAAGGCAGTCATCTCAGGATTATTGCCTGTGCCACGTGACAGTGAATATAGGAATAGAATGAGGTGGAGTATAAATGCATGGCTAAGGGATTGGAGCGGGAGCAGAGATTCAGATTTCTGGATCATTGGGACCACTTTTGGGGCAGGTGTGACCTGTACAAAAAGGATGGGTTGCCCTTGAATCCCAGGGGGACCAATATCCTGGTGAGGAGGTTTGCTAAAGCAATTGGGGAGAGTTTAAACTAGAATTGCTGGGGGGGGGGGGGTGGGAACTGAACTGAAGACAGGAAGAGGCGGTTAGCTCACAAATCAAGAAAACTTGGAGGAAGTGCGAGAGGGAGGATAGGCAGGTGATAGAGAAGGGACACGCTCAGACCGATGGTTTGAGATGTGTCTATTTTAATGCAAGGAGTATTATGAACAAAGCGGATGAGCTTAGAGAGTGGATCAGCAGTTGGAATTATGATATTGTGGCCATTACAGAGACTTGGATTGCTCAGGGGCAGGAATGGTTACTTGGAGTGCCAGCCTTTAGATGTTTCAGAATGGACAGGGAGTGAGGCAAAAGAGGTGGGGGCGTGGCACTGTTGATCAGAGATAGTATCACGGCTGCTGAAAAGGTGGACACCATGGAGGGATTGTCTACAGAGTCTCTGTGGGTGGAGTTAGGAACAGGAAAGGGCCTATAACTTTACTGGGTTATTTTTATAGACCCCCCCCCCAATAGTAACAGGGACATCGAGGAGCAGATAGACTCTGGAAAGGTGTAATAATAACAGGGTTGTCGTGGTGGGAGATTTTAATTACCCAACTATTGATCGGCATCTCCCTAGAGCAAGGAGTTCAGATGGGTGTGGATTTTGTTAAGTGTGTTCAGGAAGGTTTATTGACACAATATGTAGATAAGCCTACAAAGAGGAGAGGCTGTATTGGGGCATGAACCTGGTCAGGTGTCAGATCTCTCAGTGGGAGACATTTTGGAGATGGTGATCACAATTCTATCTCATTTACCATAGCATTGGAGAGAGATAGGAACAGACAAGTTCGGAAAGTGATTAATTGGAGTAAGGAGAAACATGAGGCTATCAGGCTAGAACTTGGAAGCATAAATTGGGAATTTCTGATAAGTTCTCGGATAAATGTACGAAAGAAATGTGGCAAATGTTCAGGGGATATTTGCGTGGAGTTCTGCATATGTGCGTTCCACTAAGACAAGGAGAGGATTGTAGGGTACAGGAATGGTGGTGTACAAAGGCTGTTGTAAAACTAGTGAAGAAGAAAAGATTATGAAAGGTTCAAAAAACTAAGTA
This sequence comes from Hypanus sabinus, assembly GCF_030144855.1. NCBI lineage: Eukaryota > Metazoa > Chordata > Chondrichthyes > Myliobatiformes > Dasyatidae > Hypanus > Hypanus sabinus. Next base: position 64,688,451 of record NC_082718.1, on the reverse strand, counting down.
ATTATAGAGATCTAGAAGATTATAAGGCTAGCAGGAAGGAGCTTAAGAATGAAATTAGGAGAGCCAGAAGGGGCCATGAGAAGGCCTTAGCAGACAAAATTAAGGAAAACCCCAAAGCATTCTACAAGTATTAGAAGAACAAGAGGATAAGATGTGAGAGAATAGAACCAATCAAGTGTGATAGTGGAAGTGTATGGAATCAGACGAGATAGCAGAGGTACTTAATGAGTACTTTGCTTCAGTATTCACTACAGAAAAGGATCTTGGCGATTGTAGGGATGACTTACAGCAGACTGAAAAGCTTGAGCATGTAGATATTAAGAAAGAGGATGTGCCGGAGCTTTTGGCATCAAGTTGGATAAGTCACCAGGACCGGACGAGATGTACCCTAGGCTATTGTGGGAAGCGAGGGAGAAGATTACTGAGCCTCTGGCGATGATCTTTGCATCATCAGTGGGGATGGGAGAGGTTCTGGAGTATTGGGTGGTTGCAGATGTTGTTCCATTTCCAAGAAAAGGAGTAGAGATAGCCCAGTGGTCTATAATTTATAGACCAGTGAGTCTTACTGCAGTGGTTGGTAAGTTGATGGAGAAGATCCTGAGAAGCAGGATTTATGAACATTCGGAGAGGCATAATTTGATTAGGAATAGTCAGCATGGCTTTGTCAAAACCAGGTCATGCCTTAAGAGCCTGATTGAATTTTTTTGAGGATGTGATTAAACACATTGATGAAGGTGGAGCCTAAATGTAGTGTATCTGGATTTCAGCAAGGCATTTGACAAGGTACCCATGCCAGGCTTATTGAGAAAGTAAGGAGGCATGGGATCCAAGGGGACATTGCTTTGTGGATCTATAATTAGTTTGCCCACAGAAGGCAAAGAGTGGTTGTAGACAGGTCATATTCTGCATGGAGGTCAGTGACCAGTGGTGTGCCTCAGAGATCTGTTCTGGGACCCCTACTGAAATGATATGGAGTGGAGGGATGGGTTAGTGTGGAGGACTGTCAGAGGTTACAACGGGACTTTGATAGGATGCAAAACTGGGCTGAGACATGGCAGATGTAGTTCAACCCAGATAAGTGTGAAGTGGTTCAGTTTGTCAGGTCAAATAAGATGTCAGAATATAGTATTAATGGTAAATACTTTTGGCAGTGTGGAGGATCAGTGGGATCTTGGGGTCTGAGTCCATAGGACACTCAAAGCTCTTGTGTAGCTTGACTCTGTGGTTAAGAAGGCATATGGTGCTTTGGCCTTCATCAATCGTGGGATTGAGTTTAGGAGCTGAGAGGTAATGTTGCAACTATATTGGACCCTGATCAAACCCCAGTTGGAGTACCGTGCTCAGTTCTGGTCGCCTCACTACAGGAAGGATGTGGAAACCATAGGAACGGTGCAGAGAAGATTTAGAAGAATGTTGCTTGCATTGGCGAGCATGCCTTATGAGAATAGGTTGAGTGAACTTGACCTTTTCTCCTTGGAGCGACGGAGGATGAGAGGTGACCTGTTAGAGGTGTATAAGATGATGAGAAGCATTGATCGTGTGGATACTCAGATGCTTTTTCCCAGGGCTGAAATGGCTAGCACGAGAGGGCACAGTTTTAAGGAGCTTGTATATGGATACAGAGGAGATGTCAGGGGTAAGTTTTTTTATGCAGAGCGTGGTGAATGCGTGGAATGGGCTGCTGGCGACACTGGTGGAGGCAGATATGATAAGGGTCTTTCAAGATACTCCTGGATAGGTACATAGAACTTAGAAAAATAGGTAACCCTATTACCCAAACTAATGGGTAACCCGAGGTAATTTTTTAAGGGAAGGACATGTTTGGCACAGCTTTGTGGGCCAAAGGGCCTGTATTGTGCTGTAGGTTTTCTATGTTTCTGTGTATGGATGTGTAGACTATAGGACTCTGAACAGGCGTACCGTCCCCGACCAGTATACAGTCCCGAGGATCAAAGATGTGCTAGCCTGTCTGAGTGGTGCGAAGTGTTTCAGTGTGCTGGGTTTGAGGAGTGGGTATTACCAGATCCTTTTAGGTTTCAACTCTAAAACATAGAACATACAAAATTACAACACAGTACGGGCCCTTCGGCCCTTATTATGCCCATCTTCCAGCCCTCTCTAAAATCACTCCTTCCTAACATAGTCCTACATATTTCTTTCCATGTGCCCATCTAAGATTCTCTTAAATATCCCTAATGTATCTGCCTCTACCACCCCTCTGTGTGAAAAAAAAACTTAGCTCTGACATCCCCTATACTTTCCTCCAATTACTTTAACAATTTGCCGCCTCATATTAGACATTTCTGCTCTGGGAATAAGTCTCTGGCTATGCACTTGATCTCTGCCTCATATCGTCTTGTACATATCTTTCAAGTCACCTCTCATCCTTCTTCACTCCAAAGAGAAGAACCTTAGCTCACTAAATGATTCTGTTAAGACATGCTTTTTAATCCAGACAGAATCCAAATAAACCACAAACATGAGAAAATCTGCAGATGAAGAGTCTCGGTGCGAAACATTGACTGTTTACTCTTTTCCATAGATGCTGCCTGGTCTGCTGAGTTTTTCCAACGTTTTGTGTGTATTACAGCATCATAGTAAATCTTGTCCACATCCACTTTAAACTTCTACATTCCTCCTTTAATGAAACAACCAGAACTGAACGTAATACTCCCAAGTGTGGTTTAATCAGGGTTTTAATAGAGCTATCACATTATCTCACAGCTCTTAAATTTAATTCCCTGAATATTGAAGACCAACATACCAGAAAGTTTGGTTCACAAGGTGGTGGAAAGTGGAAAGGTAACAGGACAAATGTCACTCCACTCTTTAAGAAGGGAGGATGACAAAAGAAGAAAGAGAGGAAGTTATAGGCCAGTTAGCCTAACCTCCGTGGTTGGGAACGTGTTGGAATCCATTATTAAGGATGAGGTTTCAGGATATGTGGAGACTAATGATAAAAATAAGTTAAAGTCAGCATGGTTTCTGTGAAGTGAAATCTTCCGTGACAAAGCTATTAGAATTCTTTGAGGAATTAACAAGCAGGGTGGACAAAGGAAAGGCAGTGGATGTCATTTACTTGGATTTTCAGAAGGCATTTGATAAGGTGTTGCACATGAGGCTGCTTAACAAGATAAAATCCTATGGTGTTACAGGAAAGATACTGACAAGTATAGAGGAATGGCTGACAGGCAGGGAGCAGCGAGTCCCTTTTCTGGGATCTTTTCTGGTTGGCTGCCGGTGACTAGTGGTGTTCCTCAGGGGTTAGTATTGGGACCACTACGTTTCACATTGTTTGTCAGTGATTTAGATAATGAAATTGATGGCTTAGTGGCAAAATTTGCAGATGATGGGTGGAGAGGTACATAGTGCTGAGAAACCAATCTGATTGCAGCAGGACTAAGACATATATGAAGAATGGGCAGAAAAGTGGTGGATGGAATACAGTGTTGGGAAATATATGATAATGCATTTTGGTAAAAGGAAAAATAGTGTAGACTATTATCTAAATGGGGAAAAGGTCCAAACATCAGAAGTGCAGAGGGACTTAGGAGATTTTGTGCAGGACACCTAAAAAGTTAATTTATAGGTTGAGTCTGTGACAAAGAGGGGAAATACAATGTTGGCATTTATTTCAAGGGGAATGGAATATAAAAACAAGGAGAATGCATTCTAAGACACTAGTTTGGCCACACTTGGAGTACTGTCAACAGTTTTAGGCCCCTTATCCCAGAAAGGATGTATTGTTATTGGAGAGAGTCCAGAGGACGTTCACGAGTTTGATTCCTGGACCAAAGGGGTTAACACTGGAGCGTTTGGCAGCTTTGGGCCTGTAATCACTGGAATTTAGAGGAACGCATGGGGATCTCATTGAAACCTACTAAATGTTTGAAGGACTAGATAAGATGGACGTGGAGAGGATGTACCCTCTGGTGTGGGTATCCAAAACTAAAAGGCACAACTTCAAAATTGAGGGGCAACCTTTTAAAACAGAAGTAAAGAGGTAATTTTTTAGCCAAAGAGTGGTGAATCTGTGGAATGTTTTGCCACAGACTGCAGTGGAGTCCACGTCCATGGGCATATTTAAAACGGAAGATGATAGATTCCTGATTGGTCGGGGCTTCAAGGGGTATGGTGAGAGGGCAAGTATATGGGGTTGAATAGGATCCAAAATCAGCCATGAAGAAATGACAGAATGGTCTTGATGGGCTGAATGGCCTAATTGTGCTCCTATGTCTTATGGTCTAATCAACAGATGTTTCACCTATGGTTTAGCTGTCATTTTACAACTGATGGGGTGGAAGAGCAGACTGAGGTCACGAAGGGAGTGATCCCTATGAAATGCTGAAAGGGGAGTGGAGTCTTGTGAGAGCTAGTAAAAATTACAAGAAGTGATTTATTGAATGTGAAGACTGGTGGATAGAAGATTTAGACCAGAGCAGAGGAACTCTGCAGGTCGAGCTGCATCTATGGAGCCAAATAAGACGGTCAATATTTCAGGTTGAGACTCTTCATCAAGTGTGGGAAGTTAATACTGTGCTGTACTAGTTTTAATGTAAGGTATCTGTTGTACTGTATATGTTTACTTGTGTCTATGACCCATTCTGTTCTGTTCTTCAAATCTGGGAAACACTGCTTGAGAGAGTGCTCTCCCAAAACTTATGATTTTGAAGGTGCAAGATTGTTCCTTGTATCACCTGAATCAGTCTACCCATCATCTGTTGCCCATTGTTACCTTTCCTCTGCATTTTGCAGAATGCAGGACCTTGGCCCAAAAGACCCCCTGAGTTCCTCTAACAATTTGTTTTCTTTTTCCAGATTACAGTGTCTGCTGACTCTTGTGTCGGCATTACCTCAGTATTACACTGTGTTAGCTTAGATTTTACATTGGTACCAAATTGTATCTATCTCTGCAGTTCCTTTAGGTTCATAAGATGCCTGGAGAACAGGAGCTTGCTACATGGGCAACAGCTTGCTCTCCGTATCATACTGCCTAGACTTGTATATCTAGACAGCTAGGGCACGATATCCATGGTCACTTTATTGATGGCACTTTAAATGTGGTAAAATGTGTTTTGTAGTTCTCTAATCATTCTTGATTATGTCACTACATATTCTTATCTCTTCATGTTAGACCTTCCAACTTCAGAAAATTTAACTTGGAGATGAGGAAACTTATCAGGACTTCTGAAGTTCATGCTTTTACTCATATGAAAATATGACACAAAGTAACATAAAAATGGGGGGTGGGGGAAGACCTGTAAGAGAAAGGATATTGAAGGAAAATTTTGGAACAATTTGTCTCAGATTTATCTGGCTTTTCCCAAGTTGTTACATACTAATGGACAAGGATTTCTCTTTGGTATGTTACTCACTGAGCCCTAAAAAATTATTTAAATAGTAGTAGCTCTGCTAATGTGCAGCCTTTTTCAAATTAATATTCTGAATTAATGCTGAAGAAAATCAGCAAGTGAATATGATTTTGGCTCATTATGGAGGTTAATGTTAACATTTAATTTTAGGCTTCTCTGAGTGGAAAATTTCATGGAAAAGATGAAAAAATTTAAGCGGCGTCTTTCCTTAACCTTGCGAGGCAGCCAAACAATAGACGAGTCTCTATCAGAGCTTGCAGAGCAAATGACCATTGAAGAGAACAGCAGTAAAGATAATGGTGAGTTATTTTTTGTTAAACTGTTAGATTAGCACTGCATATATTCTTACTTAATAATTTTCTTTCCTGCTGGGAGTGCTGCAAGCTTCACTTCTAGTCTGGTGCACTTTTATATCATGCACATTTGATAAAGTATGGACTTTGAATTTACATGATTAATAAATGAAAATGATTGAAGACATAGGTGCTTTTATTACTGTTTGGTAAAATTGATACAATATTTCCCAAAGATTCCTCTGACTCTGGGTGGGTCCACTCCATGTGTAATTTCTTGCTCCTTGTAATTTTCTGAAGCTCAGAGGTTTCATTAGACATGAAAATCCAGATGATTGAATATGATTCTTGTCCTTTCTATGAGACTATTATTGCAACATAAGGATTTTGAAAATCACTTATCATAATAGTCTCACAGAAGAGATAGCACATGCTGGAATCTAAGCCAAAAAAAAACTACTCTGGGAACTCTGCAAGTAAAGCAGCATTTGTGGAGGCAAAAGGACAGTCAACATTTTGGGTTGAGACATGGCATCCTGTTGCAAGGACGTGGCTACGGGGGGAACCCAAGTGCTGGATACAGGCACGGAGGCAGGATTGAGAGGCGTTAGCACAGTCACAAGCGTGGAATATGTATCCAGGAGAGTCTTGACACAGAGACAAGGTTCACGTAGAGAATCCAGGAAAACGTTGCAGAACTTAGAACTGACCATGAAAGCACCATGAAATTAGGTTACTCATACAAGAGTTGACCAATGAACTGGCAGCTCCTTGTGATTACAGGGTTTTTATCCTGCATTTACTGATGGACTGCAGGTGTGTGTAATTAATGGAACTGGGAATGACTGGAAATTAGACAAGGGGATTGAAGCCCAATTTTTTCAAGATGGTGGCACGACACAGCTTGCAGCAGCCACTCCGGAGCTGATTATCTGTTATTTGTGAAGTGGGGTGCCATGCGCAATCATAATCAATTGAAAACGGACATGGAAGCACAGAGGAACATCGGGAAATCTCCAGGAAGACCTTCTTCATTGCTGCTGCTGCTGTGAGGTCCGGGACTCTGCTGGGAAGAACAAGTCCCCAGTCCTTGGGGTCACGTTGCCAATGGCCGTTGGCGGGGACGTCTTAATAAGCTCGGCAGAGGATGGTGCTCTGAGAAGCTGTGCCAGAGGAGATTGTCATTGACTCAGAGGTTCGACGGACTCGGAGTCCACTGCGGTCAGGTTGCTTTCAGTGTGTGCTGCGTCTGCGAGGCTGAGTCGAGCGGTGCCGTGGAAGTCCATAGCGAGGGTATTCCCTTCTGCCGCCAGCGTAAGATGGCGAGTCTGTTGGGACCCTGGGGACTTGTGGAAACTGGTGATTTCTTTTGAACTTATAGTCCTTTAACATCTTTGGACTATTTTTACTGTGCCCATGGTCTGTTTTTTTATCAATTATGCTATTGTTTGCATTGTTGTAACTATGTGGTTTTGTAGGTTTAGTTTTTGGTTTTGTTTGTCTGGTGGATTTGGAGCTCCTTTCTGGGGAAACGCGCTAAGACAGCAGCACGATATTAATACGCAGCAGCCTCTCCGGACTCTGGATTGGGGATTGCCAAACGTTATGTGGATTTTCTGGTGTAGTCTGCTTTGTCATATGCTTTTGTGATATCATTTTGGAGGAACGTTGTCTCATTTTTTAACTGCATTGCATTTGTGGTTTCTAAATGACAATAATCTGAATCTGAATTACTGAGATAATAGCAAGGTGGGGAATTGCCAGACAGGACCATGACTGTACCCCCTCCCCCCCGCCACCAAACAGGAGCTTCCAGGCTTGCCTGGATGTTCCCAATAAAAGTCCTGCATGAGGGAAGGGTCCAGGATGAAGGAGCAGAGAACCCAGGGACACTCCCGGATCATACCCTTCCCAGTCTACCAGGTATTGGAAACCCCTGCCCCGACGGCACACATCCAGTAGTCGTCGGACAGTGTATGCTGGATGGTTGTCAATGATACGGGCAGGTGGGGGAGTCTCAGTCGGAGGACACAAGGGGCTGACGGAAACTGGCTTTAATTGAGAAACACGAAAGGTAGGGTGGATGCGCCTAGATTTTGGCTGTTTAAGTCAGATTGATGACTCTTTTGACCTTGACTGGTCCCAGGAAGCGAGGAGCGAGTTTCCTAGGCTCGTTTTTGAGCGGGATGTCCTTGGATGAGAGCTACACCATCTGCCCAGGTCAGTACTCAGGTGACGGAGTCCTGTGTTGGTCGGCAGTTATCTTATTGCGATCTGCTGATCTGAGTAGGGCCGTGTGTGTCTCCTCTCAAACCTTAAGGCACTGATCAATATGGTCCTGAACAGACGGCACCACAATCTCCTCTTCTTGGGTGGGGAACAGCGGGGGTTGGTACCCAAGGGAACACTCAAAGTGAGATCTTCCAATAGTAGAACTCACCAGAGAGTTGTGGGTGTACTCAACCCACGGGATGTGGTCGCTCCAGGTAGACGGGTTGTTTGCCGTTACATAACGGAGCATGGCCTCCAAGTCCTGATTGACCCATTCCGTCTGCCCGTTCGTCTGGGTGTGGAAGCCGCATGACAGGCTGACCAATGCACCCAAGGCTCGACAGAAGGCCTTCCATACCTGCGAGACGAACTGAGGATTCTGTGGAGGTGGAAGACGTGGCAGACGAGAAGGTCGCAGTTTCCCGAGTGGAAGGGAATTTAGGGAGAGCTACAAAGTGCACTGCCTTGGAGAACCGGTCTACCACAGTGAGGACAGTGGTATTTCCGCGGGAAGAGGGTAGACCAGTGACGAAGTCTAGGGCGATGTGCGACCTGGGTCAGGTAGAGGACGAAGTAACCCCTCAGATGGCCAATGAGAGGCTTTTCAACGGGCACAGATGGAACCTGCTGAGACAGGAACGGGTATCTGCCTCCATGGAAGGCCACCAAAAGTGTCTTTTCAGGAGAGCCAGGGTCCTATCACTTCCGGGGTGGCAGGCGAACTGAGATGTGTGCCCCCACTGGAGAACCTGGGATCTGATGGAATCAGACACATACAGGTGATTGCTGGGTCTATTGCCAGGGTCAGGGTCATCCTGTAGGACATCTTTTACTTTGGACTCTTATCTCCCAAGTGAAGGTTGCCACCACGCAGGATGGTGGGAGGATGGTCTCCAGGCTGGAAGTGTCCTCCTTGGAGTCGTATTAACTGGAGAACGCGTCTGGCTTCCCGTTCTTGGACCCTGGACGGTATGTGAGGGAAAACTTTAACCTTCAAAAAAAAACAAACAACATGGGCCTGGCAGGAGTTCAAATATTTGGCGGTCTGAATATAACCCAGGTTCTTATGATCAGTCCACACAACAAACAGGTGTTCTGCCCCCTCCAGCCTCCATTCTTCCAATGCTAGTTTGACCGCCAGGAGTTTCCAATTCCCCACCTCGTTGTTCCACTCAGCGGGGGCAGTCAGCAAGTAAAGAAGGCACAGTGGTGAAGCTTTTCTTCCGAATTTGATCGTTGGGACAGGACTGCTGCTATCCCGGAGTCAGAGGCATCCACCTCAACAATGAATTGGTGGGAAGGGTCCGGATGGGAGCGGTTGTGAACCACCTCTTCAGGCCAGTGAACACCAAGTCAGCTTCAGAGTCCCAACAAAAAGGGGTGGTAGGCAAGGTAAGCCAGGTAAGCCACTCGACTGTAGTCCATGATAAATCGGCGGTAGAAGTTCGCAAACCCCAGGAACTGTTGAAGTTGCTTGCAAATCGTGGGCCTAGGCCATTCTTCCACCACCCAGATCCTCTCAGGATCTTCCCTCACCTGCTCGTTCTCAATGATATAATCCAGGAAGCTGACTGAAGGAACGTGGAGCTCGCATTTTTCCTCCTTCACAAATAACTGGTTTTCCCACAGTCTCTGGAGACTAGACGGACATGGTTAATGTGTTACTGGGGGCTGCTAGAAAATATCATTGAGGTAAACGAATACGAAGCAATAAAGTCCCTCAGCACATCATTGATTAGGATTTGAAAAATGGCGGGAGCATTAGTGAGGCCAAACAGGGTAACCAAGTATTCGAAGTGGCCCAGAGGTGTATTAACGGCCGTCTTCCACTGGTCCTCCCTCAAACTGACTAGATGGTATGCGTTATGAAGGTCCAACTTCGAGAAGATGGTGGCTCCATGCAGTGGTTCAAATGCCAAACTAATGAGGGGTAGTGGGTACTTATTCTTAACTGTTATTTTGTTTAGGCCTGGGTAATCAATACAAGGAGGAAGCGACCCATCCTTTTCTACAAAGAAGAAACCAGTGACTACCGGGGAGGATGAAGGTCTACCAATGCCCGCCGCGAGGGACTCGTTAATGAATTTTTCTGTGGCCTCTCTCTCCAGTCGGGATAGGTTATAAAGACGACTGGTGGATAGTGAGGCCCCAAGGAGAGGGTCAATGGTACAATCATACGGGCGGTGCAGAGGCAGGGAAACTGAATACCTGTCCCAGGTTATGTGGGGACCCTGGACAAGTCAAGGGGTTCCAAGACAGGTAGTCTCCCTGGGAGATGGGGCTGACCGCAGAGAGTTGGCATGGCAAAACGGGCTCCAGCTGGCTATCTTCCCAGTAGACCAGTCGATGTGGGGATTGTGGTGGTTCAGCCATGGGTATCCTAGAACTACAGGGGCTTGAGGCGAATGGATGACATTGAACTGTACCTCGTCCCAATGGTTTCCGGGTAGAATCAAAGTCAGGGGCAGCGTAAAGTGGGTCATCCGAGCCAGCAGTTTTCCGTGCAGCACCTGGGCCTCCAGAGGGGTACTTAACAGCTCCCGAGGTATTCTGGCCTTGGAGGCTATATCCTCATCCAGCAGATTTCCCTCGGCACCGGAATCCACCAAGGTGGATAGGGACAGGGACTGCTGTCGATTGTTCACAGCAGCTGGGATCTGCATCTGAGTTTGGGGAACAGAAGGGAAGGGAGTGTCATCTGACTCACCAGAACAGTAGGTGCGGGAGCTCTGTGAGGAACAGAGTGGAAAGAGAGGTTAGTGCTGTTAGAAGATGGTAAGGTGGGACATGGGCTGACACGAGGACTGGTCTTTTCTCTCAGATGCTCTAAGTCATTTATCTAGCCTGGTAGGTAGAGAGATCAGAGAGTCCAGGCTGACCGTGTCATCCCTCGCTGCCAGTTCATCTTATTTGAAAGGCCCTGTCGGAACACCTGCCGCAGGGCCTCATCATTCCACTCTGAGTTAGCCATTAAGGTTCAAAACTCGATGGAATACTTTGCTACGTTCTGCGAACCCTGACAAAGAGCAAGCGCTTTGTGGCATCCTTACCGCAAATGGGCTGTTCGAAGGCCTTTTTCATTTCAGAGACGAAGGAGGAACAAACCTCTGGTTGGTTATCCCGTATCGCGGTGGTCCATGCCTTCGTAACAGCACCATGATGTACGTGATCTTTGATCTATCCAAAGTGTACATACATGGCTGTAGCTCAAAGACCAAGTAGTATTGTAATAAGAAAGCCCAACACATCCCTAGATCCCCAGCTTAGGGTTCCGGCTCGGGTATGTACGGTTCTCGAGGGGATTGTGTTGCTGATTTCAGAGCCGAAGCCATCCCTGGCTGTGCAGTTTGGGCAGTCTGGGTTTTTGGAGGGGACGGAGTAAGGGAAGCGGATACCCAGTCCACTTATTCACTGACCTTCCTCACATTCGTGGATAGCATATAAAGTTTCTCTGACCTCCCTGAGCAGTTGGTCGTGGGCGCCCAGTAAGCAGCCCTGGCTGGCGATGGCCTGTTGCATGGGGTCCCTGTCTGCTGGGTTCATTCTTGGCCAGTTCGTTCTGTTGCAAGGACACGGCTATGGGGGGGACCCCAAGTGCTGGATACAGGCATGGAGGCAGGATCGAGAGGCATTAGCACAGTCACGAGCATGGAGTAGGTATCCAGGAGAGTCTTAACATGGAGACAAGGTTCACGTAGAGAATCCAGGAAATCGATGCAGAACTTAGAACTGACAGTTCTAAAGTTCAATTCCAGTTTGTCATTTAGAAACCACAAATGCAGTGCAGTTAAAAAATGAGACAACATTCCTCCAGAATGATATCACAAAAGCACACAACAAAACAGACTACGCCACAAAATCCACATAACGTTTGGTAATCCCTAAATCCAGAGTCCGGAGAGGCTGCTGCATATTAATATCACGCTACCATTTTAGCGCATTCCCCGGAAAGGAGCTCCAAACCCACCAGCCAAAACAAGACTACCCAGACTCACCATGTCAGGAGACCAACTCTACCACCCAATAAACCAAAAACTAAAGCTACAAGACCTACACAAAATCACATATTTACATATAGTTACAACAGTGCAGACAATACCATAATTGATTAAAAAAAACAGACCATGGGCACAGTAAAAATAGTCTAAAGATGTTAAAAGACTATAAATTCAAAAGAAACCACCACAGTTTCCACAAGTCCTCAGTCCCAATAGACTCATCATCCCATGCAGGTGGCAGAAGGGAATACCCCCGCTATGAACTTCCACAGTACCGGACTCAGCCTCGCTGACACAGCACACAATGAAAGCGCCTGGACCGCAGCGGACTCAGAGTCCATCAGACCTCCGAGCCTCCGACCATCCCCTCCGGCACAGTCTCTCTGAGCACCATCCTCTGCTGAGCGCACTACAACGCCCCCACCAACCACCACAGGCAATGCGACCCCAAGGACTTGGGGCCTGTTCTTCTCATCAGAGATGTGGACCTCACAACAACAGCAGCAGCAACAAGAAAGAAGGCCTTCCTGGAGATTTCCAGATGTTCCTCCATGCTCCCACATCTGATTTCCATCAGATTAGGATTGTGCACAAACCATGAAATGAAGTTACTCAGACAAGAGTCAACCAACAAACTGGCAGCTGCTTGTTGTGATTACAGAGTTTTTATCCTGCATTTACTGATTGAAGGCAGGTGTGTGTAATTAGTGGCACTGGGAATGATTGGAAATTAAACAAGGGGATTGAAGCCCAATTGCTGAGGTAATAGCAAGGTGGGGAATTGCCAGATGGGATCATGACACATTGACAACCTCGATGCTGCTTGACCCACAGTGTTCCAACAACAGTTTGATTTGATTTAATCATTACGCATGATACATATATTTGAGGATGAATTAACATTAACTTATGATCTACCAAAAGTCTGTATTCTGCAGTGGTGTTTCTGGCATTTATTTTGCACTTGCTAATCAATTTCAAAGCTTTCATCTAAAATTATTGGAAGGTACTATCCCTTCGATCTGTACTATTGAAATTTCTGTGTGCCATTGTGCAAAGACATGAGTAAAGCATTCTGTTCAGAATTTTCTTTTTTCATCATTTGCAATTCAAAGGGATCCAGAATAGATTAACATTACTCTGAAGGTAGAAAGGAGAAACAAGTTACAAACTAAGATACAAAAAGGAAAATGCCCCAATGTTAGGAATTGCAATAGAAATAGAAAATTTGACAAAGTTCAACAGGTCAGACAGCAGTGATGCACTAGCATTTCAGACTAACTGCTAACAACTAATAACTTTGATAATAAATTCACTTTGAATTTGTTTCTGTCATCTAAATTGTTATAAATTGTACATAGTGATGCCAAAGTACTGATCCATGCACTACCTGCCAACCATGCATAGCATGCATATGATATGCATATAATTCTGCCAACCTTGAAAGCCTTCTCAAAATCTAAATAAATCTACAGCCTTAGGTTTCCCTTTATCAGTTTTATGTGGCACATCTTCAGAAGTCTGCAATAGATTAGTTAAATGTGATTTCCTTTTCCTAAGTTCACTCAGATTCTTTTCAATCCATTGGTTTTCCATGGTACTCTTATTACAGTATATCATTAAAGATGTTAGATTTCCTGTTTTGTTTCTTCCTCCTTTTTATTACAGTACAATTGTATTTTATATTCTCTAATCTTATGGACAAATTCCACAACCTTCAGAACATTTAGAAAGTTTATAACCAGAGTATTCAACATCTCTAAACCATTTCTTTCAGAAAGTACGTGCATCCTTGGAACTTACCAGCTTTTAGGCTTAGCAACTTCTCCAGTACTTCCCTAATATTTGTTTTCTTAAGTTTCTCATTCTTTGTAAGCCCTTGGTTCCCTCTTATTTCAGGCAAATATTTTCCTAGAAGACAGCTACATAGCACCCAGATCACTTCCAGTCCTGATGAAGGGTCTCAGCTTGAAACATTGATTGTCCATTTCTATCCATAACTGCTGCCTGACCTGTTGTGTTCCTCTAGTATTTTGTTTATGTTATCCCATAGCACTTGTTTAATTTATTTTCCATATCCTTTTTTTTATTGTAAATACTCCGGTCTCTCTGTTAGGGACCCTCATTTGTCCTTGTTAGTCTTCATTTTTACTCGTTAAAAATTTCTACATTCTTGTTGGATTAACTTTCTGTTCTATGTTGCCTTTCTTCAGCCTTGCTTTCAGTACTAAAATGCTCCAGATGTTCAGGCTTTATGCTGTTTACCTAGTTGGTTATCCTTTTCAGTATTGAACCAATTGTCATTTGAGTATCTACTGTCTTATTTGATATCAGGACTGAAATAATGGTACATTTTGATTTAGAGACATTGTAACTGATGCATATTTTATGTTTGTATTCCTCTATTTTGTAAGTAAGAATACAGTGGATTTCAGTTAATTGGGGCTGCCACTTATTTGAGACAACTCTTAAAGAACAAAATCAAATCAAGAAAATAACCAGAATTTTCCTTCGTTTATTTGGGACACTGTGCTGCTTAATTGGGGCAGGAGACTGTAGCCAAACATCTTCTAACTAATGTCAGTTGCGTGCACATTGTGTGATTTTTGTCATTGATAGTTAGCTAGTAATAAATACTGTGGTTTCAAGCATTTGGGCTTCGCAATGCCAGAAACTGCCCGGAGTGAAAATAAAACTATTTTATTACTTCATCAAGTTAGGAACTCCGAAGAATTTGAAGATATTGACAATCATCTTGAATGTTAAAATGAAACTGAAGATTTGGAGGATTCAATCATCGAAAGAAATGTTTGAAGGCCATCCACTTTCTGCAGAAAGTGCAGTCATTATAGTCAATCGAAAATAACTCGTCAACGTACACTAAATTAATTCCTCCATACATAACTATTAGGAACTAATACACATTTCTAAAGTACTGTATTAGTTTTGTTAGTGTTTATTCTGTATTTAAGTATATAATTTGTTAATCAGCTTTGTCTTTTTTTACACCTTTTTAACTATTTCCATGAAACTAGCTAATTGAAGCAGTCCTTTAATTAAGCCAAAATATACTAATCTTGATATGCCCTAATTAACTTGAATCTACTGTAATAGATCCACTATTCAGGTTTATTCCATCCAATATTGTCCTGTTTTTCAAACATCTAGTTTCATATTGAAGCTTACAGCATTTTCAGCTACATGTATTTTTGAGGACAAAAGACATGTTTGTATTAGGTTATTATGTAAACTTCTATTGAATGTAAACAAAACTTAATGTAAGTTATCATGTCAGTTGATGTATGTGCAATAACTTGTTAACTGTAAATGACTATAAGAATGTATGATAGTGAGGTTGACATTTAGTTTTAAATTTTCTTTCAGCTGTTCTTATTAAATTATATAATTAAATTAATTTTGATATTAAGAATATTTCTCACTAACTGATATTTATTTCAGGTTTATGAAGTGGCTAACTGATTTTGTTGAAACTCCCTGGTATAATGTTGCAGCTGAACATAAATTGTCATTAGCACTTCTCCCATTATATATCGCAGTTGTGTTTTTTCTGTAGCAGCAATTTTCCATTGTTAGATTTCCTTGACTCTCTTAGGGTTTAACTGCCAATGAAAGGGTAGAACCTAGTGCTGTAAAGGTAAAATGGACCATTTTATTTATTTCTTCATTTATTGTTGACGTAGTTTATCAAAATTATTAGTTATTAGTTTATCTCAATGCAATTTTGTTCACGGATTACCTATTTTGAGTTGATAATATGTAACTAACTTTATATATGGAAATTTATATTTCATACTCTTTATGTAGCCTAATCGCTGCACCTTGTATTAAGATCAATTCCTGTTGGGGAAACCTAAAATGAAAACATAAAATGCTTGGGATACTCAACAGGTCACTCAGTATCTATGGAGAGTAAAAGTTAATATTTTAGGTCAGGATTATATAAGAATTGGAAATGTGAAAAATCAAATGTGCTTCAGTTTGTCGGGAGAACACAGAGAATGTATGTTCTAAAGACTAAGTTTGTTGATCTGATACAGGCTGTTCCCGAGTTACAAATGTCCAACTTATGGACAACTCGTACTTAAGAACCGAGGAAGGAGAACGCTGTCCGCCATTTTAAGTCATTGCCATTGACACTGTGTTGACTGTGTAACTTTGTATTTGGCTTAAAATTTTCTTAGCAAGATTCACCCTGACCCTGCCCCCGTTTCGCAGTTCCACAGCCCGCAATGTTTCTGTTCCATTGACAGGAAGTGATTGCGATTGAAAATAAAGTTGAAATAATAAAGCATTTGGAAAGAGGTGAAATGCCATCGGTCATTGGAAAAGCATTAGGCTACAGTCCGTCAATGATCGGAATAATTTTAAAGGATAAAGTGGGAATAATGGAGCATGTGAAAGGCCCTGCCCCGATGAAAGCTACAGTTATTACTAAGCAACGCAGTGGTTTAATTATTGGAATACATACGTTTCTTAAGTGTTTTATATGCATAGAAAGGTAAAATATATGCTAAATACTAAGACAAACGTTTGACTAACTGACGCTAAATAATACCGGATGTACTTGTTCCGACTTACGTACAAATCCGACTTAAAGACGGACTCAGGAACAGAACTCGTTCATAACCCGGGGACTGCCTGTACACTTATTGGTGCTGTGTAAGAGAGAAATGAATGCTTGTTAATCATCACTGATCTGTCTAGAGGAGTATAAATAGAAGAAATTGAATAAAAATGGTAGAGGAAAAAAATGCTGCAACTGGACAGATTCAGAATATAGAATTTGCTGGAGTTCTAGAAAAAAATGCTGTTTATACTTACTCAGCAGAAACCTATAATAGTGCCCTTCATCAAAATCCATTGCATATATTCTGTAAGAGAAAAGAAAATTCATTATTTGTATTAATAGGTTTATGTTTCAACATCCTGAAGATCTCTTGGATGTGCAATATAGAGCTTTAAACAAGTTTCCTGCAGTACAAGCTGACGCTGGGTTCTTGCAGATATCCATAAGTTGATTTTTCAATGTTCAAAGTAAAGTTTATTATCGGAGTGCATACACATCAGTACCTACAATCCTGAGATTCTTTTTCCTGTGGACATGCTTAGCAAATCTATAGAACAGTAACTGCAAACAGGATCAATGAACAACAAACTGTGCAAATGCAAATATGAATAGCAATAAATAATGAGAGCATAAAATAACAAGATAAAGAATCCATAATTTTTGTTATCAGTAAGTTGCAAAATTATCAAAAATGACTTGATATGATCATGCAGTGAATTACATCAAAAGTACATAAGGCTGATAAATAGCTAAAAGTGGGGTGAGAGAGTGAGAGGAAACTAGTTCTGCTATATGTGGAAACAAATCTATGCACATGTATCTGCCTTTTGAATCCAATGCTGTTGGGATCTCATTCATGTGCATGGATGTCATAAATTGGCTGTTTGTAATCTGGGAATAAACTGTACTGTCAGTAACCAACCCACCCCCGGGTCCAGTCATTCACTATGATTAAAATTCACATGGATAAGATAAAACATAAGGATTTCTTATGTGGAATATCAGCCCATTACGCTTTAGTGTATTCTCTGGATGAAAATTAAAGTCAATTCCATGACAGTTTCTAATAGCTTTTAATGAATATAGAAACCAGTGCTATCTGAGATATTTTTAAAAAAACAATATCCGTTCTATCTATATTTGGCTTTTATAAACTGTTTAGCAGATTCCTGTCTGGGTTTAAATGAATCTGTATTTGGATGTTTCAAAACTGTTTCAAGTGAATAAAATTGCTATCAATAAAGATTTGGAAAAGTGTTCATGATGAATGCAAATTTTCCCCTAATTTCATATGCACTTGCATGTGCTTTGTTCCTGTTTGTTTCTTCTATACTTCTCATATCTAATTATTTTAAAGGGAGATGAAAATAATTGTCAAAGTAATATCATTTTTGAGAGACCTATGGTACATTTCATAATTTTTAGAGATTTCTGAAGCCATTCCTGATCCCATTTCCAGATGTAATTTTAAAGTTTGTTCAAGTCCTGGCAAGGTGTCCACACAGGATTTGGTGCCATCTGGTACTGGAACACCTGGATATCAAAAGAATAAAAATAAGTTTTAAAGTATTTTGAAATATATTAAAGAACTGTGCACTAGCACTTAGCCAGGGATTAGTGCACTGAAAATAAAAATAAACATTTGGGCTAATTATGTTTGATGTAAATCAGGATTCAGCAAAACAACATTGGAAGTTTTGAATACTTTAGTTACATCCAATACATTGTACATCGAGAAAGTGTTAACATGAGAAAATCTGCAGATACTGGAATTTCAAGCAACACACACAAAATACTGGTGGAATGCAGCAGGCCAGGCAGCATCTATAAGAAGTACAGTCAACATTTCGGGTCAAGATGCTGCATCAGGACTAACGGAAAAAAGAGATAGTTAGAGATTTGAAAGGGGGAGGGGAGACCCGAAATGATAGGAGACGACAGGAGAGGAAGGGATGAAACTAAGAGCTGGGAAGTTGATTGGCAAAAGGGATACAAGGCTGGAGAAGGGGGAGTATCATAGGACAGAAGGCCTTGGAAGAAAGAAAGGGAGGGGGAGCAGCAGAGGAAGTTAGAGAACAGGCAAGGAGTTATTGTGAGAGGGAAAGAGAGAGAAAAAAAAATTTAATTAAAAATTCAGGATGCGGTAAGAAGGGGAGGAGGGACATTAATGGAAGTTAAGGAAATCAGTGTTCATGCAATCAGGTTGGAGGCTACCCAGACGGAATATAATTTGTTGTTCCTCCAACCTGAGTGTGGCTTCATCTCAATGGTAGAGGAGGCCATAGATTGACATATCGGAATGGGAATGGGACATTGAATTAAAATATGTGGCCACTGGGAGATCCTACTTCCTTTGGTGGACATAGTGTAGGTGTTCAGGGAAATGGTCTCCCAGCCTGCATCGGGTCTCACCAATATATAGAAAGCCACACTGGGAGCACTGGACAGTCTATAACACCAGCAGATTCATGGGTGAAGTGTCACTTGGAAGGACTGTGGGGCTGTGAATGGTGGTGAGGGAGGAAGTGTAAGGGCAGGTGTAGCACTTGTTCTGCTTAAAAGGATAAGTGTCAGGAGGGAGATTGGTGGGAAGGGATGGGGGTGGAAATGAATGGACAAGGGAGTTGCTTAGGGAGTGATCCCTGCGGAAAGCAGAAAGTGGGGGGGGGGGGTGGGGAGGGAAAGATGTGCTTGATGGTGGGATCCCATTGGAGATGGCAGAAGTTACAGAGAGTTATATGTTGGCTGGTGGGGTGGTAGGTGAGGACGAGGAACCCTATCCCTAGTGGGGAGGTGGGAGGATGGGGTGAGAGCAGATGTGCGTGGAATGGGAGAGATGCGTTTGAGGGCAGGAGTTGATGGAGGAAAGGAAGCCCTTTTTAAAAAAAGGAAGACATCTCCTTCATCCTGGAATGAAAAGCCTCATTCTGAGAGCAGATGTGGCGGAGATGGAAGAATTGAGAGAAGGGGATGGCATTTTCACATCTAACAGGGTGGGAAGAGGAATAGTCCAGTTAGCTGTGAGAGTCTGTGGGCATCAGTAGATAAACTGTCGCCAGAGGTAGAGACAGAGAGATCAAGGAAGGGGAGGGAGGTGTCGGAAATGGACCAGGTAAATTTGAGGGCAGGGTGGAAGTTGGAGGCAAAGTTGATGACGTCAACCTGCTCAGCATGTGTGCAAGAAGCTGCGCCAATGCAGTCATTGATGTAGTGAAGGAAAAGTGAGGGACGGATACCAGTATAGGCTTGGAACATGGACTGTTGTATATAGCCAATGAAAAGGCAGGCATAGCTGGGAGCCATACGGGTGCCTATGGCTACACTTTTAATTTGAAGGAAGTGCTGTTAGCGTTCCCTAACCACTAAATGGGAACTGCCTCTTTTGACCAGAGTATTGAGATTACAAGCAGATTCACTCACAGAAGGGATTTAAATCTTTGGTTGTCTTGTTTATTATAAGTTGGTGCAATATGAATAGTTCCCAGGGAGAGAAAAATAGAAGCTTTCTAGGAAAAGAGTTAAAAGCAGGAGAAAATCATTTAGTCCTTTTATGCATCATCTGCCATTTAATAAGCTCATGGTGGTTTTTGCCCTTAGTACTGCCATCCAACATGAACACCATATACCTTAATATCTAAAAATCACCTTTCAATCTCTGTCAGGAATACCTTCAGCATCTTCCACTGCCCTTTTGGAAGATTATTCACTATATTCTTTGTGAAGTATACATTCCTGTGCTGAATGTAGGGGTGCCCACTTTTTTACTCTGACTCCTTGTCTTTTTTTCCAGACCTGATGAAGAGACTTGGCCCGAAACATTGACTGTACTCAGTTTCTATAGATTATAGACTTAGTCTATTTCAACTTTACTCATATGGCAAATTTGCCATACTATAAATTAAGCTATGAACCTATCCTTAACCATTCTTACTGCACATATATCCTTCCTGGAATTGATGTTACTCCATCAAGGAGTAATATATCTATTATTGTTCTCAAAACCTCTTACAATAAAGGCTTAACTTGCCTTCTTAATTACTTTCTGTATCTGCATGTTAATGTTCACAAGATTTATCCACAGATGCACCCTGATTCATTTGAGCAGCTTTCATTCTTTAAATAAAAATCAAAAGAGTAACTGCAGCTAACTGAAAATCTGAAAATTAAACATTAAATACTAGCAGTGTTCAGCAGGTCAGGCAGCATATCTGGGAGAGAAAGTGTAAGACCCATCATTCAGGTTTTCTGATGAAGCAGTGTGGTCAGTTTCTTTCTACTAATGGTGCCTGACCTATTGAGAAATATTAAGATATTACGCTTTTCTAATTTTCTACCAAAGTTGATAATCTTACATTTTTCTACATTGCATTCAATCTGCCATGGCCTTGCCAATTCTTTTTGCCTGTCTGTATCCACCTGACGCCCTGTGCATCCTAATCATGTCCCACACTGCCACCTGGATTTGTAAAAAAAAAGATTAAAATATGTACTTAAGTTTTAACAAATACTAATTTATCTCAAGTTGATTTTAGCCCTTGGTGTATTCAATTATTCTAACTAATCTGCATATACTTTAAATAGTAACTTCCTTGTGGCTGTGTACTTAAATTTAATACTTTAAAAATTGTACAAGCATAGTTGCATCGTGTGCATCCTATTTTTATGCACTTTTTTTTGTAGTGAATTGCATCTGGCTATGTATCTTTTTAATACTGCTTTGGTTTGCTGACAGGCTTTTTGCTTTAACTGTAGTGTGTCTAATCAAAAACTGGAAAATTAACCATGTTTAATCCACTTCCTTTACTATGTTATAGAATATTTTCAAATATTAATCTTACAAATTGCCAAGTTAATTTGAAAGAATTATGCATTTCCATAAATTTGTGGTTGCTGGTAGTAACTAGTCTGACAAACAGTTTCTTTGGATCACTGTCCACAATCATTGCCATATTCTTTTGATCAATTTAAACTTTATTATAAAACTTTTTTCATTTTCTGCTGTACTTAGTGAAATTATTATTCAAGGCAGTATGTTCTTACTATTTTTCGCCCCTTTTAATTTAATGGTTACATTTTTTCATTGTTGTTCTTTATGTTGTCTATGTTGGTGACTAATAACTGAATTTTATTCCATCACTAGCTAGGATCATCTTAACTGTTCTGAGACATTTTTCCTCAGATCTCCCATGTTGGAACTGCTTGAATATGACTTCTATTTTCCTCAATGCTTTTCTACGTATTTGCGACTTTTTTTTAATATCTTGTACTTAACCCCTATAGACCTGTGCAGCAATCTATACTAATTCTGAATACTTTTCATTTGAAGATCAGCACTTTCTATTTCAGCACTATTGACTTTCTTAACCAAGCAATAATTGGATTTAGTTTTATTAATACTACATTTGCAAAATGTGTCATTGAAGGTTTATTAATTCAGCTTCATAACTTGCCATTGTAGGAAGTAAGTGAAATTTCTCTGCAATTGATGAGTTTGCAACATCTTTAGATGTTATAGCTGCATTACTGACCTGTAATACTGCAAAGTAAGACTTTGCATTAAAAAAAAATCTCCCAACTCCTCTGCTTGTACTAAAACTTTCATTTGAAGATAGTACACTTTGCTTTTACTTAATGAGGTGATTTAACTATCTTGATGTTTTTAAAACCCCTTGATTGGCTCTCCCCTGTAATGGTATTCAAAGTAAGACAAATAAATTATGAATGCCCTTAAAAATCTTCCAGTGGGTTTTATTCTCTGCTGCACTCTCTGTAGTACTCAGAAATGAATGCACTACACTGAATGGCCTTCAACTAAGAGGAGCTTCAGTTGTTAATATCCTCTGTATTCCAACCCCTTAATATGATAAAGACTGAATAAATGTGGGTGACTAGGAAAAAATGGAGAAAGAATAGTAGACATGTCAAAAAGGGAAGTACGGTGCCTATAAAAAGTATTCACCCCCTTGGAAGTTTTTATGTATTATTTTACAACATTGAATCACAGTGGATTTAATTTGGCTTTTTTTTTAACACTGATCAACAGCAAAAGACTCTTTCATATCAATGTGAAAACAGATCTCTACCAAGTGATATAAACTGATTGCATAAGTATTCACCCCTTAAAATGACACACCAAGTCATCACTGATGCAGCCATTTTGTTTTAGAAGTTGCATAATTAGTTAAATGGCAATCTGTTTTTGGAGACCTGTTTCAATTGAATGTAGTAGAATACACCTGTACCTGGAGGTGCAACTTCTGGCGAGTCAGTATCCTGGCAAAAGCTATACCTTGAAGACAAAAGAACACTCCCTCCCACGCAACTCTGTGAAAAGGTTATTGAAAAACACAAGTCAGGAGATGGATACAAGAAAATTTCCTGTCACTGAATACCGTTTGGGGCACTGTTAAGTCAATCATCAAGAAATGGAAAGAGAATGGCACAGCTTTAAATCTGCTTGGAGCAGGCTGTGACCATGCAAGAAGGGAACTGGAGAGGGAGGCCACCAAGAGACCTATGACAACTCTGGAGCAGTTACAAGCTTCAGTGATTGAGATGGGAAAGACTACGCATTCAACAGCTGTTGCCTGGATGCTTCACCAGTCACAGCTTTATAAAAGAGAAACAAAGAAAAAGCCACTTTTTTTTAACAGTTTAAAAAAATTCACATAAAATCTTGGCTAGAGCTTGCCAGAAGGCATGTGGAAAACTGAAGTCAGGTGAAAGAGGGTTCTATGTTCTGATGAAACCAAAATTGAGATTTTTGGCCTTAAGACTAGAATGCTATGTTTGCATAAGCCAAATACCTCACATAATCAAAAATACCCCCATCCCTGCAGTGAAGCATGTTGGTGGCTGCATCATACTGTGGGGATGCGTCACTGTTGCAGGCCCTGGAAGGCTTGTGAAGGCAGAGGGTAAAATGAATGCAGCAAAATACAGGGAAATCCTGGAGGAAAACCTGATTCAGTCTGCAAGAGAACTGTGACTTGGGAGAAGTTTTGTTTTCTAGCAAGACAATGACCCCCAAACATAAAACCAAAGCTACACAGGAATGGCTTAAAAACAACAAAGTTAATGTCCTGGAGTGGCCAAGTCAGAGTCCAGACCTCAATCCAATTGAGAATTTGTGGCTGGACTTGGAAAGGGCAGTTCACTCATAATCCCCATGCAATCTGACAGAGCTTGAGCAGTTTTGTAAAACAAGAATGGGGAAAAATTGCAGTGTCTAAATGTGCAAAGGTGATTGAGGCCTATCCATACAGACTCAAGGCTGTAATTGCTGCCAAAGGTGCATCCGCTAATTACTGACTTGAAGAGGTTGAATACTTACACAATCAATTACTTTGTGTTTTATATTTGTAATCAATTTCCATCACTTTGTAGAAGTCTGTTTTCACTTTGACATGAAAGGGTCTTTTTCTGTTGATCACTGTAAAAAAAAAAGCCCAATTAAATCACTGTGTGTGATTTACTGTTGTAAAACAATAAAACATGAAAACTTCCAAGGGGGATGAATACTTTTTATCAGCACTGCATACCTGAACTAACCTTGCAAGATTATTTGAAGAAAGTAGCTAAGATGTGTGTAGTAGTGCTGATGTTTCTCAATTCTCTAAAGATATGCCCACATGTAGAGACTAATTTCAATACATGTGTAATCAATTGATGACAATGATAGATGGATTGATAGTGGTTATATTTTCAGACTGGCAGTCTGCATGCACTGTTATTATTTATTTTATTTGGTTTGACTTTGGATTGATGAACACAAATTTTAAAATGATGAAGAAAGCAATACTGAGGAAAATTGGAAGGAATGAAAAGAGAATTTGAATAATCTTGCTGGAAATTTTAATGCTACTGGCCTGCTGAATGTTTCCAATATTTTCTGTTTTTATATTAGTAAACTTATTGCATGTGAATTTAATCTATAAAGGCCTTCCATCATGGAGAAGTGTGAGGTATTAGATATTTGGAAAAATGTAGTGGTTAGTGCAATGCTTTACAGTATAGGTGACCCAGGTTCAATTCCCTCCGCTGTCTGTAATGAGTTTGTACGTTCTTCCTGTCACTGCATGTGTTTCCTCCAGGTACTCCGGTTTCCTCCCACAGGCAAAGTCCTAGGTTAATAGGCCATTGTAAGTTATCCCATAATTTGGCTCAGATTAAATCAGGCATTGCTGGGTGGTGTGGCTCGAAGGGCTAAAAGGGCCTATTCCATACTGCATCTCGAAAATAAATAGATTGAACTGAGGAAGTATGATGTAAAAAAATTCAAATACCGTAGGTACCAAGCACAAAGCCATATTAAATATATAGATTACCTTTTAGTTTAGGTCAACTGTGTATTTTTAAAAAATTAATACAATAAAATTAAAAATGAAAAGCTGATATCATTCGCAGTGAATTTAATGTTAAATGGAAGCCAATTGAAATAACATTTTTATAAAATTGTTTGCTTAATTGTTTTGAGCAGCAAAATGGACTACTGCTGCTCCTTTATTCCTCAGATCCCACAATTTTAAGTTCAATGAATTTTGCTACTTGGTTTCTTTGTTCTTCTTCCTCATCCTCATAAATTTGATACTTTTAGTATATCTTTGCAAAATGGAGAATGAAAAAGAGAAGGGGAAAGTGGGAGAAATGAACACAAGTTAAAGAAATCAATGTTCATGCCATCAGGTTGGAGCTACCCAGGCGGAATATGAGGTGTTGCTACTCCAACCTGAGTTTGGTGTCATTGTGGCCATAATAGGGGAAGCTGTGAGCCAAGATGTCAGAATGGGAGGCTGAAATGAAATGTGTGGCCTCTGGGAAATCCCATCTTTTGTGAAGCAGCACAACAAAGCAGTCCTCCAATCTACGTTGGGCTTTATTGATGTAGAGGAGGCTGCACCTTCGAGCAGTGTACATAGTAGATGACCCATGTCTCATCTTGCTTATCCTCGATTAATATTAATTTAGAAGCATCCTATTCCTCAGTCAAGGTGGATGCATAATATTCATTTACTTTCTTAACAGTACCCTTGGCATCCATGTGCAAGTTCATATTTCCATCCTTTGTAGGCCCCTCTCCCCAGTGCAGTCTTTCCACTGTTTATGGCTATTACTCCGTTTGGTTTTACCATTTATGCTGGTAGCTAACTTTTCTTGTGCATTCTCTTTGTATCCTTAATTTTCATTTCTTATCTAATTCTTTTGTAGTCAGCTCAGTTCTCACTAGTAATTACCTGTCTTGACATAAAATTGCAAGAAAAAGTTTGTGAACCTTTTGCAATTGCCTGTTTTTCTGCATTAATTGTTCATAATATGTGGTCTAATCTTCATTTAAGTAACAATAATGAACACAATCTACCTGAACTAATAAGCACAAACAATTGTACTTTTCATGTCTTTATTGAGCATACAGTATTGTTTAATCATTCACAGTCCAGGCTGGGAAAAAGTATGTGAACCCTTGTGTTTAATAACTGGTAGAATCTCCTTTAGCAGCAATAACCTCTGCCAAACCTTTCCTGTAGCTGCTGATCAGACTTGCACAACAGCGAAGAGGAATTTTAGACTATTCCTCCATGGAATATTTCTGGGATACCTTGCATGAACAACCCTCTTCAGGTCATGCCACGGCATCTCAATTGGGATAAGATCTGGACTCTGACTTGGGCATTTCAAAACACAAATTTTCTTCTTTTTAAACCATTCTGTTGTTGATTTACTCTTGTGTTTCAGATCATTGCCTTGTTGCATCATCCAACTTCTATTATGTGTCAGGTGACGGGCCACTACCTTGACATTCTGCTGTAAAATGTCTTGATACAATTTTGAATTGATTGTTCCCTCAGTGATTGCAAGCAGCAAAGCAGCCCCAAACCATGATGCTCCTTCCACCATGTTGCATAGTTGGAATGAGGTGTTTGTGTGCAGTGCCCTTTTTTGTCCAAGCATTGTGGTGTGCATTTCTGCAAGAAAGTTCCATTTTTGTCTCATCTGTCCACAGAACATTGTCCCAGAAGCATTGTGGAACATCCAGATGATCTTATGCAAATTTCAGATGTGTAGCAATGTTTTTTGGAAAGCAGTGGTTTCATCTATGGTGTCCTTCCATGGACACCATTCTTGTTCAGTGTTTTTTCTTATAGTGGACACATGAACAGATATTTTAGCAAGTACTGGAGATTTCTACAAGTCTTTTGCTGTTACGCTTGGGTTCTTTTTCACCTCCTCCAGCATTGCACATTGTGCTCTTGGTGTGATCTTTGCAGGACACCAGGAGACTAGGAAGAGCAGCAACAGTACTGAGTTTCCTACATTTGTAGACAATTTCTGTTATTGTGGACTGAAGAACATTCAGGTCTTTAGAAATGCTTTTGTAGCCTTTTCCAGCTTCATGCATCTCTACAATTCTTCTAAGGTCCTCTGGAAGTTGTTTTGATCGAGGCATAGTACACGTGAACAGATCTTTCTTGAGAAGAGCAGGCTCTGTCAGTAACCTTAGGCAAATTGTTGTGACTTGGATATAGATCAGACAACATTTTATGAGTAATTAATACAGAAAACCAGGTAAGTGCAAAGGGTTAAGAAACCTTTTCTTGCATCTGTTCATGTCATGTACAGTCTTCCTTGTTTTGTTTCTTTTTATCTCTTTCATCATCCATTAAGCTCTGACTAGTGAACCAAGTTGAGCTGATACTTCATTTCAAAGGTTGGAAGGTTCATATTATCAATATGTATGCAGTATTCAACTCTGAGATTCTTCTGCAGATAGCTGCGAAACAAAGAAAAACTATGGATCTGGAAGTCAGTTCAGAGAGAAACAGTAAACCCCACTCTCCCCATATGAAACTCATCTTCTACTTTAGGCCACGAACTTATCAATCACCCCGACACGTTATTAACTTCAGACTTTCTGCATAATCACTCAAAGAGTTGAACTGCACGTGCAGGTGACGAGAGCTGTATGACTGATCTCCTTCTTCTACCTTAGGCCACAAACTTAATCAGTTACTCCTTTCTGGAGGTCCAAGATCTGTATGCTCCACGACCGCTGGACTAAGTGTGTAAATGTAGGAAGGGACTATGTTGAAAAATAAAAGTGCTACGTTTTCTGAAATTGACTCCTTTTACCTTAAGCCACGAACTTATCAATCACCCCATGTATCAAGTTTCCTTATTCTCACAATATTAAAATACTCTGTCCGCCACGTGACATGCTCTAGGACTATTTTCATACATTATTTTTATTTTAGTTTGCCTTCATAAGTATCTTTGCAGTTGAACTGCCACCTAAGATTTCAAGCTTGGTTTTCTCCTTTCTTATTCTACCCTTATGCTCCCACATCCCTTTGCCAAAAATGTTCCTCATTCAATTATTTTGATTTTATTGCTCTTCATCTCTTACAACCTATATCTACTAAACACTTCCCTATTAAAATTTTATGCACTTGATACACCTCATCTTCCAGAGCCAGATCCAGCCTTCCTCGGTGGACAAGAACCATACAGCTCCAGAATATTATTTCTCGAAGATATTTTAGAAATTCTTCTTCCATCCTGTCAAAGGCTGATGTTATGCAAGTGCTCAAAATAATAAGTGTTGCAGTTAGTAAACAAGAAACAGCATACTCTGACACCTTTCAAATCATTGTTCGAGGTTTCATTCAGCCTGTTTGAAGAAATCTCTACCCAATTATCAACATATCACCTGCAGAACCAGGGTTCCCAACACATTCGATCTGTAGACCACATTTTGGGAAATCTGACCATTTGGCTGTCCTTCTACCTGCACACAGACAGAGTCCAAGGAGCACGGCTCCAGCAGTAAGGACAACAAAGTCTTGGGAGGCAGACAAGTGGCTATGGGACTGCTTCAAGTCAGTGGATTGCACCATGTTCAAGGACTCATCAAAGGATCTGAATGAATATTCCATGGTCATCACTGACTTAATAAAGAAAGTTGTAGATGTGTCCCCAGCCAGAAACCCTGGATAAACCAAGGGATCTGCAATATGCTAAAGGCCAGATCAGTGGCATTCAGGGCCTACAACCAAATAAAATCTAAGAGGTCTGGTATGCCGTAAGATGCTGGCATGTTCCGTTCACTCCGGGTCCAACCACAGGTGCAATTGTTCACCTTTTGTCTTTTTTTACAGTCACATGACACTGCCAATTATTGAAACATCAAGTATTGTAGGTCTACATTATCAGCGAGTTGCTTGATAAAGGTGGAACTGCACTTGGCATGGACCGCTTTGCTGCCTGTTACAGAAAGGTGTCAGTGTGTGAGGGCAGTGTGCAGTCTAACAGCGAGTGATTGTCTTGGATGTTTTGCTTGTGATCACAAGACCCTGTTGGACCTTGGTAATGTAGGATACTGCAAGTCTGATTCACTGGTTTATCGTAAGACCAAACTGCGTGGACTAGGCCCCGAGCCACGGGCTCATCTGTTGCAGCTGCCCTGGAGAAAAGGTGGAGTGGCACTGTGTCATGCTGGGTTGTGAGCTGGCCCCTCCCATCGGTGCTGCTCTCCAGGGTTCGCTCGGTGGACAGTGAGCTGGATTGCGTTGTCTGCAGACTGCTGCGGGCTTCTTCTTGCTGACAACATTCAAGCACCGTAACTCAACATGACATGACGCTCAGGGACTTGGGCTATATTTTTTTGTGTGACTGTATGTTTACTGCAGCCTTATGTGCTCAGTGCATCCTCTGCTGTGTATGACTATCGGTCCTTTGTTTTGCACCTTGGCCATGGAGGATCGCTGTTATGTTTGGCTGTATTCATGTATGGTTGTATGACAACTTTGAACTTGCTAAGTGGCAATTCTGAACCAAACTTGAATCATGGAAGAATGCTCCACAGAAGTGGCAGGCCTTGAACGCTATTACCTCCTGCAAAGTGAAATCAAGTGTGCAGATTTGGCACATCATCTAAAACTCCTATAGATATGTGGTGGATGGTATACTGACTGGTTGCTCCGTGGCCTGACATGGGGACACCAATGTCTTTGAACAGAATAAATTTAAAAAAGAGTGCTGTTGCTGGAAAGCAGTATCCATCATTAAGGACTCCTACCATCCAGGCAATACTCTCTTTTCACTGCTGCCATCAGAAGGGAGGTACAGGAGCCTCAAGTCCCACATCACTAGGCTCAGGAGAAATTATTACCCCCTTAACCATCAGGCTGTTAAACCAAAGTGGATAATTCCACACACCCCAGCATTGAATTGATTCCGCATTCTATGGCCTCACTCTTAAGTACTCCAAAACTCATGCCATCAATATTTTTATACTTAGTTGTTGTTGTTGTTATTATTTTCTTTATTTTGTATTTTCAGTTGTTGTCTTTTACACATTGGCTGTTTGTCCATCTCTGTGTAAGGTTCTTCATTGATCTTGTATTTCTTTCTATTTATCATGAATGTTCACTAGAAAATGAATCTTAGAGTGTTATATGTTGACATATATGCACTTTGGTCATTTACTTTGAACACACCCAACAACATGATGCTCCCTCTACTGTTTCTTAGCTCTAACCAGATTCTGTCTTTTGATTCCTCTGCAACATCTTGTCTCTCCAATACTTACATTTTCTTTTAATACCAATCACTGCTACCTTCCCTTCCTTTCTTTCCTTTCCCATTTTGGGCTAAATGTCTATCCAGGTCATTCAGTGTCTGGTAGGTTTCAATGAAATCATCCCATCATCCATCCAAAGTCCCAAGTCCAGGCCCAAAGACATCAAATGTTCCTCGTATGTTAAGTGTTTCATTCCTGGGATTAATTTGTGAACCTCCTTTGGATCCAGGGTTCAGTGGAATGGAGGACCAACAGGTTTTGCACAGTTTAAAACATATCTTTCAATGAGTTGATAATTTTACAGCAGCACTTGATGTTTATCAGTGTATCCATCCATGGGAATAACCACTGGACCGGAGAGTCTCATGTTACACAGCTGCTTGGTATGAATGCCAGCAAGGATCTTTGCATCCTTCTCCAGACCTCCTTTGCAAATACACAGTGCACAAAAAAGTGACTCATTGTTTCATCTGCCTCATTGACACCTCAATGGCTGATCAACCCACCCACCTTGGATATTCTTATCTTCCATCAGACAGAAAATACAAGTCTGAAAGCACCTACCTCCAAGACGCAAGGACTTCTATCCCACTGTTCTAAGACTATTAAATGGACCACTAACATGATAGTGATGAATTCTTGGTCTTTCACTCTACCTTAACATTCCACTTGCACCTTATTGTTTACCATTTTCTCTATAGTTATTGCATTTTATTCTGCATTCTGTTATGGTTTTACCTTGTACTTCCTCAATGAACTGTTGCAATGAATTGATCTGTCACTCTGCCTTGGTATATATGACAATAATAAACCAATTTCAATTCCATTTGGAGTGAGAATGAAATTGTGCAGAAAGCATCTGATGTAGAATACCTCTCTCCTTACCAGCGAAGTGAGGTTTAACGATGAGGCATTCTGCCAAGTGGATTTGACAGTCTGCTTGGTGAAGCCATCCCATAGGATCCATTGTGTTCTTTTCCCAACATGCTCAGAGAACAATTGATGCTGACCACTACCTAAAGGATTTGTGGTTGTGTGTTTTTTTCTGAAGGAACATTTCCATAAAGGACAAGTAATGTAGCAAAGTTCATCTGAGTGGAAGATAGTGAGGCCAGGCCCATCAATGCAATACTTGGGACAGGTAGAACTATTGAACGTAGTCACAAATGATGTTACGTATGTTGATTCTATGCACAACTTAATGCAGCTACACAGAAAAGTGGCCATCAGGACAAGGAAGATGTCGAGTATGCTTCTCCCAACCCTTCTCTCAGGAGACTTGTGCACAATGATTTGCTAAATATAAGCAGGTAAAACAGAAGCTGGTGGCCACAATAGAAAAGCAGGGTAAGAACAGTAAAGCTAAGGTCTCCTTGATTTGATGACTAGGTCCTTGCCTGCTTTGGAGAGGACATAATGGTCCAATATGTACGCAGTTGTTCTTGGGCTTTGCCTATCCACTCCAGTGATTTTTTGCTGCACACCTTGTCTACTCTAAATCTCAAGCACCTTGAGAGAATCATTCTTGACAATGAAGGAATAGAGAATCGGTTGAGTCATTTGCCAAAGAATGTCGTCTTGCCGTTCCTGTAGTTGACTATAGCCCCTGAGGCCATTTCAGTGGGATCACAGATGCTCATCAATCTGCAGACCAAGTATGGATAAGGAGGTGAATAGAGAGGCTTTGATCTGAATGGCCCCTTTGCCTGGTATTGTCATCCCTCTTAGGCCCATGTCCTTCCTGGTGGATTCAGCTTAAGGTTCTGTGCCACATAAAAACAAGATGGGAGAGTGCGAAATCTTGTCTAACTTATGTATTTTATGACTTTGAAATCAATCTGTCAATTCAGTAAGCCTCTTTCTTCACTTCCTGTTTCCCATTGCTTAAAAGGACATTCCAGTTATAATTGAATGAATAAAATTGGACACTTTTACAACCAAAATATTGTTGTCTTTTAAGTGCTGCAGTATAATGTTCTGTGTGTGTGTGTGTGTGTGTGTGTATATGTTAGATGATAAACTTGAAGTAAAAGTAATAACATTGTTGTTAATTAGAACTCCCATTGTAAATTAACTACCAGCAACCATATAATGAAAAAAGATTTTTTCCAGAAACATTTTAATCAGTTTTTATTCTTGAAATGTCCATTGAGCAAAGATGAGCTTGCCATAAAAATAATTTCATTGTGTCCTTTCTGCTGATGAAGACTGTACCGGACATAGTTTTGATGGTAAACTTAGTTGATTTCTATAATAGAATTATAGATTTGTTTTGCTGATTATATTTAATACTTTTAAAGAAATTAATTATTGCTGATAATAAGTTTAGAGGTGATTTCAGATACGTTATACGTGAGCTTGAAGTGGATTTTCTTCAAAAATGTTGAACATGCTAATTTGATACAGATAGTCAATGCATTACCTGTCAGACACCAAACAGTATGTTTATATTGTTTTTCTGTTTTAATTTCAATCAACCCCCCTTTCACCTCTCCTTCTGATTTTGTTTCTGCTTTATGGTATACTTCGCTGGGACAAACCCGTTGGCTTTCAAAAAATCACAGAGCCAATTGTGAAGAATGGCAGGCCTGCAACATCGCACAGTATGCACTCCTTTCTCCATCAGTACGCAGGCTCTTTCAAAAAGCCCCCTCTACGGAGACCCCATAGCGTGATTGGTGGGAGCCTCGGCTCTTTCATTTCCATGCCCAGGAATGGTGGTGGTAGACTAGGTGATTACCAAGAGATTGTATGTCTGTATAGTTTTGTTACACCTAATTGTTTTGCGCAATATTAACCTAGCTTGTGCGTGTGGTAGTTTGCTATCATAACCGTTGTTTTGTGTATATTGCTGGCTATAACACTGTCAAAACGCATTTTGTTTTTATTTTCTGCATGTTTTTTGTTTCTTTGCAAAATGTCAACATGGATCTTCCAGGTGAGTGCTGGTAAATTAATGTGTAATTTGTGTCTGTCTGTATAAATGAAGTAAATAAATGTGTATATTGTCTTTTAAGGCTGTCTCCAAGAATACTTACATAATCTCTAACTAATTTTGGGTAATTGAACTTAATAATGATTGTCAATGATAACTGACTTACATAATTTAGCAAGAACATATTATGCGTGTTAGTTGATTATACAAACATTTGACTTGTAAATGATTTTAAAATGTCATTGTTGATATTTTATAATATTCTGTAACAGGCATTATCCAGTGAGAAATATATTTATGTGCATCTTAAAAGAAAAAAAATCCTGGAGTTGAACACATTTTGAAAACTTAAAGGCTGCAGTAAAAGGTGTTCCTGAAGAAAGAAGTAATCACCAGAAAATTGTGTTCAGTCTCAAAATGTAGTGCACCAATTTTAAGTGTAGCAATATTTAAATACCTAAACATTTGATGAATAACGACATAAGTAATACAGGTCACAGGTACTATTTGGGAAAAATAATGTTCAGCTAATTTTAATGCTAAGTACCGATTACAGTGATAAGGTCATTTAGCCCTCTAATTACAACAGTGATTGCATTTCAACTGATTCTATTAAAGCTTACAAATTCTTAATGTAATCACTCTTACCATAGACATTTGGGTATTTGAAGTCCAAGGAGGTACTTCATTCAAGGATCAATTTTTGTGTGATTAAATTATGCATGCTTACATATTGACTTGCATTTACACTAATGAACTTTTGTATCAATTATGTTTTTAAATTATTTGAATAAAACAGGTCAAATCAATTTATGGTAAAAAAAAAATACAAAATTATTTCAAATTAAGTGGAATAGCATCCATAAAGAACTGTTCACTTTAAGATGCTTCATTTTGTTAACTAAGCTCCTATTTAGCATTTTGTTGAATGCTAGCTCAAAGTTCATATGAACATTGTCAACCAATATAGAACAGAAAATGCTGGACATACTTAATAACGTAGGTAGGTAATGTTTCAGGTCAATTAATTTTCCTCAGAAGTTGCTTCAGTGTTTTGATGAATATAGTCTCTTGAATTATCCAAGAGGTCAATTTGGAGCACAATTTCACTTTTACTTTCATGCTGACTCTGGCTGATTTTATATTTTAACCAAATTATAGATTATGCTGATCTTTGCACTACTGTTATTGAGTTAATTGATCTGTGTTTTCTTTTTTTTGGCTTATAAATCTTTTGAGACAGTTCATCTAGATCAGGGGTCCCCAACCATATTTTAAGCCATGGGCCAATACCCATTTAGGAAGGAGTCTGTGGACCCTAGGTTGGGAACTCCTGTCTTAGATTGATGATGCCTTGCTTCTAGTTCACTTTGTGGATTCTGAAGTCTCAAATTAGTTCAGTTTTGGGAATTATCTTTAGCAGCCTTCCAGTCCTACAGCTCTACTTTAGCCAATGAGAATTTAAAGTCTCTGCTACTTCTAACTTACTCAACCCTTTCACTGAAATAGGTCATCCAACCTTTGAACCTGGTCCACCATGCATCAGCCATGTCTGATCCATCTCTGTGTCATTTTCTAGCCAAGCATGTTTGAATGAACATATGACAGCTCAAGGGTAGAGAATTCAAAAGGTCCACCACCATCTGAATGAAGAATCTTTTTATCTTGGTCCTTGTAGGCCTACCCCTTCATTCTCAAATTGTGTCCCATTTCCTCTGTTGAGGAAATATCCCTGTGTCTAGATCAGGGTTCCCTACCGTTTTTATGCTGTGGACTCCCACCCTTAACCAAGCCTATGAAACCTCTGGTCTAGACGAACAAGCCCTTTGTGAATTTAAGTTTCAATGAAATCTCCTCATTTTGATTTCAAACCTTAGAAAATACACAGACAACAAATGTAGATTTAGTATGGCAAATCCTCACTGCACTCTGTAGTGTGTACATCCTCTGATGGGTCAAGAGACTGTAAATATATGCAGTGCTCCAGGTGCAACCTCATCAAAATTATACACAATCGAAGTAAATCTTCCTATAAACAAACTCTCTTCTTTTGTGGGCTGAAATGCCATTTGCTTGTTACACTTGCACCTTGTTCTTTATTGGTTTGTATATATGTATTCCCAATTCCTTTGAATGTCAACATGACCCAGTCTCTTAAAAGCCATTCTTTTTTGTGCATCTTCTCTACCTAGTTCTATCAAAATATATAATTGACAGATGGAGAATATAATCTCAATACCTGATAGAAATATGTCCTTTATATGAGTAGAATGAGGAAACAAGGGATATTAATTTTGACAACACACACAAAATGCTGCTGGAAAGGTGATTGGCGAAAGTGATACAGAGCTGGAGAAGGGAAAGGATCAAGGGACGGGAGGCCTCGGGAGAAAGAAAGGGGGAGGGAGATGGAGAACAGGCAGAGTGATGGGCAGAGAGAAAAAAAACAAAACAACTAAATATGTCAGGGATGGGGTAAGAAGGGGAGGAGGGGCATTAACGGAAGTTAGAGAAGTCAATGTTCATGCCATCAGGTTGGAGGCTACCCAGCCGGTATATAAGGTGTTGTTCCTACAACCTAAGTGTGGATTCATCTTGACAGTAGAGGAGGCCATGGATAGACATATCAAAATGGGAATGGGACGTGGAATTAAAATGTGTGGCCAGTGGGAGATCCTGCTTTCTCTGACGGACCGAGCATAGGTGTTCAGCGAAATGGTCTCCCAGTCTGCGTCGGGTCTCACCAATATATAAAAGGCCACACTGGGAGCTCCGGACGCAGTATACCTACCACACCAGCCGACTCACAGGTTAAGTGTCGCCTCACCTGGAAGGACTGTCTGGGGCCCTGAATGGTGGTGAGGGAGGAAGTGTAAGGGCAGGTGTAGCACTTGTACTGCTTACAAGGATAAGTGCCAGAAGGGAGATCAGTGGAAAGGGATTGGGGGGGGGTGGGGAACGAGTGGACAAGGAAATTGCGTAGGGAGCGATCCCTGCGGAAAGCAGAAAGGGGGGAAAGGGAAAGATGTGCTTGGTAGTGGGATCCCATTGGAGGTGACGGAAGTTACGGAGAATTATACGTTGGACCTGGAGGCTGGTGGGGTGGTAGGTGAAGATAAGGGGAACCCTATCCCGAGTGGGGTGGCGGGCGGATGGGATGAGGGCAGATGTGCAGGAAATGGGAGAGCAGAGTTTGAGATGCGTTTGAGAGCAGAGTTGATGGTGGAAAAAGGGAAGCCCCTTTGTTTAAAAAAGGAAGACATCTCCTTCGTCTTGGAATGAGAACCCTCATCCTGAGAGCAGATGCAGCGGAGACGGAGGAATTGTGAGAAGGGGATAGCATTTTTGCAAGAGACAGGGTGGGAAGAGGAAGCTGTGAGAGTCTGTAGGCTTATAGTAGATATCAGTAGATAAGCCGTCTCTAGAGATGGAGACAGAAAGATCAAGAAAGGGGAGGGAGGTGTCGGAAATGGACCAGGTAAATTTGAGGGCAGGGTGAAAGTTGGAGGCAAAGTTAATGAAGTCAACGAGCACAGCATGTGTGCAGGAGGCAGCGCCAATGCAGTCGTTGATGTAGCGAAGGAAAAGAGGGGGACGGATACCCGTATAGTGTTGGAACATGGAATGTTCCACAAAGCCAACAAAAAGGCAGGCATTACTGGGAATCATACAGGTGCCCATTGCTACACCCTTGGTTTGGAGGAAATGGGAGGAGCCAAAGGAGAAATTATTGAGAGTAAGAACTAATTCCGCTAGACGAAGGAGAGTGGTGGTAGAGGGGAATTGGTTAGGTCTGGAATCCAAAAAGAAGCAAAGAGCTTTGAGACCGTCCGAGTGGGGGGTGGAGGTATATAGGGATTGGACGTCCATGGTGAAAATAAGGCGGTGTGAGCCAGGGAAGTTAAAATCACTGAAAAAATTCAAAGCGTGAGAAGTGTCACGAACATAGGTGGGAAGAGATTGAACAAGGGAGGATAAGACAGTGTCAAGGTATGCAGAAATGAGTTCGGTGGGGCAGGAGCAAGCTGAGACAATAGGTCTATCTGGACAGCCAGGTTTGTGGATCTTGGGTAGGAGGTAGAAACGGGAAGTGCGGGGTGTGGGAGCTAAGAGGTTGGTGGCAGTGGATGGGAGATCCCCAGAGCTGATAAGGTTGGTGATGGTATAGGAGACAATGGCCTGGTGCTCCTTTGTGGGGTCATGATCAAGGGGTAAATAAGAGGAGGTATCAGAGAGTTGTCGCTGTGCCTCAGCCAGGTAGAGGTCAGTACGCCAGACAACAGCAGCTCCCCCCTTATCAGCGGGTTTTATAGTGAGGTTGGGATTGGTGCAGAGGGAGCGGAGAGCAGAGCGTTCGGAAGGAGTTAGGTTGGAATTGGCAAGGACTCTCCTACCCCTACCGATGACCCCTACTCCCGTCTTCAACCCTCCTCCTCTTCATGGACACCCCGCTTTGGTCTTCTGCCTGCTCTGGATCTCTTTATTGCTAATTGCCGATGGGACATCAACCATCTCGATTTCACCACACCCTGTTCCAATTCCAACCTAACTCCTTCTTTTCCCTGATCCGAACTTACCCACTTTTACTCCTTTTTGCTGATTTGAGAGTTCAGATATAGAACAAACATTTCAGTTAGGCCTTTTAGGAATGGATTTTTAAAACACCTTTATATGGTAGCAGTTTGGAAAGTAGTTGTGTAAATAGGAATTTATGCTAATCGAATTATTCTAAATCTGTCATTCAGGTTTTCATTAACCAGAGATATTGAGGAATATATGCCAAAATTTGGCATTTGTGACATTAGTTGTCACCTTAATAAATATGTCAGTGTAGGTCTAAAAAGTCAAAAGCCTATATTCCTCCCTCCTGCAGCTAGTTTGTTCAGTTTAAGTCATTGACTCGTCAATATTATTTTCTATTCTTGCAATGAATTTTGCAGTTGTGTGTTTACTGTTACCTAAATGTTGCCCTGCTGTCTCATCTACCCACACCTTCTCAGAAATAATGCCAGCAGTGCTTACCTAATAGAGTAAAATGCTCCAAAAATTAGTCCTTGTGTGACATTGAAAATAGAATAGGAATAATTAATTGTGTGCTACCATACAGATGCTGCTCTGCATATGTTGTTATTAATATCTAGTCTTTGTTGTTACTGTGGTGTAGTGAAGAGGGAGAAAAAAATGTTATTTCAAATGTGAATAATAATTTTCTTCCATAATCTGCCATTACATGGTAGTTGTTCTCCCTTTAAGTGTAAAAGCAATGCCAAGTTATTTGTCAAAAACAAGAGAAATTCTGCAGATGCTGGAAATCCAAGCAATACACACAAAATATTGGAAGAGCTCAGCAGGCCAGGCAGCATCTATGGAAAAGAGTACAGTCACCGTTGTGGGTCGAGACTATTCAGCAGGAGGGTCTTGGCTAAAAACGTCAACTATACTCTTTTCTATGGATGCTGCCTGGCCTGCTGAGCTCCGGCATTTTGTGTGTGTTGCCAAGTTATTTGTGTTGTGAATGAATAAGTATAATAATCAGTGTAATAAGAGTTATCACATCAACCATTAACTAACTGGGTTTCAAAAAATATAAAACAATTTTAAAGAAAATTTAGTTCCCAGCAGAGTTTTACATTAGAAGGCCTGACAAAGTATTTGACAAATATTTTATTCAAATTCAAGCAGTTAAACCTAATAACTAAGCATTTTTTATCTGAAGCAATTTTAAGCATGTAAATGCATTTGACAAATAAAACATGTTAATGGGAAAATATTTCCACACACAAAAAATAATGGTTATAGAATAAAAATAGTTTTTGAATCTTTCTAAATGTTATTATTGCAATTAATATAAATAAATGTAGGAATTGCATATATATTGTAATGAAGCATATTATTGTACAGGGTACTGAGACAGAAGGTTGCTACATTTGACATCCTACCTTCTCTGTGTATTTTTAGAACAATCACTGTTAGCATGAAAACCTGATCTTTGTGTCTTTCCAATTTTCAAGAAAATGTGGTTGATGTTACTTTCTGCCTTCCTGTTCAGATATAGTACATGAGAATTTGAAAATAGGTTCAGATGGCGAGAGTGATCAAGCTTCTGGAACATCATCTGATGAGGTGCAGTCACCTACACGTGTTCGAATGAGAAATCACCTGCATAGGAGAATCTCCATGGAGGTAAGGTTTTGTATAACAGTTCAGTAGGTATTACTATTTAAAGTTGCAGTTTAATTGTAAGATTAAAGCTATATGGTATAGTTTCCAAATCAGAATCTGGTTTAATATCACTGGCATCAACATATCAGCTGTGGAACCAGAGGAGACAAGTGTCTTAAGGCTTCTGTATGCTTCATCATCACTATTTGAAACTCTGCCAACAATAGTTGTGTTGTCAGCGAACTTATAGATGGTGTTTTAGTTGTACCTAGCCACACAGTCCTGGGTATAGAGAAAGTAGAGCAGTGGGCTTAAGCATACATCCTTGAGGTACACAAGTGTTGATTGTCAGCAGGGAGGAGATATTATCTCTGATCCACACAGACTGTGGTCTCCCAATGAGGAAGTCAGTGATTCAGTTGCAGAGGGAGATACAGAGGCCCAGGCTTTAGAGTTTGTTGAGTATGAATGTGTTGAAGGCTGAATTGTAATCAATAAGCAGCAGCCTAATATAGGTATTACTATTGTTCAGGTGGTCCAAGACCAAGTGGAGAGCTGGTGAGATTGCATCCATTGTGGACCTATTGTGTCCTGATGCCTTGCGACGGTTCACCCTTTCGAAAGATGTTCTGACGTTGGCCTCCGAGGCAGAGATCACAGGGTCACCAGTTACTGCAGGGATTCGCACGGACGTAGTTTTATTTTCCCTTTCAAAGCGTGCATAAAAAATACTGAGTTCATCTAGGAATAAGGCATCACAGCCATTCATGATAGTAGGTTTCGCTTTGTAGGAAGTAACAGCCTGCAACCCCTGCCAGAGCTGATGTACGTCCAGTTGTGTCTCTAACCACAATTGAAATTGTCTTCCAGCTTTTAAAATAGCCATCTATAGGTCGTACCTGGATTTCTTGTATAGTTCTGGATAACCAGTCTTGAATGCTACAGATCTAGCCCTCAGAAGATTACAGGTCTCCTGGTTCATCCATTGCTTTTGGTTTGGGTATGTCTGGTATGTTCTCAAAGGCACACACAGATTGATGAAATTGGTGACAGCTGTGGTGTATTCATTCAGATTTGAAGATGAATACCTGAATGTGGTCCAGTTTACTAACTCAAAGCACCTCCTTTGACCACACCTTTTTGGTCCCCACCACTGGTGCTGCATTCTTTAGTCTCTGTCTATATGCTGGGAGTAGAAGTACGGCCAAATGATCAGACGTTCTACAGTGTGGGTGTGGGATTGGACGGTACTCATTATTGTTGGTGGTTTAACAGTGGTCGAGTGTGTTGTCTCTGGTTCTACAGGTGGTATGTTAACAGTAGTTGTTTAGAGGTTTGTTCAGGCTGGCCTGGTTGAAATCCCTTGCAATGATAGGGGGAGCATCAAGGGTGTGCTGTTTCATGCCTGATGATTTACAGTGCTCAGTTCCTGCCGGATGTTAGGCTGAGGTGGAACATACACCACCATCAAGATGATGGTGGAAAACTCCTTTGGCAGATAAACAGGACAACATTTGACTGCTAGATGTTCCAGGTTGGGTGAGCAGAGCTGAGACAGAACCGCCACGTTTGTGCACCACAATAAGTTAATTATAAAAGCATATTCACCTCCTCTACCTTTAAAAGAATGAGCTATTCTGTCTTTGTGGAGAATGTTGAAGCCATCACTCTGAAATGGTGGGGGACAGCTATGTATCCTTGAACCGATATACATGGCAATCCCTGATGCCTCTCTGGTATAGCAATCTTGCTCTGAGGTCCTCTTTTTATTTTGCAGAGACTACATTCGCCAGCAGGATATTTAGGAGTGTGTGTCTAAGGCCTTAGCATTTCAATCATACCCGTAAACAAGCACGCCATCCCCACTTTCGTTTTCTTACACAGAACTGCACTCTCAACCTAAGTCTGCAGTACTAGACCCGTCAAATTTGATTTTTCAAATATCTTAAAACAATGCTTCTTACTGAAGTACAGATGGCTGTGCCTGTGAATTTCAGCTGTAGTAGTCCTAAACAGGAATATTTGATGATTCCTATCAGAACTGCACACAGAGTTGCCACTTAATGGCACCATCTTAACCATACTCTATGCTGCTTTAAGAGTCAAGAACAATTAAACAGAACTCTAACAAGCTAAGCCTTGAATGTGTGATGATGATGCATTAAATATATTCATGCATGTTATTAATGTCTCAGCCTTCAAGTGCTTGACATCTTGACCCACAGCATCAAAATACAGAAACTTGGCTTTCAGCAAATTATCATGTTTAATTCTATGTCCACTGTGATTTTATACTGAAAAATATGAACAAATCAAAAGTAACCAGCAGGCTTGAATAGAGTTATTCAGCTACCAGCATGAAAACAGGCCACTCAATCCACCAAATTTACATTAACCAGTGGGCGTCCATTGATAATTAGTATCACCTTTCAGCTCTTGGTCAGAGCAATTCAGATGCTCATCCGGACCCTGTTTAAATACTGTCATTCAGTCACAGTTATATAGGACTCTGTCCTTCAGTCCAACTTTTCCATCCTACCAAGAAACCTTTTTCTGCTAATTCCTGCATTTGGCTCATATCCCATTGTTCATTTCTATTCATATCTAAATGCTTTGTAACTGCTTTGATTGTACCCCCCTTTTTACCTTCTCTCTTAGCTTGTTGTGTATACTATCACATTCTGTATGGTAAACTTGCTCCTCAGATCTCCTTTAAATATTTTCCCTCTCACTTCTGATTTGTACCACTTAGTGGGAATGAAAGGATCCTTTTCTGGTTGGCTGCTAGTGTTCCACAGGGGTCAGTGTTGGGACCACTTCTTTTTATGCTGTATATATATCAATGATTTAGATGATGGAATAGATGGCTTTGTTGCCAAGTTTTGCAAATGCTACGAAGATTGGTAGAGAGACAGGTACTGTTGAGGGAACAGGAAGTGCAGAAAGACTTAGACAGATTAGGAGAATGGGCAAAAAAGTGGCAATTGAAATACAATGTTGGAAAATGCAT
The DNA here is from genome assembly GCF_030144855.1 of Hypanus sabinus. Taxonomy (NCBI): domain Eukaryota; kingdom Metazoa; phylum Chordata; class Chondrichthyes; order Myliobatiformes; family Dasyatidae; genus Hypanus; species Hypanus sabinus. The sequence continues at coordinate 64,646,246 of NC_082718.1, read as the reverse complement.
GGTTATGCTTTTTGGAAGAAGAAATAAGTGTGCAGACTATTTTTTAAATGGGGAGAAAATCCAAAATCTGAGATACAAAGGGACTTGGGAATCCTTGTGCAGAACACACTAAAGGTTAACTTACAGGTTGAGTCAGTGGTGAGTAAGGCAAGTGCAATGTTAGTATTCATTTCAAGAGGTCAATAATACAGGAGCAGGGATGTGATGCTGAGGCTTTGTAAGGCACTGGTGAGGCCTCACCTTTAATTTTGTGTTTAATTTTGGGCTCTTCATCTAAGAAAAGATGTGCTGTCACTGGAGAGGGTCCAGAGTCAGTTCACAAGGATGATTCTGGGAATGGAAAGGCTTATTATATGAGGAATGTTTGATGGCTCTAAGCCTGTACTCACTGGAATTTAGCAGGGTGGGGGTGGGGGGGGATCTCATTGAAACCTTTCAAATGTTGAAAGGCCTAGACCAGGGGTCAGCAACCTTTACCACTGAAAGAGCCACTTGGACCCGTTTCCCACAGAAAAAAAAACACTGGGAGCCGCAAAACCCGCTTGACATTTAAAATGAAATAACACTGCATACAACGTTTTGTTTTGCCTTTATGCTATGTATAAACAAACTATAATGTGTTGCATTTATGAAATTGATGAACTCCTGCAGAGAAAACGAAATTACATTTCTGCATGCAACAAAAACATTTTGAACTCCGAAAAAAAGACCTTGGGTTGAAGGTTACTTTTAAGTAAAATACTCAACGTCTATTTGAGTCCTTCTTGTATTTATGAAAAACGCCAAACTTAAATTTGCCGCCAGCAGCAAACCAAAAATAACGTCAGCCAGCTGTCAACCTGAAAAATAAAAGGACTATTTCACTGAACAATGAAAACATATGAATATACGTAAAATAATAGGCAATTAAAATATTTATCATACTTGGTCAGGTTGACTCACACCTGACAATGCAGTCGTATTCAGTAGGGATGGATCGATGCTTAGGGGAGTGACTGGGAAGGATAATGTGTTTTTTTCCTCTCTGAACTCACAGAAGCGTTTCCCAAACGATGTTTGCATTGCGATGATTGCAGAATGTAAATACTCCGAATTTATCATGTCGTGACCTTGTTTGAACTCTCTCAAATTGGGGAAGTGAGACAATGTGCCTTTCTGTAAATCTCTGGCAAGCAACGTCAACTTGCGCTCGAATGCCAAAACATCCTCCAACATGTGCAGGGCTGTACGTCCTTACCCCGTTGAAGAGCTGTGTTCAGCGTGTTCAGGTGCGCTGTCATGTCTACCATGAAGTGTAGCTTTTCCAGCCACTCTGGCTGTTCCAGCTCAGGAAAGTTGAGCCCTTTGCTGCCCAGGAAAGTTTTCACTTCTTCCAGACACGCGACAAAGCGTTTCAGCACCTCCCCTTTGGACAGCCACCGGACTTTGTTGTGCAGCAGGAGATCAGAATATGCGCTTTCCAGCTCGTCCAGTAACAAACGGAATTGACGGTGATTTAAACTTTTTGCCATTATTTTATTGACAATCTGAATGACAACATCCATTACTTCTGTGCATTCCGGAGGAAATGTTTGAGCGCACAGTGCCTCTTGGTGCAAGATGCAGTGAAAAGTCAGCAGCTTTCTGTCCAGCGACTTCTGCAGTAAAGCCACAATTCCCTTGTGCGTTCCCGTCATATTCGGTGCCCCATCAGTAGCTACTGACACCAGATGGGTGGTCTTTATTCCTTTGGCTCTTAAACAATTCAAGACAGCCTCACAGATGTCCTCCCCCCGTGTTTGGTCTTTTAGAGGTATCAACTCAATCAGTTCTTCCTGTGGCCCGGCAGAGTTTACATACCGGCAGAACAACGCTATTTGTTCAATATCACCTTTGTCTTTAGACTCGTCACAGGCAATCGAGTAGGCCACAGCTGAATTGATGTCTTTAATTTGCTGTCTTGTGATGTCTTCTGCCATTTTTATGGTTCTGTCTTTGACAGTCTTTGCAGAGAGGGGCATATCCCTGATTTTCTGCACAATTTCACTCTTGTTTTTTAAGTCCGTGAATAGATGTTCTGAAATCTTAATGAAAGATTCTTTTATATATTCACCATCTGTAAACTGCTTCCCGTGCCTGACTATTTCCTGAGCGGCAATATAACTGGCGTATGTCGTTGATTTTCCAGACTTCATCCATTTCTGGAAATGATTTTTGCTCAGATCAACCTTCCGCATCAGTTCCGAAACGGCTTTTTTTCTCTCATCTCCATCCGGATATTTTTGAGCAAAGGCTGCGTGTTTATTCTGGAAATGCCTTGCGACATTTGACTTTTTGTTGTTTGCTAGTTTCTCATTGCATATTAAGCATACCGGTAAACCAGTCTCGTCAACAGTGAAAGCAAATGAATCTGTCCACATATCATTAAACGTTCTGTTTTCTTCAGTCACTTTTCTTTTTTTAGAATTCTCCATAGTTGGCTTACCTTGGATCGAAAAATTAAAGAAATCGCGCACTGGCGGGTGTCAGGTATTGGCAGTGGTGACGTATATTAATAGCGATAAAAACACGTTGTAGCGGTGTGCTCACGCAGTCAGTAAACTGCAGTCGAATAACTTTATTCAAACTAAACAGCCTTGCTTTTAAGCCTCCCTCAACCCAGCCCCCATGGACGCAGATGCTGCAAAAGACGCGTACTCACAAACCCCCGTAGGCTATCTCCCTTAGCCTGAATGCTGGCTAATTGTGAGCCGTTTCGGATGTGCCAGGAAATGTGTCGCCACACTTAGATTGTACAAGATCACCATAATCTTCAAATTTAGAATTACATTTCAAAAGCTAACAAACTAACATAAAATACATTTTAATTAAATACTGACCAATTATTTCCCAAAGCCACAGGGAGCCGCAGCACAGAGGTGAAAGAGCCACAAATGGCTCGGGAGCCGCAGGTTGCCGACCCCCGGCCTAGACAGAGTGGATGTGGAGAGGATGTTTCCCATGCTGGGGAAGTCTAGGACAAGAGAGCACTACCTCAGAGATAAGAAATTTCTTTTGTCCAAGGGTGGTGAATTTGTGGAAATTGTTACCACAGGCAGCTGTGGAGGCCAGGTCATTAGGTGTTTTTAAGGTGGAGATTGATAGGTTCTTGATTGGCCATAGCATTAAAGGGAGAAGGCTATGAAGACAGACTAAAGAGATGAATAAAAAAAGATCAGCCATGATTGAACAGCGGAGCAGACTTGATGGGCCAAATGGCCTAATTCTGCTCCTATGCCTAGAGTTTAATTTAAGACTCCCCTATCCTTGCAAAACGACTGTGACTCTCTCCATATTTTTTATAAACCTCTATAAATCACATCTCAGTTTCATGTGCTCCAGTGAAAACAATTCTGGCCAATCTAATCTCTCCTTGTAACTAAAGCCCTCTGTTGCTAGTATAATTTCTCATTATTCTTGTTCTGAAGTTTCAGGATGTTCTTTACCAACTGCAGCTTGGCATTCAATGCTATCAACCCCTCCCAACTAATCAATAAGCTTCAAGACTTTGGTCTCAATACCTCCTTGTGCAATTGTATCCTGGATTTCCTCACTTGCAGACCCTAGTCTGTTTGGATTGGCAACAACATCTCCTCCACAAACTCCATTAGCATAGGTACACCACATTGCTGTGTCTTAGCCCCCTGCTGTATTCACTTTACACTTATGACTGTGTGACTAAGCACAGCTCCAATATTCATTTTCAAGCGGCTGACGATACCACTGTCGTAGACCGAACCAGAGGTGGCGATGAATCAGCATGTAGGATGGAGATCGAAATCTGACTGAATGGTGCCTCTTACTCAATGTCAGCAAGACCAAGGACTTCAATATTGACGTCGAAAGAAGGAAACCAGAGGTCTGTGAGCCAGTCCTCAGAAGTGGAGAGGGTCGGCAACTTTAAATTCCTTGGTGTTATCATTTCAGAGGGCCTGCCCTGGGCCCAACATGTAAGTGAAATTATGAAGGAAGCACAGCAGCATCTCTCCTTCCTTCGGATTTTGTGAAGATTCAACATGACATCTATAACTAACAAGCTTATAGGTGTGTGGTGGAGAGTATGTTGACTGGCTGCATCACGGCCTGGTATGGAAATACCAATGCCCTTGAATGGAAATACAAACAAAAAATAGTGTGTATAGCCCAGTCCATCATCACTACTATTGAGCACATCTACCCAGAGCGTTGTCACAGGAAAGCAACATCCATCATCAGGGACCCCACCACCCAAGTCATGCGTTCTCCTCACTGCTGCCATCAGGAAGAAGGTACAGGAGTTCCAGGACTCACCATTGAAATGTGACATTAGCTAATTATTGTTTAAACTCTATTGTAAATGTTCTACTACATCAACAAGATTTATCCTTTTGACTTTTTTCCCTCAGCTTAGTACTCACTTATTTCCAAGTCTTCTAGCTATTATTCGATACAGCTGCTCAACAGCAGCAGAGTGTAATTTGCTACAAAATCAATTATTCAGTGACTTTAATAATCTGAACCATAATTTAACAGAACGCAGTCTGAAGCTAAAATATAAAGCCTTTGCTGCCCTCATGTGTTGAATTTAAATTTAAAAATACTGGATTTGTTATATTGTTTGTTTTCCTGTGAAAAGTTCCTATGAAAACTTTCGTAAGCCAAAATGGCGTAAAGTGAAGAAGCAATTACCATTAATTTATATGGAAAAACATTTTGAGCATTCCCAGACCCAAAAAATAACCTACCAAATCATACCAAATAACACATGAAACCTAAAATAACAATTATATATAGTAAAAGCAGGAATGATGATGAACACACGGCCTATATAAAGTAGAAATAATGTATGTACAGTGTAGTTTCACTTCACGAGAATCAGGAAGACAGCGAAGGTTCATGCATTTTTCTATCATACAGTTCTTTGTAAGCACTCAAAGCATCCTGCAAACCTGCCCTAAGCCTACGGGCCCTTTCAAAATTAAAGTCAGACTTTTCTGCAGTCATTGCAGCACTGTCAATCGTAGCAATCTCACGCAGTTCAAAACTCTAGCGGCTTGATGCTGTGTGTTTTGCTGAGAGCAGAACAAATGCTGAACACTATTTTCACTTTTTGCCACTCTCGCTGCTCAGGGTGCAAGCTGCTTCTGTAACAGCTCGCTGCAGAATGCTATTTTTGCTCTTCGCCACTCTCGCTGCTCAGGGTGCACGCTGCCTCTAAAACGGCTCGCTGCAAAACAAACACTGAACACAATTTTCGCTTTTCACCTTTTTTCATAAAGCGAAAATCCTCTTCGGATTTCTTTCAGTTAGCAAAAACAGGTACTAATATAGGTCTTTCATAAAAGCGAAGTGGCGTAAAGCGAACTTTCGTAAAGCGGGGGAATACCTGTAAACCATTGCTAAATGAGTTTGAGGTAGTTCACAGACGATACAAAAATAGGTGGAGGTAGGTTTGAGGAAGCAGGGAGTCTGCAGAAGGACTTGGACTTATTGGGAGAATGGGCAAACAAGTGGCAGCTGGAATACAGTGTAGAGAAATATATGATCATGCACTTAAGTCAAAAACATATTTTCTAAATGCAGAGAAAATTCAAAAATCAGACATGAAAAGGGACTTGGGAGCCCTTGTGCAGGATTTCCTAAAGGTTAACTTGCAGGTTCCATCAGTGGAAAATGTAATGTTAGCATTCATTTCAAGAGGACTAAAATATAAGAGTAAGGATGCAATGCTGAGACTTTATAAAGCATTGGTCAGACCACACTTGGGAGTAATTTGAGCAGTTTTGGGCCCTGTATCTAAGATGTGCTGGCATTGGAGAGGAGGTTTGCAAAAATTATTTCAGGAATGAAAAGGTTAATATATAAGGACCGTTTGGCTGTGCACCTGTACTCCCTAGAGTTTAGAAGAATGAGGGGGATCTTACTGAAACCTATTGAATATTGAAAAACCTAGATAGAGTGGATGTGGAGAGAATGTAGTGAGTGAGTTTAGGATCTAGTGCATAGCCTCAGAAAATAGAGGGATATACATTTAGAACAGAGGTGAGAAGGAATTTCTTTAGCCAGGGGTTGGTGAATCTGTAGAATTTATTGCCACGGATGACTGCGGAGGCCAAGTCATTGTGTATATTTAAAGGGGAAGTTGATAAGTCCGTAGTTAGACCATCAAAGGTTATGGGGAGAGGGCAGGAGAATAGGGTTGAGAGAGAGAGACATAGACATAGAAAAATTACAGCACAATACAAGCCCTTTGGCCCACAAAGCTGAGAGGGATAATAAATCACCATGATGGAATGGTGGAGCGGACTCAATAGGTCAAATGGCCCAATTCTGCTCCTATGTCTTATAGTCTAATTTTGGATAATGAAATCCATAAGGCTAGTCATAATTCATCAATCCACAGACTGCTTTGTTGTCCCATTCCCTCCATTGGAATTGTGTCACTCCCAAATGTTTTTCTATCCCCTCAGACTTGTGTTCTACTTGCATCTATAGTTTTTTTTTGTCAGTATCATACAAATTGGAGAGAATTGATTAAGAATCATTCAGTTTCTTAATCAGGTTGAACATTCAAATTGATATTTGTTGAATTCCATTCACAGTTTTCCTCTGTAGATGCAGTAAACTACAGTGCTGTAATAATGGCCAGCCTTAACTTTGTTGAAGTAACCTAACATTGCAACAGAGTGACAGTTGGTGAGACAGCTCTTCTTGGGGGGCACTGGTATGATTGCCACCCCTTTGAAGCAGGTGGGAACCAACAGCTGCAGCAGTGAGAGATTGAAGACCTTGAACACTCCCGCCATTTGGTTGGCACAGGTTTTCAGAGCCCTGCCAGGTACACCACCAAGGCCTGACACCTTGCCAGCATTCACCCTCTTGAAAGATGTTCTGATGTCATACTCCAAGGCAGAGATCATAGGATCACCAGGTGCTTTGGACATTTTCATGGTTGTAGTTTTATTCTGCCTTTGAGAGCATGCATAAAGGGCGTTGAGCTCATCAGGGAGTTGCAGCCATTCATAATGTTAGGTTTCACTCTGTAGGAAATAATGACCTGCTTGAGCTGATGTGCATCTGATTCCTTCTCTGCCCTCAGCTGGATTGGTTTTTCACTCTTAAGATAGCCTTCCATAGATCATACCTGGACTTCTTGTATAGATCTAGATCACTCGTCTTGAATGCCACAGTTCTAGCACTTAACTGTCTAAAAATCTCCTGGTTCATCCACTGCTCTTGATTGGGTAGTCTGGTATGTACTTGAAGGTACACATTCATCCACACAGATTTTGATGAAGTTGGTGACAACTGCGGTGTATTCATTCAGACTTGAAGATGAATCCTGAATATTGTCCACTCTGCCAATTCAAAGCAGTCCTTTAAGCACTCCTCCATCTCCATTGATCTTACTTTCTTGGTCCTCACCACTGGTGCCGCAGTCTTTAGCCTCTTGTCTATATGCCGGGAGTAGAAGTACAGCCAGATAATTGGACTTTCCAAAGTGCAGGCATGGGATGATATGGGATGTTATTGATGGTGGTTTAGCAGTGGTCAAGTGTGATGACTCCTCCGGATCCATAATTGATATGTTGGTGATGGTTGTTCAGAGACTTTTTCAGCTGACCTGGTTGAAATGGTTGAAATCCTCCACAATGAAAGGGAGTATGTTGTTTTGTGTCTGCTGTTTATGGATCTTTGCTCCTCCAGTGCTTGCCTGACATTGGCCTAATGTGGAATGTACGCTGCTGCCAGGATGATGGCGGAAAACTCCCTCAGCAGATAAGCAGATAAAAAGGACGACATTTGAACTTCAAATGTCATGGATCAAGTGAGCAGGACTGAGACAGAACCGCTACACCAGCTCCAACACCATATACAAGTTTGCTGATGACACCACTGCTGAGATTGAAAATTTGGCTGAATGGTGTAATAACAATAGCCTCTCACTCAATATCAGTAAGACCAAGGAACTGATTGTAGACTTCAGAAGAAGGAAACCAGAGGTCAGTGAGCCAGTACTCACCTGAGGTGGAAAAGGTCAGTAACTTTAAATTCCTGAGTGTCACTATCTCAGGGAACCTGACCTGGATCCATCATATAAATATAATTGCAAAGAAAGCACTACAGCACCTCTGCTTCCTCAGGAGTCTGCAGCGATTCAGCATATCATCAAAAACCTTGGCAAACTTCTGTAGATGTGTGATGGAAAGTGTGTTGACTGGCTGCATTAAGGCCTGTTGTGGGAACACCAATGCCTTTGAGCGGAAAATCCTACAAAAGGTAGTGGATTTGGCCCAGTTAATAATGGGTAAATCCCTCCCAACCATTGAGCACATCTACATGAAACATTGCTTTTGAAAGGCAGCATCCATCATCAAAGATCCTCACCATCTAGACCATGCTCTTTTCTCGCTGCAGCCATCAGGTAGATGGTACATGACTCGGGACTTCTTCCACCAGGTTCAAGGACAGTAACCACTCCTCAGCCATCAGACTCTTGAACAAAAGGAGAAAACTACACTCATTCTATTTCTGGTGTTCCTGCAACTGATGGTCTCACTTTAAGTACAGGAAAAGAATCTCAGGGTTGTATGTGATGACATGTATGCTCTCTGATAATAAATTTTACTTTGAACATCTGTGCACCACGATGAGTTAATTATAAAGCATACTGCATCCTCTCTGCTATTGTAAGACTGGGTTGTCCTGCCTTTACAGGGAATGGTGAAACTGTCGTGCTGCAGCACTGCATCTGAAATGGCAGGGGATAACCATGTTTCCATGAAGCAATGTACACAGTAGTCCCTGATGTCCCTCTGGTACAGCAATCTTGTTCTGAGGTCTTTAATTTTATTTTTCCGAAGACTATACATTTGCCAGCAGGATAATTTGGCTGGAGGTCTAAAGCTTCTGTGTTTCAATGATAATTGCATCCCAGCATGCTTTCCTCAATTCCTTTATCTTAAAGAGGAACTGCAGTGCTGGGTCTGCAGAACCTGAGTCTGCAGTCCCAGATCTGTCGACTTTTGAGTATTGATAGATTTTTTTTTAAACCATCTTAAGACAATATTGCATACAGTAGTATCCATGGCCATGACTGTGGATTTCAGGCATAGCAGTCCTAAGCAGAACCATAGAACGTTACAGAACAGAAACAGGCCTTCTGGCCCTTCTTGGCTGTGCCAAACCATTTTTCTGCGTAGTCCCACTGACCTGCACCTAGACCATATCCCTCCATACTCCTCTCATCCATGTACCTGTTCAAGTTTTTCTTAAATGTTAAAAGTGAGCCTGCATTCACCACTTCAACTGGCAGCACATTCCACACTCCCACTACTCTCTGTGTGAAGAAGTTTCCCCAAGGTTCCCTTTAAACTTTTCCTTTTTCACCCTGAACCCATGTCCTCTGATTTATTTCTCCCCTGGCCTCAGTGGAAAAAACCTGCTTGCATTCACTCTATCTATGCCCATCATAATTTTATATACCTCTATCAAGTCTCCCCTCATTCTTCTATGCTCCAGGGAATAAAGTCCTAACCTATTCAACCTTTCTCTGTAACTCAGTTTCTTAAGTCCCGGCAACATCCTTGTAAACCTTCTGTGCACTCTTTCAACCTTATTAATACCCTTCCTGTAATTTGGTGACCAAAACTGCACACAATACTCCAAATTCGGCCTCACCAGTGTCTTTTATCCAACCTCACCATAACATTCCAACCCTTATACTCAGTACTTTGATTTATAAAGGCCAATGTGCCAAAAGCTCTCTTTACAACCCTATCTACTTGTGATGCCGCTTTTAGGGAATTATGTATCTGTATTCGCAGATCCGTCTGTTCTACTGCACTCTTCAGTGTCCTACCGTTTACCTTGTATGTTCTATCTTGGTTTGTCCTTCCAAAGTGCAATACCTCACACTTGTCTGCATTAAACTCCATCTGCCATTTTTCCACCTGGTCCAAATCCCTCTGCAAGCTTTGAAAACCTTCCTCACTGTCCTCTACACCTCCAATCTTTGTATCATCAGCAAATTTGCTGATCCAATTTGCCACATTATCATCCAGATCATTGATATAGATGACAAATAACAATGGACACAGCACTGATCCCTGTGGCACACCACTAGTCACAGGCCTCCACTCAGAGAAGCAATTCACCACCACTGTCTGACTTCTCCCATTGAGCCAATGTCTAATCCAATTTACTACCTCACCATGTATATCTAGCGACTGAATCTTCTTAACTAATCTCCCATGCGGGACCTTGTCAAATGCCTTACTGAGGTCCATGTAGTCAACATCCACTGCCTTCTCTTCATCCACTTTCCTTGTAACCTCCTCGAAAGACTCTCATAGATTCAGAAATAATATCAAGAAAACATTCAGCCTGATCTGTAAACATCAAAGACACTGCAGTATTAACTCTGCCTTTCTTTTCTAGAGATGTTGCCTGACTCGTTCAGTGTTTCTAGCATTTCCTGTTTTCATTTTAGATTTCTAGCATCTGCAGTTCTTTAATTACTAGAAGTTTCTGTCTTCAATCTTGAAGGTTTAAGATCTCATAATGGAAAATCTAGAACAGTTGTTGATCCAGGGCTAGTTCATTCCTTCAAGGTAGGTAAAAACACCTGGAAGCAATGGCTGTCAGTTGAGTTCTACTCGAGACTGAGATTAGAACAGACCAGACCTCCTGAATGTGTCATCAAAGGACATCATCACCCAGATCTCCGAGCCAGGGAAAAGGAGAAAGGCATCCAAAAAGGTGACCCATCTCACTGTCAAATGTGGATTATGGGATTCAGTCCAAGATCATTGCTAGTTGAGTCAAGTCTTCTGGATCTGATTCACCTGAACCCAACCTGTACCATTTCTCAGGGATGCCTCAAACAATTTTGTGCTGAACAAGAGGTACTCACTTCATCAGATTGTTGCTGTCCTGGGCACAAGCTCATAAGTGCAATTATGAAGAAAGCACAGCAGCATCTCTACTTTCTTAGAGTTTGCAAAGATTCAGCATGATATCTAAAACTTTTGTAAATGTGTGGTGAGAGTATATTGACTGGCTGCATCACAACTTGATATGGAAACATCAATACTGTACCCTTGAATGGAAATTCATACAAAAAGTAGTGGGTATGACCCAATCTATCACGGGTAAAGCCCTCCCCACCATTGAGCACATCTTCGTGGAGCATTGTCAAAGGAAAGCAGCATCCATCATCGGGAACTCCAACCACTCAGGTCATGCTGTCTTTTCACTGCTGCCATCAGGAAAAAAGTAGAGAAGCCTCAGGAGTCATGCCTCCAAATTCAGGAACAGTTGTTATCCCTCAGCTATCAGGCTCTTGAACGAAAGGGGATAAATTCACTCAACCTGTGGACTCACTTTCAAGGACTCGTATCATTTTATGTCAGGTTCTCGATATTTATTGCAACATACATAAAATACTGGAGGAACTCAGCCGATTAGGCAGCATCTATGGAAAACAGTAAACAGTTGACATTTTGGGCCAAGACCCTTCTTCAGGACTAGAAAGGAATGGGGAAAGATTTCTCCCCTTCCTTTCCAGTCCTGAAGAAGGGTCTCAGCCTGAAACATCAACTGTTTACCTGCTGAGTTCCTCCATGTTTTTGTGTGTGTTTGGATTTCCAGCATCTGCAGATTTTCTTGTGTTCTGTGTGTGTATTTGCACAGTCTGTTGTCTTTTGCACACTGGTTGAATGCTCAAATTGAATCTCTTATAGTTATTCTATTACAGATTTATTGAGTGCTCGCAAGGAAATGAATCTCATTGTTATATATGTTGACATATATGTACTTTGATAATAAATTTGCTGTGAACTTTGAAGGCCTTTAATGGAATGTAAATATCATTGCATGTAAATAATGATTATGCTCTCCAAAATGGACTTAGTAGAGGAATCTTTAATTGGTTATGACTGCTTTGCGTACTAATCAAGGAGTAGAAAGTATTCCAACCAAATCCATATTTAGGGAAGGTCGTCCTCTCTCCTCTATCTTGTTTTTTTGTTGCATAAAAATGTTTTAGCTAGAATTTAACTGAAATGTGTTTATAAAGATAGGAATATGATGATAAGGATGCTGGAGTAACAGGACAAACGAAGGCCATGAATGATGATAGTGTTATCTGGAATGAATTAACTGACAAGTAAGGCTTGATATGCAATAGGATGAAGAGGCAGAGTTTGAATGAGCTGAAGTTTATGGATGATAATAGCCTTATATGACTTCCTTAGCACTCTGGTGAAGACATCAAGGGAACAGATCAGGATTTTGATAGCAGATGAGCAAAAAGAATGGCTGAAGTGGGATTGGTCAAGCAGGTTTAAGTTGTTTGGCTGAGTGACAGAAGAGAAAACTATCCAGAAAAGTATGGTGAAATTGCACTTAAATAAACTATAATGTGTTTAAAATTTATATTTGAGTTGGAAAGTATTTCAAGCCACTTGACAAAATGTTTAATCTTAAAAGGAGGAAACAGTGGTTTGGAGAGGTAAACCCAGAGCTAAGGATATGTGATTGAAAGTACAGCTTCCAGTGGAGTTGTTATATTTGCTGATGATCAGGGGCCAAAGCAGTTAGAAGCACAGATACTGTGGCATGAGTAGAGGGATCGAGAAGGTTACAGAAATGGATTACTAGTGACCTGAAATGACAGCTGGGTGAAATGTAGGGTTGATTATGAGGAAGCAAAATTTGAAGATAGGATGCAGTCTAAAGCTGAGCTAAGGAAAAACAATCCTGACTTAAAGATTGTTAGATAAGCTTTCAACTGATGGATAATAAAAAGATAGGAAAGATAGTGCTAAGGAGCATCATCAGCCTAGATGTAAAAAATCACTGAAGGCAGCAAGAGATTTCACTAAGTATATAGATAATAAAGAGATTTGATTGGATGTTTTAAGGACGGGGAAACTATTCAGATATTCAGTTGGGTAAATGATTGCATTGTTTCCTTTGTTTTTCAGGATGTCAACAAACGGCTGTCATTACCTGCTGATATTCGGTTGCCTGATGGATATTTGGAAAAACTGCAGATGAGCAGCCCACCTTTTGACCAGCCAATGAGTAGAAGATCTCGCAGAGCTTCTTTGGTAAATTTGCTTTGCTGCTGGTTGTTTTATATAGTTTCCAGTCCAAGAAAGCTTAGGTTAAATTTTGACAATGTTTCTTTTATTTAAAGTGGTACAACTAGCAAAGCAGCTGCCTCATAGAGTCAGATACCCAAGTTCAATCCTGTCTTTGAGTGTCTGTTTATGTGAGTTTTTGATGTTCTTCCTGTAACTAAGCTTCTTCCAGGTGCTCTGGTTTCACATCCCAAAGACATTGATTTTATAGGTTAATTGGTCAGTACAAATTGTCCCTAGTGTGTAGGTGCATGATAGAAACTAGGGGAAGTGTTGAAAGTGGGGGGAAAATAAAAATGGGATTAGTGTAAATGGACAAAATTTGCAGATGCTCAAAATCCAAAACAACACACAGCAGGAACAGCAGGCCAGGCAACACCAATGGCACCAAATGCTGGAGGAACAGATGCTGCCTGGCCTGCTGAGTTCTTTCAGCACTTCATGTATGTTGATTTGGATTTCCAGCATTTGCAGATTTTCACACTTGTGATAATAATACTACTGCTGCTTCGTCTCTTCAAGGGATGCCTACCCTGAAGACGTTTAAATCTTCCCTTCAATGAGAGTTTAGTGAACCCTCTCTCACTGCTCCCCATCTGTGATTCTGCTGTCCTCCAACTTGTCAACCATGCTCACCCAGACCCACCACCACAGTCACATATCCTTCCTGGGGACTTGTCTTCATTGCCATCTTGTGCCACCATATTCAAGCTTCTTAGTTCAGACCCACTGAAAGCCCCAGTACTCACATTCAATTGACTGCTTCTCCCTCCATATTCTACGTGACACCCTTTCTGCCATGAGGAGATATCTGGTGCCCTGTCAGAGTCGCTGCCACAGCTCCAGATTTTCTCTCCTCCACATGCGATGGACCTCTCAAATACTTCATTCTCCACCAGCTCCACACTTTCAATTTGCCTTTTCGTGTCCAGCAAGGATCGGAAGATCACCTATCTGCAGACTGCAGACCCCACTATTTCCAATGCCATCAGCTCTGGATGCCCCGAGGTCTCTGGACACCTCATACTAATATTGTCAACATCGGTTCCAACGATCCCAAGTGGATTCAGAACCCGAATTCCACCACCGTCAATGCTGATTCTCTTGACCCTGGACGCATTCAAACTGCTAATTGTGCAACCTCTAACACCAACTCCAGTCTGGAGCATGCCCAGGCCAAGACTTTATACGCTGCTGCTGGAACCTCAGTCTCTCCTTCCCCCACCACCACTCTGCAATCCCATATCTCAGGATAGATGCTGCTTGGCCTGCTGAATTCTTCCATCATTTTGTGTATATTGCCTTAGTGTAAATGGATAGTTGATGAGAGAAATGAAAACATCACTGTTCAATCTTTACAGTAATGTGTAGAGCACAATATAAAGATAATCATATGCAGTTTTTCAAAATTTTCAGTTAAGTTTGATTAGCACCTAGTTTGAGTGACAAGCAAGTTTAAGTGAACAGCCAAAAAATTAATAATCAAAAGTGTTAAACTTTGGCTTCCTTTACAAATTTGAACACTCAAAATGCTGGAGGAACTCAGCTGGTCAGGTGGCGTCTATGGAAATGAAGCGTCCACATTTTGGGCTAAGGATCTTCTTCAGGACTGGAAAGGAAGGGGAAAGATGCCAGAATAAAAAAGTGGGGATGGGGAAGGAGGATAGCCAGAAGGTGATAGCTGAGTAGGTAGGAAAGCTAAAGGGTTGGAGAGGAAGGAATCTGATAGGAGGGGAGAGTGGACCTTAGGAGAAAGGGTAGGAGGAAGCAGGAGGGCTCCCAGGGGGAGGTGTTAGGCTGGTGAGAAGAGGTAAGAGCCCAGAGTGTGAATGGGAATAGAAGAAAACGGGGGGAAGGGGATTTTTTTTAACTGGAAGGAGAAATCAATATTCATGCTATCAGGTTGGAGGCTACCCAGATGGAACATAAGGTATTGTTCTTCCACTTGAGGGTAGCCTCATCATGGCACAAGTGAAAGCCATGGACAGGAATGGGATTAGGAATTAAAATGTTTGGCCACTGGGAAGTTCCAGTTTTGGTGAATGAAGCGGAGGTGCTTGATTAGCAAGCTTAAGGTAAAGGTACCCTTAGGAGACTTGATCATAATATGATAGAATTTGCCTTGCAGTTTGAGAGGAAGAAGATAAAGTCAGGTGTATCAGTATTTCAGTGGAGTCAAGGATATTACAGAGGCTTGAGGGAGGAGCTGGCCAAAGTTGATTGGATGGGGACACAAGCAAGGATGACAGCCAAACAGCAGTGGCTGGAGTTTTCCGGGGCAATTCGGAAGGTGCAGCTTAAATGCATCCTAAAGATGAAGATATGTTCTAAAGGGAGGATGAGGCAATTGTGGCTGAAAAGGGAGGTGAAAGACAGCATAAAAGCAAAAGAGGGAGCATGTAGTACAGCTTTTAAAAAAACTATAGAAGGCAACAAAAATACATTAAGGAAAGAAAATTTATATATTAAATATGAAGGTAAACTTACCAATAATATGAAACTGGCTACCTAAAGTTTTTTTCAGATATATAAAGAATAAAAGAGAGGTAAGAGTGGATACTGCAGTGCAGAAGATGATGCTTGAGAGGTAGTAATGAGGTACAAAGACATGGTGGATGAACTTAATATGTATTTTGTGTCAGTTTTTTTCTGTGGAAGGCACCAGCAGCATGCCGGACATCTGAGAGTGTCAGGGGGCAGAAGTAACTGCAGTTGCTATTTCTAAGAAGGTGCTTGGGAACCTGAAAGTCTTGAAGGTAGAAAAGTCACCTAGACCAGATGGACTTGACCCTGGGGTTCTGAAAGAGGTAGCTGAAGAGATTGTGGAGGCATTATATAGATAGATACTTTATAGATCCCAAAGGAAATTACAGTAACACAGCATTACGTGCTAAGATATGTAAATATTAGAAGAGACATAGAAAGAATAAAAAAAATAAGTTACCTCAAACAGTCTAACAGCAGAGAGTCATCACTTCCCCGGCTATAAGTTGACTCATTATAGAGCCTAATTTCTGAGGGGAAGAATGACTCATATAGCGCTGTTTGGAGCAGTGCAGTTGTCTTAGTCTGTCACAGAAAATGCTCCTCTGTTCAGTGAAGATGGCATGCAGAGGGTGAGAAACATTGTCCAGAATTGTCAAGATTTTCCATAGCATCCTTTGATCTACCACAGCCTCCAGTGTGTCCAGTTTGACGCCAGCCTTTCTAATCTATTTATTGAGCCAGTTGGCATCATCCATATTAATGCCATTGCCCCAGCATACTGCCGCATAGAAAAAGATTATACTGGCAACAACAGACTGGTAGCACATGTGAAGGAGAGGCCTGCATCCTGCAAAGTTTCCTCAGGAAGTAGAGGCAACTCTGGCCCTTGTTGTACGCAACCTCTGTGTTAATCTTTGCAATGATCTTTCAAGAATCACTAGATTCTGGAATGGTTCTGGAGGGCTGGAAAATTGCAAATATCACTCCACTCTTTCTGAAGGTAGGGAGGCAAAAGACTGGATATTATCAGCCAGTTGGCATCTTCAAGAGTTGGGAAGATGTTGGAGTCCATTACTAAGGATGAGGTTTTGGGGTACTTGGTAGTGCATGATAAAGTAAGCCAAAGAAGTCAGGATTTTCAGAAGGCCTTTCACAAGTTTCCCCACATGAGGCTGTTGAACAAAATAAGAGCCCATGGAGAGCCTAGATAGAAGATTGGCTGATTGGCAGGAGGCAAAGGGTCAGAATAAAGGGGGCCTTTTTGAGTTGGCTGCTGGTGAATAGTGGTGTTCCTCAGGTGTCTGTACTGGGACTGCTTCTGTTAATGTTATATAATTTGGATTCATGTCAATAATTTGGATGATGGAATTGATAGCTTTGTGCCCAAGTCTGCAGACAGTACAAAGGTAGGTAGATAAGTAATGTTGAGAAAGCAGGGACTCTGCAGAAGGACTTGGATGGATTGGGAGTATAGGAAAAGATGTGGCAGATAGAATATAGTCAGGGAAGGTGTATGGTCATGCACTTTGGTAGATGGAATAGGTTATTTTCTAATAGGGGAGAAAATTTAAAAATCAGTTGTGAGTTCCTGTGCAGATTGAGTCGGTGGTAAGGAAGGCAAATGCACTGTTAGCATACATTTCAAAAGGACTAGAACATAAGAGCAAGGTTGTGATGCTAAGGCTTTTTAAGGTACTGGTCAGACCACACTTGCAGTATTTTGAGCAGTTTTAAGACCATAAAGTATAGGAGCAGAATTAGGGCATTTGGCCCATTGAGTCTGCTCTGCCATTTCATCATGGCTGATCCATTTTACCTTTTAACCCCAATCTCCTGCCTGCTCCCCATATACCTTCATGCCTTGACCAATCAAGGTTTCAATTAGGTCATCCTTCATTCTAGTGAATACAGGCCCAGGGCCATCAAACACTCTTCATGTCACAAGCCTTTCAATCATTTTTGTGAACCTCTTTTGAACCCACTCCAATTTCAGAATGTCTTTTCCAAGAGGCCCAAAACTGCTCACAATACTCCAAGTATTACCTTACCATTGCTTTATAAAGTCTCAAGATTACGTCCTTGCTTATACAGGTTTCCCCCGCTATCAGAAGGTAGAGCATTTCTATGAACTGGTTCGTAAGCCGGAATGTCATAAAGTGAAGAAGCAATTACCATTTATATGGGAAAAATTAGTGAGTGTTTGCAGACCCAAAAAATAACCTACCAAGTCGTGCCAAATAACACATAAAACCTAAAGTAATAGTAATATATAGTAAAAGCAGGAGTGATCTGATAAATACGCAGCCAAAATAAAGTAGGAATACTTTTCTGTAATCATTGCAGCACTGTCCACTGTAGCAAAAATCTCACGCAAGTGCTCTTGGCAGGAAACACTCGGCGCAAGCGCTCCCGGCAGAAACACTCTCTCCAGTAACCTTTAAGCTATTAAGCTGCCAAATCATACCAAATAACACATAAAAATACACAGCCGGTATAAAGTAGAAACAATGTATGTACAGTGTAGTTTCACTTACTGGAATCGGGAAGACAGTGAGCACACTGGTGATGGTGTGTTAGGCTGAGTCATCGGAGGTTGGGGTGGTTGGAGACTGGGGTGTTACCTCATCATTGTCTGTTTCCATCAGGGCAGGCAGGTCACCTTCTATGCCTGTCTGCCTCGATGTCAAGGATCGAGGTTTATCGTCTGCTGTGGCTTGAAAAACGACAGTATGCTTGACTGCTCAGCCTTGCGCATTTTTCTGTCATACAGTTCTTTGTAAGCACTCAAACCATCCTTCAAATATGCCCTAAACCTATGTACCCTTTCAAAATTGAAGTCATACTTTTCTGCAATCATTGTAGCATTGTTAATCACAGTGAAAATATCATGCAATTGCTTCATGTTCAGTTCCTGGACGACTTCACTTTCAGGCCGTTCGCTACTGCGTTCGGATTCCTTTCCTCTTCATCAGCTCTTCATTTGTCAGTTCTTCTTCATGGGATGCCAAAACCTCTTCAACATCATCTTTGTCAACTTCCACAATCTCAGCCTCCTTAGCCAAACTCACTATGTCCTTACTTTGTACACCACAATTGAAACCATATAACCATATAACAATCACAGCATGGAAACAGGCCATCTCGGCCCTCCTAGTCCGTGCCGAACTCTTAATCTCACCTAGTCCCACCTACCTGCACTCAGCCCATAACCCTCCACTCCTTTCCTGTCCATATACCTATCCAATTTTACCTTAAATGACACAACTGAACTGGCCTCTACTACTTCTACAGGAAGCTCATTCCACACAGCTATCACTCTCTTGAGTAAAGAAATACCCCCTCGTGTTTCCCTTAAACTTCTGCCCCCTAACTCTCAAATCATGTCCTCTCGTTTGAATCTCCCCTACTCTCAATGGAAACAGCCTATTCACGTCAACTCTATCTATCCCTCTCAAAATTTTAAATACCTCAATCAAATCCCCCCTCAACCTTCTATGCTCCAATGAATAGAGACCTAACTTGTTCAACCTTTCTCTGTAACTTAAGTGCTGAAACCCAGGTAACATCCTAGTAAATCGTCTCTGCACTCTCTCTAATTTATTGATATCTTTCCTATAATTCGGTGACCAGAACTGTACACAATATTCTAAATTTGGCCTTACCAATGCGTTGTACAATTTTAACATTACATCCCAACTTCTGTACTCAATGCTTTGATTTATAAAGGCCAGCGTTCCAAAAGCCTTCTTCACCACCCTATCTACATGAGACTCCACCTTCAGGGAACTATGCACTGTTATTCCTAGATCTCTCTGTTCCTCTGTATTCCTCAATGCCCTACCATTTACCCTGTATGTTCTATTTGGATTATTCCTGCCAAAATGTAGAACTTCACACTTCTCAGCATTAAACTCCATCTGCCAACGTTCAGCCCATTCTTCTAACCGGCATAAATCTCCCTGCAAGCTTCGAAAACCCACCTCATTATCCACAACAGCTCCTACCTTAGTATCATTAACACTTTACCTTAGTAACACTTAATTATGTCTAGTTTTACACTAAGTGTAACAGCCTTACGAGCTCTTTTAGGCTTTTCCAATATCTTAGAATTCATCTTGCTAACGGATGCACAAAATAAATCAAGATAAAGCACAGATGCTCATAGGCGCGTGTTTAAGCAATGCCGGCTAGAATGTAGTTCTGGGCAAGGAGCTTGGCTGCTCGGTGCGCGCGCTGCCTTTTATCACCCACTGCCTTTTTTCATACAGTGAAAACACCTTCTGTTAGCGAAAACAGGTAACTAATGTAGGTCTTTTGTAACAGCGAGGTGGTGTAAAGCGAACATTCAAAAAACAGGGAACACCTGTATATTTTAGTCCTCATGAAATTAATGCTAACATCACATTTACCTTCCTCATCACAGACTCAACCTGCAAATTAACCTTTTGGGAATCATTCATGAGGGCTCCTCAGTCCCTTTGCACCTTGGTTTTTCATATTTGCTCTTCATTTAGAAAATAGTCAGCTCTTTCATTTCTTCTACCAAAGTGCATGACCATACACTTCCTGATTTGTATTCCATCTGCTTACTCAACACTACCTGCCCCTCCATCTATCTTCATATTGCCTGCAAACTTGGCCATAAAGCCATCGATTCTATCACCTAAATCATGACATATAATGTAAAAAGGAGTGTTCCCAACACAGACCCCTGAGGAACAACACTAGTCACTGACAGACAACCAGAAAAGGCTCCCTTTTCCCACTTTTACCTCCTGCCAATCAGCCACTGCTTTATCCATGCTAGAATCTTTCCTGTAATTCCATGGGCTCATAGCTCGTTAAATAGCCTCATGTGGCACCTTGCCAAAGACCTTCTGAAAAACCAAGTACAGAACATCAAGCAAATCTCCTTTGTCTATCCTGCTTGTTATATCTTCAAAGAATTCCAACAGATTTGTCAGGCAAGATTTTTCCTTGAGGAAACCATGCTGACTACAGCCTATTTATCATGTGTCTCCAAGTATCCTGAGACTTCATCCTTAATAATTAACTCCAACATCTTCCCACATACTGAGGTCAGATTAATTGGCCTATAGTTTCCTTTATTCTGTCTCTCTCACTTCTTCAAGAGTGGAGAGACATTTGCAATTTTCCAATCTTCCAGAACCCTTCCGGAATCTAGTGATTCTTGAACGATCATTACTAATGCCTCCACAATCTCTTCAGTCACCTCTTTCAGAACCCTAGGGCAGGGGTAGGCACCCTTAAGCACAAATGATTTTCTAGCATGCGTTATTCATTAATTTGAGGCCAAACATAGCTAAATGTATTTAAATGGATAATTCCCATATTTCAAGTTTTTATGGCATTTATCTGACCCACCGTCAACTCATTAATACGCGATCCGGCCCACCAACCAGCTGAATAGTAGTGCATACACAGACGGAGCATTCCTATTTTAACAGAAGATCTTTTAAGTTAGATATCAAATTTGTCCACATTAAGATTGTGTTTGGTTGTGCATCATTTACTCTTGCTGAGGATAATTCCAGGTAAGAAACGTCCAAAAAGCTCCGAAGCCAGTGAGTACTTGAAATATCATGAGGTGGTTTCCAATCTTCTTAGCTGCAGTCAAGCCTGCCAGCCAGATTTTGTGTGTTTTTTCCGTAAGGGAAAGGTGGGAGTCATCATTTAGAAGATGTACAGCGGGATCCATTGGTAATTGTACCCCCCGTTAGTTCTGTACTCACCATAGTACAGTACTGATAATCTTCCCCCACAAACCAAAAACCCCTGGACATTCCCATACAACATGTATAAAAGAGCTAACGGTTCCGTGGGGGCAAAATGAACAATATGGGTCAGGAACCAGTCCTGTTTGATGTCTAATTCTTGGTGTTAGATATTCTCTATGACAAAATTTCAAATGTATATACTGATGATTTGGGCTTTTTGAAGCACCGGCAGCATTATCCCAGATCGCATCCCAGTCTAAGTCTTGCCCCAATTCAGATATGCCCCTATCCCAGGCTTTCATTCCTGATGTGGGCATATATTTCTGCGAGTTTATCATAGATATATGACACTATCTGTATTTGATTTCATTTTTAATCAAAACAGCAACACTGCCCTCTCCGCCTGCCTTCTTGCCTGTCCTTTCAATGCATTGTGAATCCTTGGACATTAGGCTCCCATCTTCCTTCAGCCATGATTCAGTGATACCTATGTCATAAGTGGCAATCTGCAACTGTGCTATAAGTCTCTCTTACTCTCTACCATCTCTCTTATTCCATATACTGCATGCATTCAAATATAACACCCTCAGTCCTGCATTCACCCTTTTTGATTTTGGTCACCTTTTACATTGCATCTCATTTTGTTGACTGCAGTTTTGTTCTATCAACAGCCTCTCCTAACTACGCATTGCCTCTGTTTGTAAACCAGCTACCTCATCTTCAGCATTATTACTCTTGTTCCCATCCCCCTACCAAATTAGCTTAAACCCTTCCGAACAACTCTACCCAACCTATCCACAAGGATATTGGACCCCTCCTCTGGTCAAGGTGTAACCTGTCCCTTTTGTATAAGTCATACTTTCACCAGAAGAGATTCCAATGATCCATAAATCTGAACCCCTGCTGCCTGCACCTGTTCCTCAGCCACGCATTCACCTGTCAAATCATCCTATTCCTACCCTCACTGGCACATGGCTCAGGCCACAATCTAAGTGATTACTACCGTGGAGATGCTGTTTCTCAGCTTTCTACCTAGTGCCCTAAAATCTCTCTTCAGGACCTCCGCACCTTATCTAATTCTGTCATTGATGCCAATATGCACCAAGACTTCTTGCTGCTTACCCTCACCCTTGAGAATGCCATGAAACCAATCCAAGACATCCCTGATCCTGGCATCAGGGTGGCAACATAACATCTGGGCATCCTTATTGCACCCACAGAACCTAGTCTGTTCCTTTGACTAGAGAATCCACTAACGACACTGCAGTCCTCTTCACTTCTCTGCTCTTCTGAGCCCTGGCACCAGACTTAGTGCCAGAGACCTGGTCACCGTGGCTCATCCAGTAGATCATCCCCCTCGAAAGTATCTAAAGTTGTATACTTATTATTGAGGGGAATGGCCACAGGAGTACTCTGCACTGGCTGTGCATTCCCCCTCCTTCTCCTAGATAGAGTTACCTATCTCCTGTGACAACCTCCCTGTCTATCATTCTCCCGTATGAGTTGAAGGTCATTGAGCTGCAGCTCAGTACACCTGGTACAGATGTGTTTATCTAGGAGACTGGATGTCTCCCAGATTTCCCACATCCTACACACAATACAAAACACTGCCCTTAGAGCCACTCTCACTAAACTATGCCCTAACAGACAAAGAGTAATGAGCCAAAGCCGCTCTTAAACACTGCCACACTGAAAAGGATGGCTGCTCTGTTTGCCTGTATGCTATTTTTATTGGCCCTTTCTAATGAATCCTTCTTGCTGATTGGTCACTCCTCAACTCAGAGAAACCACCGCAAAGCTCTGCCTTTAAAATCTTGATCGCCTTTTTGATTGAAAACTAGCTCTATTTAAGCACTGTCTGAAATTGGTTGTCCAACATCAACTTTGGGCCTCTTATCTAAGAAGAGATGTGCTGGCATTGGAGGGGGTCCAGAGGAGGTTCACGAGAATGATTCTTGGAACGGAAGTGTTAACATGTGAGGAGTGTTTGATGTCTCCGGACCTCTGGAGTTTAGAAGAATAAGGGTGGAGTGGGGGGGATCTCTTTGAAACCTATTGAAAGGCCTAGATCGAGTGGATGTGAAGAGGATGTTTCCTGTATTGGGGGAGTCTAGGACCAGAAGGCACAGTCTCAGAATAGAGGGCCGTCCATTTAGAACAGAGGGCAAGGCAAACTTTTTTTAGCCAGTTGGTGCCACAGATGGCTGTGTAGGTCAGGTCTTTGAGTATATTTGAAGTGGAAGTTGATAGGTTCTTGGTTAGTCGAGGCATCAAAGGTTAAAGGTAGGAGAATGTGGTTGAGAGAGGGATAATATGCTCCAACATGACCTATGGACTTTTATACTTAGTATCAAGACTGATAAAGGCAAGCATGCTATTATCTTTCTTTACCTCTATTTTCAGTTGTGTTGACATTTTTAGGGAGCATATCTTGGCATCAGAAAAAGCTGATTTTACTGGATGAGACACTCCTGGAATTGAACAGTGAAAGACTGAATTTTAACAGGGCCCAGAATAAATAGGATTGGAGATGGATCACAATAAGCTGCTTTACCAAAGCTCCTCTGGAAATCTTCAGGCTGTAAAAGGGTGGAGTGGAATGACTTATTTTGCCCCCTAAACATCCCCAACTGCATTTCTCTATCCTATGAGAATCTTAGCCAGCAATATCAGCCTTTTGGACCAGAGTATATCATCCACTCTCCTCTATCAAATATTTCTGTTCTCGTGATACTTTCTCAGGCAACCACATTACCCATCCCAGGGTCTAAATGAAACAGTAATTAACTTGTACTTGCATTTGGATGTATAACATTTTATTCTTACAATGTATGTCTCCTCTGCATTGGAGAAAACAAATGGAGATTAAGTGACATCCGTGCAGAACACCTTTATTCATTATACAAGGATGACTTTGAGTTTCCAATTCCTTGCCACTTATATTTTCCATCCAAATCCCACACTGATGCCAGCATAAGAGAGGAGATAAAGGCTGGTGATCAGCTATGGTTGGTCTGAGTAACTGAACAGGCTTGAAGGGCCAACTGCTGCTCCTCTTTCCTTAAGTTTCTGATCTCCTTGTCTTTCACATCTTCCAAAATTCCAACAAAATCCATTATCTTTGAATAAGCCTCAGGACTCAATATTGAGTTCAACTTTTTTGAATAATGACCCGTATTTGTGTAAGAATTAGCCAGTTCTGCATGCCACTTAACTGTAACATCTCATTTTTATTCCTTGAGCACATGCTTTCTGGCCCACTGAGTATTTCTGGCATTCTCTTTTATTTCATATTTTGCATCAACTGTGCAATTTTGTATCTTTCACTGCCAGCATAATTTATTGTTTTTTCCTTTGCCCTCATTCATCTTCTTTCATTTACACTTGCCACAGACAGGCCACCTTTAGCTGGTGCCAACATCTATGTCCCCTGGAGTCTCTGCATGAATTGACGTTACCTTTGTTCTTTTCTCCTTTCTCATTTCTGCAGCTGAAAGCGCACTTGTTTTCTTACCTTTCCAGTTCTAAGTAAGGATTATTGATCTGAAATTTCAAATTTCTCTCTACAGATCTTTCCTGACCTGTGTATTTCCTAGTTTCTGGATATCTTCAATATTCATAATAGTGCAAAAATTACTGAGCCACACTATGCTACACCCAGCTCACTGATTGGCTTTGTGCCAATCATAGCTACCACTTGCATTTTCCATGGAAACAGGCCAATTGACTTGATCCTCCATACCACTGAGTTGGAGCAACCTTTGCAGGAAATCATGGATTGTGCCTCACTCAGGCACTGTTATCTTAAACTCTTTGACAATTTGTCATTGCCAAATTATTTGATCCATTTTAAAATGTTTCTCTGTTGGGTGAAGGCACATAAAACTCACAAGTTGAGTTAAATAATTTTAAAAAATGAAAATTGATAAAAACCAAAAATACCAAGAATTGATTAAAACTATTAAATGACTCATATACCTACCTTCACATTTTTTACTGGATGAAAGAATTGCCATTTGAAAGGCAGACATTCAGTCTATTGATGTTCTGCCGTTAAGATCAATGGCAAACAAGCCTTGTCATTACAGGAGCCAAGTGCACCAGATTGTCTCAGACATGCTTCTGTTGAGTGTGCACAGAAGTTAAAAATGGCCTTGCAGAGTTTATCATTTTATCTAGCCATTTAAGAAATGATATAAACAACTACTTGCATAAAACTGCATGTCAACTGGAAATACTTGAAAATTTAAAGTAAAGCCATTAAAGCAAATGAATATAATCCAGACACAGGCAACTTTTTCAAAAGATTTGATGCTTTAACAAAAAATCATTTAGCAGTAAATTACACATTTTTCAGACTTCTAGAACAGGCAGGTCACAGACTGATCAGTGCATGTTACTAGTTATGCAAGTATCAAAGTTCAAAAGTAAATTTATTATCAAAGTTGTTATATATCACCATATACAACCCTGAGATTCATTTTCTTGTGGGCATACTCAATAATTCTATTGAATAATAACTATAACAGAATCAATTAAACACCACACCATCTTGGGTGAGAGTTTATTTAGATATACACCCTGCATATTTCCAAGTAGCTTTGTGGTGGTGGAGGAAATTGCTTGACCATTCGCAGTGCTTTGTGGATAACTATTGAGTGCTTTGTAGATGCCTGTTTTGTCTGACCTCTGCAGCTTCTCATTTGATATTAGGTAAATTGCTTCAGCACATGGATATTTCACTGCAGCACACCTTTCAGTAATTCAATGTATAAATCAGTGGCATAGCAGAACTGTATGTTGTGCCAATTTTGACATGCCTAGAGACCAATTAAATTTTAGATTTTTTTTACTGAATAAATGTGATTCACAGTTCATTTTTAAGATTGTTCTAGTTGGCCTGATTATATAGTTATGCATGGTACATAATAAACCTTTTGCAAGAAAGCTCTTGGATATTCCAATATGGTAACAGATATGGACCATTTTCAAGTAAACAAATAGGTCTCCTGTAATTGGGAAGCAAACCACATGAGTGAGACCTTGATAATTTTGTTGGTTATGATCATGGTTATTAATCAGGAGCATTGTGTATCACTGGGCGAGTGATAAAACTCATATATATTATATAGAAAAAATAAAAACAATAAATACGGTACTTAGCAGTTCTATATTAACTTCCCTTGCTTTTAGGAGAACAAATATCATACTTTGTGAGGGAGTATTCTGTGAAAATGCAATTTCAGAAGCAATGTTCAATGTTTAAAAACAGCAAGGATCTCAAACCTATTTTATCAGTCAGTGGGATTGTGACATAACCATGACCTGATTACCTTAAGGGAACTGGGCCTTTGCCCCACATCCCTAAACTTTTTTGCATTAATAAACCAAACAACTGATCAATTATCAATACTTTACCGTATTTTATTATGGCAGTGAATGAAGCTGTCTAGCCTGAGTCTTTGCCAGCTTTCAGAGCACTCCCATCCTCCACTAGTTTTATCTGTAACCTATTCTTCCCATATTCCTGTCATTACACCTACCTCTCCACCCTACTCCTTCACATAGAATTTACAGCAGCCGAATAACTACCAACATTGGGAAGTTCAAGAAAACTGAAGCATCTGGAGGAGACACACATGACTGCAATGTACAAGCTTCACACAGCTAACAGCAGAACTCCAGTCACTCTGCAGCACAATTAGCTTTTGCATCATTGAAAGACTTGACTCAAATTTCCAAGAGGAGGAGGGGTAAAATATAGTGCTTTAACAAATACTTAATCATTTAGACCAAAGCAGTAAAACTCAGAGCAGTTTCTTGTGGTAAATCAGTAAATGTTCTTTTGAGCGGTGCAATACAATATGTAAATATATTCTGGAATTGATCTTGCTTAGATTGTGTATGGCAATTAGAAAAATAAACACATTCATTGTTACCCAAAGTTGATAACTATAGCAGAATATAAGCTTTAACCATTCTGTATTTTTTTGTAGTCTGAGATCGGATTTGGGAAACTAGAAACCTACATTAAGTTGGACAAACTTGGAGAGGTAAGAAGTTCTGCTGCTTTTCAGTAATTTGCCAGTAAGAGATAATTTGAGCAAAGAGTAAATTATGGTAAACAATGGAAACTTCCTACTGGGAACTACACTGAATTACTATTGAACCAAACAGATTGAGAATTTTACTATTTTGGTGCTAACTAAATGCAGTGATTGTCAAGTTCAAAGTAAAATTTATTATCAGAGTACATAAATGTCACCACATACAACCCTGAGATTCTTTCTGTGGGCATACTTGGCAAATCTATAGAAGTCACTATAAACTGTAAACATCAGGAACTGTTAACTGTAAACAAACTGTGCAAATGGAGATATAAATAAATAGTAATAAATAACAAGCATGAAATAACAGATAAAAGAGTCCTTACTTGAGTATAGTAATCCCCTGTTCAAGACCCTGATGGTTGAGGGGTAGTAACCGTTTCTGAAACTGGTCGTGAGAGTCCTGTACCTTCTACCTGATGGCAACAGTGAGAAAAGAGCATGGTCTGGGTGGTGAGGGTCTTTGATAATGGATGCAGCCTTTCTGCGGCAACATTTCATGTTGATGTACTCAGTGGTTGGAAGGGTTTTACTCATGATGTACTAGGCCAAATCCACTATCTCTTGTAGGATTTCTGCTCAAAGGCCATAATGTCAGGCCATAATGTAGCCAACCACACATCTATAGAAGTTTGCCAAGGTTTTTGATGACTTGCAGAAGTTCTGCAGACTCCTGAAGAAGTTGATGCACTGTTGTGTTTTCTTTGCAATTATATGATGGGTTCCGGACAGGTTCTCTTGAGATAGTGACACTCAGAAATTTAAAGTTACTGACCTTCTCCACCTCTGATCCTCCGATGATTACTGACTCATGGACTTCTGGTTTCTCTCTCCTGAAGTGTACAATCATTTCTTTGGTCTTATTGACATTGAATGAGAAGTTGGTGTAATTTTCAGTCTCCTTACAGAATACCGATTCATCACCACCTTTGATATAGTCCACAACAGTAGCGTCATCAGCAAACTTGTATATGGTGTTGCAGCTGTACTTAGCCACATGGTCATAAGTGTAAAGTGACTAGAGCAGGGGGGCTAAATTCCTATTCCAGCAGGTCCTGGTAAGATGTAATGCATGTTTTGAATAGTCTGGTACTAAATATAATACCACATCTACCTTTTCTGGAATGATACATACAAATTGTCATGGCACTTCTTTGTTGAAAGCAGAACTATAGTATTACAAGAATATGTTCTTGTCAATTTTTAGAATTGTGTCTAAAGTACTGGAAAATGTTCACCTTTGAATACTGAGCTCGTTTTAATTATTAATAACCCAAAAACAAGCTATTATTATTAGATGATTTTTATCCTATATTTTTTTTCAATAATATTTGAACTTGGGAATCATAATTGGAGCAGGTACTGACTTTGTCAATTCAGTGAAGACTGAATTAAATCAGAGTACAGAAGATATTGAGCAGATTGTGCAGAATCTACAAGGAGAGAAACAAAGTTAATGTTTCAAAGCAATGAAACTACATCAGATCTAGCAAAGTGAGGAAACATATTTACATCACAGAATTTGAAGTTTTAGAAAGATTTGAGGACACAAATAAGAAAGAATGGCCTGGAAGTTACAGAGTGAACTATAATAAGAATTCCAGAATTATAGACAATAGACAATAGGTGCAGGAGTAGGCCATTCGGCCCTTTGAGCCAGCACTGCCATTCACTGTGGTCATGGCTGATCATCCACAGTCAGTACCCCGTTCCTGCCTTCTCCCGATACCCCGTGACTCTGCTATCTTTAAGAGCTCTATCTAACTCTTGAAAGCATCCAGAGAATTGGCCTCCACTGACTTCTGAGGCAGAGCATTCCATAGATCCACTGGGTAAAAAGGTTTTTCATTCCATAGATCCACTGGGTAAAAAGGTTTTTCATTCCATAGATCCACTGGGTAAAAAGGTTTTTCCTGAACTCTGTTCTAAATGGTCTACCCCTTATTCTTAAACTGTGGCCTCTGGTTCTGGACTCCCCCAACATCAGGAACATGTTTCCTGCCTCTAGTGTGTCCAATGTTAATGTTTCAATCAGATTCCCTCTCATCCTTCTAAATTCCAGTGTTTACAAGCCCAGTCGCTCCTATCTTTTAACATATGATAGTCTTGCCATCCTGGGAATTAACCTCATGAACCTACGCTGCACTCCCTCAATAGCAAGAATGTCCTTCCTCAAATTTGGAGACCAAAACTGAATACAGTACTCCAGGTGTGGTCTCACCAGGGCCCTGTACAACTGCAGAAAGACCTCTTTGCTCCTATACTCAACTCCCCTTGTTATGAAGGCCAACATGCCATTAGCTTTCTTCACTATATGTAGGAATATATAGGAATTCTGATGTTTCTGCAAATGTCCATCTTACTCTCAGTTTCACAGGACTTTTCTCTTTCTTGATATCTCTATCTCAGAGGATAGTTTAAGCAACCAAAGTCTGTTATAAGCCCAGTGACGCACTCTCCTCCTTTTTCCCCTCCACCTTCCTCCCCCCACACCCTCACAAGTATGTAAACAACTCTTCCCACCCTATTTTCAGTCAACAACTCCACGCCTTTCTCCCATTTGCTCTGTCTGTATTGCAGTTATTTTAATTATAAGATTTTCCACAGTGGTGCCTTTAAGATGACAATCCTTCTTTATAATCATTTCTTCCTCCTCTACCATTGTTGAAATGGCTCTCAATTGTGTCTCCTTTACTTCTCACTTCTTCTCTCAGCCTGTAGAATTCCCTTGTTCTTATTTTCACCCCATTAGTTTCCACATTCTGTGGATCATTATCCATAATTTCAGTCAGTTTGAGCAGATTTCCTTCACCAGATGTATCCTACCCTGCTTTTGCAGTATGTTTAAAGGGACTGTTCCCTCCATAACTCCTTTATCTATTCTTCCATTTCCATCAATCAATCTCTTTTTCACAACATTTTTCTATACAGCCACTGTAGATACAAAACCTCTCCTTTCACCACTTCTCATTGTCCAGAGGCCAATGAGTGAATCAGGAATTTGCTTGTACTTCCCACTTAGTGTGTACATTCTGCTCCTGATCAATGTGCTATTTATTAGCAAATCTGCATATTTGTGGCATCAGCCCAGGTCCCTTGATTTTTTCCCCCAAACAAATACATCTTGTGCATGTGCATGTAGAGGAACTAATCATTGTATAAATTTACCAATCATTTTCCTGACCACTTAATTAAAGTGGCTTCCTGCACTCTGCAATTCTAATAGAGGGTATTCTTTGTTTACTCAAGTGCACTTATGATTTACAAATGATTAACTAGTTTTAATTTTCAGTACATTCAGTGGAAGTTGTTTGTTGGCTAATATTTCCTAAAGATATTTAAAGATTTCAGTGAGTTTATAAATATAAATTAAGTACATTAATGTTTTAGAACATTGTTGGCATATTTATGAATATTGGGGTGGTTGTTTCATACAAAGAAGCAAGACTTGGTGTTACCAACTATTTTGTTTTCCTTAGGAAATTTGTTTATCTACCACTCATGGATAATGAGGACATAGTGCATGATTGTTTATATATGAGAAACTGGATTGGGTGATCGCTCAGTAGAACACCTCTGTTCAGTTCACAAAGGCAGCTGTCACCCATCTCCACCCATTCTGTCCTGACCCCCTCTTCACAGCCCCAAGTATTGATCAAATGAGTATTGTAACAAGAGGGCAGAGTATTGTCTGAACGGTGTAGAGTTAGGTAAGGGAGAAATGCAAAGAGACCTAGGAGTCCTAGTTCATCAGTCAATGAAGGTGAATGAGCAAGTGCAACAGGCAGTGAAGAGGGCAAATGGAATGTTGGCCTTTATTACAAGGGTTATTGAGTACAAGAGCAAGGATGTCCTTTTGCATTTGTACAGGGCCCTGGTGAGACCACACCAGGAATACTGTGTACAGTTTTGGTCTCCAGGTTTAAGGAAGGACATTCTGGCAATTGAGGAAGTGCAGCGTAGATTCACTAGGTTGATTCCTGGGATGGCAGGGCTGTCTTACGCAGAGAGATTGGAGAGATTGGGCTTGTACACACTGGAATTGAGGAGATTGAGAGGGGATCTGATTGAAACGTTTAAGATAATTAAAGGATTTGATAGGATTGAGGCAAGAAATATGTTCCAGATGTTGGGAGAGTCCAGTACCAGAGGGCATGGATTGAGAATAAGAGGTCAGTTATTTAAAACAGAGTTGAGGAAAAACTTCTTCTCCCAGAGAGTTGTGGAGGTGTGGAATGCACTGCCTCGGAAGACGGTGGAGGCCAATTCTCTGGATGCTTTCAAGAAGGAGCTAGATAGATATCTGATGGATAGGGGAATCAAGGGATATGGGGACAAGGCAGGGACTGGGTATTGATAGTGAATGATCAGCCATGATCTCAGAATGGCGGTGCAGACTCGAGGGGCCGAATGGTCTACTTCTGCACCTATTGTCTATATGATACTAGTGTCCTCCAGACAAACAGCACTTCCTACTCTGCCTGAGCATGCTGCACCCTTCCACAAACAATTCTGTATTTTGAAATTTAGGATAATTATCTTTTTTCTATATGCACGGATGGGGTTGTACCTTTTTAGTTTTGACACAATA
This sequence comes from Hypanus sabinus, assembly GCF_030144855.1. Classification (NCBI taxonomy): domain Eukaryota; kingdom Metazoa; phylum Chordata; class Chondrichthyes; order Myliobatiformes; family Dasyatidae; genus Hypanus; species Hypanus sabinus. Next base: position 64,614,178 of record NC_082718.1, on the reverse strand, counting down.
TGTTTTGAAACAATATTTGTTAATTTATCTCATCATTATTAGATTCTGCATTCCTATTTATACAAGCTATCTCATTGTCTCTAATAAGAAAAAATTTGCAGATGCTGGAAATTCAAGCAACACACACAAAATGCTGGAGGAGCTCGGGAGGCCAGGCTGCATCTATGGAAAAAAGTACAGTCAATGTTTTTGGCCGAAATCCTTCGGCAGGACTGGAGAGAACAAAAGCTGAGGAGTAGATTTGAAAGGTGGGGAGAGAGAAACACCAGGCAACAGGTGAAACTTGGAGGGAGAAGAATGAAGCAAAGAGCTAGAAAGTTGATTGGTGAAACAGACAGAAGGCCATGGAAGAAAGAAAAAAGTGGGGGTGGGTGGACCATAGGGGGGGCGATGGGCAAGCAATGAGATAACATAAGAGAGGGAAAAGAGGATGGGAAGGAGAGAGGGGGAAGCATTACTGGAAGTTTGAGAAATCATTGTTCATGCCATCAGGTTGGAGGCTACCCAAACGGAATATAAGATATTGTTCCTCCAACCTAAGTGTGGCTTTATCACGACAGTGGAGGAGGCCATGCATGGACATATGGGAATGGGAAGTAGAGTTAAAATGGGTGGCCACTGGGTGATCCCACTTGCCCTGCCCCCACACCTCCTTCCTCACTACCATTCCTAGCCCCAAACAGTCCTTCCAGGTGAGGTGACACTTCACTTGTGAGCCTCCTGGGGTCATATACTGTGTTCGGTGCTTGTAATGTTGTCTCCTGTATATCGGTGAGACCCAACGTAGATTGGGAGTCCACTTCACTGAGCATCCACGGTCTGTCTGCCAGAACAAATGGGATCTCCCATTGGCCACCCAGTATAATTCCACTTCCCTTTCCCATTCTGATATGTCTATCCATGGCTTCCTCCATTGTTGTGATAAGGCCACACTTAGGTTGGAGGGACAACATCTTATATTCCATTTGCGTAGCCTCCAACCTAATGGCATGAACTTTGATTATTCAAACTTCTACCCATGCTCCCCCTTCACCATTTTCCATCCCCTTTTCCTTCTCTCATGTTATCATCTCCCTATGGTGCTCCTCCCCCCCCCCCCCCACTTTTTTCTTTCTTCCATGGCCTTCTGTCTCTCACCAATCGACTTCCTAACTCTTTGCTTCATCTCCCCCCCTCCCAAGTTTCACCTATCGTCTAGTGTTTCTCTCTCCCCTCCCACCACCTTTCAAATCTACTCCTCAGCATTTTTTTTCCAGTCCTGCTAAAGGGTTTCAGTCTGAAATGTCGTCTGTACTTTTTTCTATAGATGCTACCTGGCCTGTTGAGTTCCTCCAGCATTTTGTGTGTGTTGCTCTTTATCTCTAAAGTACTTTTGAACATACTGGCTGTGGAAGTTAGATTTCTCTGACTATTTGAAAAAAACATATTTTAGATGGAGCCATCATATGAAATGTTCATTTTTCTGACTTCCCTAGTGCAAACAGGGAAAAGAATCATGAGAATAAGACAATCAATTAGAGGAAGCACACTGAAATGAAGGAAAGGGAGCATAAGCAATGTTGGATTGCAAATGAAAGAAAAAATATATATATGAGGGAAGACTTGACATGCAAAATGGAGAGTATTTGTGGGAATCCAGGCCAAAATACACTCAGACCCCACTTAACGCTAAGGGTGTGTTCCACAGAGGTGGAGCACTATGTAAATCACTGCTGTGCAGGGTCATTATAATATTACGTAAATGGGTATGTGTGCCTGGTTTTTTAAAAAAATCAAACCCAAGATATATGATGTTATTTTATGTATACACAGCAATTCATGGAGTAACAAACATGCACATAGGCCTAATCTCTACATCAGTGGAGCAGCAACACATCGCAGCACCAGTGGAGCGAAGTGGGTGGTGGTTATGTCGCAGAGGAGGGACCAGCTTGTGGGACCTCCTCTAACTTTGGTTTCTTCTTCAAGTAGGCATCAAGATTTGATGCCTTTTCTTAAGTTTCCTCTCATGAAACAGTTCTCAGTACCAGAAAATCATGTCAAGAACATTTCTCTTTGCTTTTTTCCTTCGCTCCCAGTCAAGGTCATAATTGATGAACGGTCTATGATTTTTATGATCACGGTGACGCTAATGCTGAGCAATTTTGTGGTGAAGTTTCTTGCTGGAGTTTCATAGAAACACAGAAAACCTACAGCACAATACAGGCCCTTTGGCCCACAGAGTTATGCCAAACATGTCTCTACCTTAGAAATTACTAGGCTTACCTATAGCCCTCTATTTTTCTAAGCTCCATGTACCTATCCAAAAGTCTCTTAAAGGACTCTATTGTATCTGCCTCCACCACTGTTGCCGGCAGCCCATTCCACGCACTCACCACTCTCTGATTAAAAAAATTACCCCTAACATCTCCTCTGTACCTACTCCCCAGCACCTTAAACCTGTGTCCTCTTGTGGCAACCATTTCAGCCCTGGGAAATGTTTCCTCTTCTGCATCCATGTCCTCAGGTTCACCCAAGATGCATTGCTCTGCCAATTCTCAAAACTCTTCGTTATTAAGGCTCTTACCATGCAGATGTAGTACCTTTTCAATGTCACCATCATTAACAACCTCACACCGTATCACTTGCAGATTCAGATCTATGCTAATGCTTTTAATAGACTACCCTCACTGGAAGCTGCAGGCCATTTTCCAGACATTATGGGTGAAAAAAATGGAATTGAGTGGTTCAAATCGTATGTAAAGCACACTCATTGGCTGATTGGTTACTGTAATGGCGGTCACTCTTGAGAAGTTTTAAGTGTTAAGAGTGAACTTTTGTTGTTTTTAAAAATTTAAATAAAGAATTGGATAATTGTGTTGTAACAAATTAGCGCTATGCAGGGTCTGAGTGTCATCTGAAAATTTGTCTTTAGTTACATAGATTACTGGGAATTCATATGTTTCTTCTTTATGTTCCTTTATATAGGGTACCTATGCAACAGTATTTAAGGGAAGAAGTAAGCTGACTGATAACCTGGTGGCACTGAAAGAAATCAGGTTGGAACATGAGGAGGGTGCTCCTTGTACAGCAATTCGAGAAGGTAAAGTTGACCTTTTTTAGGAAGTACCATTGTTATTTATGTTAGATGTGATTTCTTCTTATATTTTTTATGGTTTCTTTGTTTCTTTCTAGTGTCATTATTGAAGGACTTGAAGCACGCAAACATTGTCACTTTACATGATATTATTCATACAGAAAAATCATTGACACTAGTCTTTGAATATTTGGTAAGGTTTATTTCTTGCATTATTTGGACTAGTTAATATGTTTATATCAAAAATTATTACAAAATTAACCAAAGGAATCTGACTCACATTTTGATTTTTCCCTGTCTTCTAGGACAAGGACCTGAAACAGTACATGGATGACTGTGGAAATATAATGAGCATGCACAATGTGACGGTGAGGGCTAAATTTAACAAGCAACTGCTGTGAGTTATTTGTTGCAGGCAAGTTATGTTAGATTAATCTTATTGCTACGCTTTGTAGATATTTTTATTCCAGATTTTAAGGGGCTTGGCCTACTGTCACAAACGGAAAGTGTTGCACCGAGATCTGAAACCACAGAACCTACTGATTAATGAAAGAGGGGAACTGAAGCTTGCGGATTTTGGTATGAAACATTAATTAACAATTATATATAAAGTCTAAGTTAATTTCCATCATTCATTTTCAAATTTTTTCTCACATACATAACAGCTACATGTAAAAAGATTAGATTAGCCTTTTTCTATTATATATACATCAAAATACGCAGTAAAATATGTTGTTTGCATCATCAACCCACATAGTCTGAGGATGTGTTTTGGGCAACCCGCTAATATTACCATATGTACAGCACCACATAGCATGCCCACAACTTACTCATCCTAACCCTTTGGAAAGTGGGAGGAAATTAGAGCACCCAGAGGAAACCCATGCAGTCATGGAGAAAACGTACAGCCTCCTTACAGACAAGCTAGATTTGAATTTTGATCACTGGCTCCATAAAATGTTAAACTAACCACTAGGCTACCATGTTGCTACTGTTACAGCAGATGGATGGAAGCTAGGTCAATGCTGTTTCAATAGAGTCCTTTCAAGTACATTTGTATTCAGTAGAAATAGAAAGTAAGGAAGCAAGTAGTTGAGAAAAGATTAGCAAGTAATACATAAGTTTTCATAAATAGTACAAGGATAGTCTAAACAACAGAGCCTATTGCAAACTTAAGAGGAATCTGGATTGGGGAGCATGCCTTATGAGAATAGGTTGAGTGAACTCAGCCTTTTTTCCCTGGAGCAACGGGGCATGAGAGGTGACCTAATAGAGGTGTATAAGATGATGACAGGATTGTGGATAGTCAGAGGCTTTTTCCCCCAGGGCTGGAATGGCTGGCACAAGGCGGCACATTTTTAAGGTGCTTGGAAGTAGGTACAGAGGAGATGTCAGGGTTAAGTTTTTTATACGGAAAGTGGTGAGTGTGTGGAGTAGGCTGCTGGCGACGGTGGTGGAGGTGGCTATTATAGGGTCTTTTAAGAGACTTCTGGATAGGTACATGGAGCTCAGAAATATAGAGGGCTATGGGTAACCCTAGATAATTTCCAAGGTAAGGACATGTGTGGCACAGCTTTGTGGGCCGAAGGGCCTGTATTGTGCTGTAGTTTTTCTATGTCTCTAAACTGTGGAAGGATTGACTGAGGTAATTTAAGAAGAAAGTACTTAGCATTGGTCTTCAATAGAGTCAATGTTACCTTCCTCTTGGATTGGGATTGGGAAATTAAATCAGAATAAGATATTAAAAAATGACTAAGTTGCCCAGTCCCCGTATGGTGCTCTGCAGATTTCATAAGGAATAGAGGGAAAAAAGTGGCTTTGGCTACCATATTTCAAATCTGCTTCAATATGGGAATTGTTCTATGGAGCCAGAGGGATGAGAAGGACTAGATGTTATACGTCGGTAAATGTAAGTGTTCGTGAAACCTTTAGACATGGTAATACAGGATGAAGGTAATTTTCAGAGTAATAATCAATTCATACTCTTATGTATTGAAGAAATGATAACAAACAATCTTGAATTTCAACTTGGAGAACCATGGGTTAACATGTATTGCATAATATTTTTGTAAAATTTGAAACTCATTGGATTGAGGCTAAAGTGGTGAATTGACTATAGAGTTAAATTCCTTCTGACCATGGCAGCTTTGATGAATAAATGGTCCCACTTAATCAGGTATGTTAAATGTATTTTTTTTCCCTTATGATTGTTTCAGTTGGCATTTCTTTGGAATCTGCCTATCATATTTTTTGAAAGGGAAAAAGCAGGATGCATGATGGATTAACTGTTTATGTGTATTTTAGATAGCAATCTAACATCATTGAAGATAGGATTTTAGGTCAGTGTTTCCAAGAAATCCCAAGGTTAATGTTGCTTTGGCTGTTTAACATTAAAATGATGCTGTAAAATAAGCTTAATGATTTATCTACAGTTTGCTACATTTTAAAACCATTGTTCACCATGTCATTGCTTCTTTACTGCAGGTTTGGCAAGAGCCAAGTCAGTTCCTACAAAGACATACTCAAATGAGGTCGTAACATTATGGTACAGACCCCCAGATGTACTCCTGGGTTCTTCAGAGTATTCAACACAAATTGACATGTGGTAAGTTTCACTAACTTGAGCTAGCGATAGAACTCTGATAATTTGCTCTTCATTTGGTTTACCAAGGTATTGTCTAGTGCTCCCTTTCAACTTACCTGATTCACTGGGATATTATTATAGTGAAATGAATTAAAAATGGGTGCAGAGGGGTTCTGGGAACTGCAGTCCAGATAAACTGCTAGTCCAACAGCACCGAAATTTTAAACATGCCAGATTATCAGATTTTTATTTTTGTCATTTTGGGAAGACAAATCAGGATAGGACATTTACAGTTACCAGCAGGGCATTGTGGAGTGTTCTAGAACAGAAGGACCCAAGAGTATAAGTACATGATTCCCTGAAAATAAAATTACAGGTAGATAAAGTGATAAAGGTTTTTATCATGACGTTCATCAGTCCAGGCACTGTAGATGTTATAGACTCAAAGAGCACTACAGCACAGAAACAGGCCTTTCAACCCATCTAGCCTATGCTAGTCTAGTTTTGTTCCTAATCTTGTCTACCTGTAACTGGACCATAACCATCTCTCATCCATGTACCTTTCCAAACTTAATTTAAATGTTATAGTTGAACTTGTGTGTACTACTTGTGTTGCTACTACCCACTGAGTGAAGCATTTCTCCCTCAGATTCACTTTTCACCCCAATCTAAAGACGTCTAATTTTAGTCTCACCCAACCTGAGGGGAAGAGCCTACATGCATTCACCCCAAGTATACCCATCACAATCTTGTATACCTCTACAGAATCTCCCCACATTCTCCTGCACTCCAGGGAATAAAGTCCCTAATCTATTCAACCTATCGTCGAGGGTATGTAATTAGCTTCTCTGATGACATAGATAGCTATTGCCTGGCACTTGTGTATTGTAATCATTACTTTCCTGTAATCAGCCCATAAGTGAATGTTACCATGATTCTGTGTCAAAGGTTTTTTTTAAATTGCCTGAGGAACTGTGAGTAGAATTAAACATTGCAATCAGTGAATATTCCCATTTCTGACCTCATAATGAAAATAAAGTCATTGATGGAGTGGCTGAAGGTGTGTCAGCTTATGACACTGCCCTGAAATTGAGATGATTGACCTATAATAACCTTTGTGTACAGTATGAATACTAATATTAATAACAAGATTAATAACAAGCATTCCTTAATGCTTTATTTGGCTAAATGCTTGCTGACATTAAGAGCAGGCTGTAATGAATCTGAAACTTAAGCAGGTAACCCTGTTAACAACAGCTTTCATTACATTTCTGATGATTGACTGTGGACTAATTGGGGGTGGGGGGATAACTATATGGATTGGATCTGTCCTAGTTTTTGAGAGTCAGGATGGTGCATATTGTCAGATGCTGATGTTACCTGCAATGTAACTATGCTGCAAAGTTTGGCTGAAGTCACATCCAGTCCTGGCATGCAGGGCTTCAACTTTACAATAGTGGTGATGTCTCATCCCTTGAACTTTGACCATCTAATGCTTGGAAATTTCTTAACATAACGTGGAGTAAATTGACGTAGACGGCAGTCCAGCTGCTGTTAAGATTCATCAATTCTTCACTTCTGTGAATTTGCTTTTCTTCATCCTCTCCGTTGGGTGACAGGTGATAGAGTGACATTGTTGATGATGTGAGACAATGGCACTTGGCACTGAGTTTCTTGTGTGTTTAACACTACGCCCATCCATACCGGCAATTTGCCTACTGAACCTGTACAAAGTTTGAACTGGCAAGAGAAGATGCCTGATTATTTTCACATTAAAAAAGCTGCAATGGGGAAAGAACATTTATTTTCAAAGTATTTATACTGTATACAGCCTTGAGATTTGTCTCCATACAGGCAGCCACAAAACAAAGAAACCCAATAGAACCCTTTAAAAAAACCATCGGACACCAAATGTGCAGGAAAAGGAACAAGTCATATCATGCAAACAATAAAAGTAAGCAAATATCATTCAGAACTGAAATTTGCAAAAATGAGTTCACAGCCATAAAACCGGTCATCACTTCAGCTGATCCAGGAGCCTTTTAGTTGCAGGCCACAGCCTCAGTTTAGTGCAAAGACAAGTAAACTGCGTGGAGCAGCTAGCTGAACACTGACCTGCCCCTCACCTCCAGTGCTGACCCCTGTCCTTTTCGATCTGGTCAGGTGCTTAAATTGGCCCAACAGTGGGTTGATCCTTCTTGGACCTGGGTCCTGTTGCTTCAATACGTTCTTGGGCCCTGCACCCGCTGCCTTGATTCAGCTCGTATCCAACCTTTTGGCCCAGCACTTGAATCGGTCAAACCTCCACTTGTTCTTCGTTCTCGTTTTTTGTTCATTGCTGTTTTTAGTACGAGTTTAGTTTAATAAGTTAAACACTTATAATTCAAACAGTTAACTAATGTAATTGCCTTTAATTATTTCAGTTTTCATCAATCTAAATTAACTTAATGATCAACTTAAAATTTCTTTGCATGTTTCTGAACGTTAGGCACCTTCAAAAACACCAAGTCCATAGAACCATAGAACACTATGGCACAGAAAACAGGCCATTTGGCCCATCTAATCTGTGCCAAAACTTTATTCCGCTAGTCCCATTGACCTGCACCCAATCCATAACCCTCCAGACCTCTCCTATCCATGTATCTATCCAATTTATTCTTAAAAACTTAAGAGTGAGCCCGCATTTACCACGTCAGATAGCAGCTCACTCCACACTCCCACCGAGTGAAAATGTTCCCCCTTAACTTAACTTTCCCCTTTCACCCTAAAGCCATGTCCTCACATATTTATCTCTCCTAATCTAAGTGGAAAGACCCTACTTGCATTTACTCTGTACCCCTCATAATTTTGTAAACCTCTTATCAAATCCCCCCTCATTCTTCTACACTCCAAGGAATAGAGTCCTAACCTGTTCAATCTTTCCCTGTAACTCAACTCCTGAAGACCCAGCAATATCCTAGTAAGTCTTCTCTGCAGTCTTTCAATCTTACTGATATACTTCCCATAATTAGGTGACCAGAACTGCTCACAATACCCCAAATTTGGCCTCAATATCTTATACAACCTCACCATAACATCCGAACTCCTATAGTCAATACTTTGACTTATGAATGCCAGGATGCCAAAAGCCTTCTTTACAATCCTGTCTACCTGTGACACCACTTTCAGGGAATTATGTATCTGAACTCCCTTTGTTCATCTGCACTCCTCAGTGCCCTACCGTTTACTGTGTATGTCCTACCTTGATTTGTCCTTCCAAAATCCAACACCTCACAGTTGAAATTCCATCTGCCATTTTCTGGCCCATTTTTTTCCAGTTGGTCCAGATCCCTCTGCAAGCTTTGAAAGCCTTCTTCGCTGTCCACAACGCCTCCAATCTTAGTGTCATCAGCAAACTTGCGGATCCAATTTACCACATTACCATCTAGATCATTGACATAGACAACAATGGTCCTAGCACAGATCCCTGAGGCACACTACTAGTCACAGGCCTCTAGTCTGAGAAGCAATCATCCACTACCACTGTCTTCTCCCACACAGCCAATTTCGAATCCAGTTTACAACCTCTCGATGGATACTTAGTATCTGAACCTTCTGAACTAACCCCCCCCCCCCCCCCCCATGTAGGACCTTGTAAAATGCCTTACTATACATGTAGACAATATCCACAGCCTTTCCTTCGTCTACTTTCTTGGTAACCGCCTCAAAAAACTCTACAAGATTCGTTAAAACACTATCTACCACGCATGAAGCCATGCTGACTATCCTTAATCAGCCGTTGGCTGTCCAAATACTTGTATATCCGATCTCTCAGAACACCTTCCAATAATTTATTACTGATGTCAGGCTCACTGGCCTGTATTTACCTGATTTACTTCTGGAGCCTTTTTTTTAAAAACACTTTATTGTCACCAAACAATTGATACTAGAGCATACAATCATCAGTGATAGTTGATTCTGCACATTGTGCTCCCTGGAGTACAAATCGAAGTAAATATAAAAAAAAATTAAAATTATCAATCATAATTAGAAAATAGAAAACAAAGCAAGGTAGTGCAAAAAGAAACAGAGACAGGTCCGGATATTTGGAAGGTCCGGGTCAGGATCCATTCAGCAGTCTTATCACAGTTGGAAAGAAGCTGTTCCCAAATCTGGCCATATGAATCTTCAAGCTCCTGGAGGGAAGAGGGATAAAGAGTGTATTGGCTGGGTGGGTTGTGTCCTTGATTATCCTGGCAGCACTGCTCCGACAGATTGTGGTGTGAAGTGAGTCCAAGGATGGAAGATTGGTTTGTGTGATGTGCTGGGATACGTTCACTATCTTCTGCAGCTTCTTCCGGTCTTGGACAGAACAACTTCCATACCAGGTTGTGATGCACCGTAGAAGAATGCTTTCTATGGTGCATCTATAAAAATTAGTGAGGGTTTTAGGGGACAGGCCAAATTTCTTCAGCTTTCTCAGGAAGTAAAGGTGCTGGGGGGCCTTCTTGGCAGTGGACCCTGCTTGGTTAGACCAAGTCAGGTCATAGGTGATATTCACCCCAAGGAACTTAAAGCTTTTGACCTGTTCCACCTGCGCACCACTGATGTAGATGGGGTCGTGCATTCCGCTACTCCTTCTGAAGTCAACAACAAATTCCCCTGCAATTTCTATACTTATCTCTCTCAAGATCCAAGGAAATATCATGTCAGGCCAGGGGGATTTATTTACCTTTCTTTGCTGTAAAGCAGCAAGCAGCTCCTCCTCTTTAATCTCAACATGTTCCATGACACTACTGCTAGTTTCCCTTCTTTCCATATGCACTATCCCAGTTTCCTGAGTAAATACTGATGCAAAAAAACTGTTTAAGATCTCCCCCCATCTCGTGAGGCTCCACACATGGACGACCACTCTGATCTTCTAGGGGACCAATTTTGTCCTTTACTATTCTTTTACTCTTAATATGCTTGTAGAAACCCTTTGGGTTTACCTTCACATTATCTGCCAAAGCAACCTCATGATTTTTGCCTTCCTGATTTCCTCCTTTAGTATATATATGTTTTTACATTTTCTGTACTCGTCAAGTACCTCATTTGTTCCTTGTTGCCTATACCTGATAAACACCTCTTTTTCTTAGCAGATCGCCAATATCTCTTGAAAACCAAGGTTCCTTATGCCTGTTAACTTTGCCTTTAATCCTGGCAGGAACATGCAAATTCTGCACTCCCAAAATTTTGCCTTTGAAGGCCACCACTTTACTGTCCTTGCCAGAAAACAACTTATCCCAAACCACTCTTCCCAGATCCTCTATCATTTTCACAAAATTGGTCCTTCTCCAATTTAGAACTTTAACTTGAGGACCAGACCTATCCTTACCCATAATTAACTTGAAACTAATGACATTATGGTCACTGGATGCAAGATGTTCACCTACACATACTTCTGTCACCTGACCTGTCTGGTTCCCTAATAGGAGATCAAGTATTGCATCCTGTCTTATAGGTACCTCTATATATTGATTTAGAAAATTTTCTTGAACACATTTGACAAACTCCAAGCCATCTAGCCCTTTCACAGTGTAGGAGTCCCAGTCAATATGTGGAAAGTTAAAACCCCGTACTAAATCAGTCTGCTATCTCTCTACAGATTTACTCCTCCAATTCTGACTATTGGGCAGTCCATAATACAACCCTATTAGTGTGGTCACACCTTTCCCGTTCCTCAACTCCATGCGTGTGGCCTCTGTAGACAAGCTCTCCGGGCTGCCCTGTCTACGCACAGCTGTGATATTTTCCCTGACTAGCAATGCCACTCCTCCCCCTTTCATCCCTCCCCCCATCACATCTGAAACAACAGAACCCCAAAACATTAAGCTGCCAGTCCTGCCCCTCCTGCAACCAAGTCTCACTAATAGCAATAATGTCGTAATCCCACGTGCCAATCCACGCCCCAAGCTCATCTGCCTCACCTACAATACTCCCTGCATTGAAATGGATGCACCTGAGAACATTTCTATCACGTACAAACCTTTGATTTCTGCCTGTACATGCTGTCCTCACATGACCTTTATCCTCCTCCACCTCACTATCTGCTCCAACACTCTGGTTCCCCTCTCCCTGCAAATCTAGTTTTAAACCCCCCCCCCCCGGAGTAGCACTAGCAAATCTACCCGCAAGGATGTTAGTCCCCTTCCAGTTCGTGCAAACTGTCCCATCGGAACAGGTCCCCTCTTCCCTGGAACAAAGCCCTTGTTCCTGCACCATCTCCTTGAACATAGAACATTACAGCAGAGTACAGGCCCTTCAGCCCACAAAGTTGTGCCGACCCTTAAACCCTGCCTCCCTTATGCCCCCCCGCCCCGCACTGTAAATTCCTTCATATACCTGTCTAGTAGTCTCTTAAATTTCACTAGTGACTCAGGCAGTGCATTCCATGCACCAACCACTCTAGTAAAAACCTTCCTCTAATATCCCTCTTGAACTTCCCACCTCTTAAAGCCATGTCCTCTTGAATTGAGCAGTGTTGCCCTGGAAAAGAGCTGTTGGCTGTCCACTCTATTCCTCTTAATATCTTGAAATACCTCTATCATGTCTTCTCTCATCCTCTTCTCCAAAGAGTAAAGCCCTAGCTCCCTTAATCTCTGATCATAATCCATACTCTCTAAACCAGGCAGCATCCTGGTAAATCTCCTCTGTACCCTTTCCAATGCTTCCACATCCTTCCTATAGTGAGGCAACCAGAACTGGACACAGTACTCCCAAGTGTGGCCTAACCAGAGTTTTATAGAGCTGCATCATTACCTCTTAAACTCTATCCATCGACTTATCAAAACTAACACTCCGTAAGCTTTCTTAACTACCCTATCTACCTGTGAGGCAACTTTCAGGGATCTGTGACATGTACCCCCAGATCCCTCTGCTCTTCCACACTCCCAAGTATCCTGCCATTTACTTTGTTCTCTGCCTTGGAGTTTGTCCTTCCAAAGTGTACCACCTCGCACTTCTCCAGGTTGAACTCCATCTGCCACTTCTCAGCCCACTTCTGCATCCTATCAATGTCCCTCTGCAATCTTCAACAATCCCCAACACTATCCACAACACTACCAACCTTTGTGTCGTCTGCAAACTTGCCAACCCACCCTTCTACCCTAACATCTAAGTCATTAATAAAAATCATGAAAAGTAGGAGTCCCAGAACCGATCCTTGTGGGACACCACTAGTCACAACCCTCCAATCTGAATGTACTCCCTCCACCACGCCCTCTGCCTTCTGCAGACAAGCTAATTCTGAAACCACCTGGCCAAACTTACCTGGATCCCATGCCTTCTGACTTTCTGAATAAGCCTACCATGTGGAACCTTATCAAATGCCTTACTAAAATCCATGTAGATCACATCCATTGCACTACCCTCATCTATATGCCTGGTCACCTCCTCAAAGAACTCTAACAGGCTTGTTAGATATGATCTGTCCTTCACAAAGCCATGCTGACTGTGCTTGATCAGACCATGATTCTCTAAATGCCCATATATCCTATCTCTAAGAATCTTTTTCAACAGCTTTCCAACACAGACACAAGGCTCACTGGTCTGTAATTACCCAGATTATCCCTACTACCTTTTTTGATCAAGGGGACAACATTCACCTCCCTCCAATCCTCTGGTACCATTCCCATGGACAACGAGGACATAAAGATCCTAGCCAGAGGCTCAGCAATCTCTTCCCTCACCTTGTGGAGCAGCCCGAAGAATATTCCGTCAGGCCCTGGGGACTTATCCGTCCAGCCCCGGGGACTTATCCGTCCTAATATACTTTAACAACTCCAACACCTCCTCTCCCTTAATATCAACATGCTCCAGAACATCAACCTCACTCATATTGTCCTCATCGTCATCAAGTTCCCTCTCAGTGGTGAATACTGAAGAGAAGTATTCATTGAGGACCTCGCTCACTTCCAAAGCCTCCAGGCACATCTTCCCACCTTTATCTCTAATCAGTCCTACCTTCACTCCTGTCATCTTTTTGTTCTTCACATAATTGAAGAACGCCTTGTGGTTTTCCTTTACCCTACTCGCCAAAGCCTTATGCCCCCTTCTTGCTCTCCTAAGCCCCTTCTTAAGTTCCTTTCTTGCTACCCTATATTCCTCAATGGACCCATCTGATCCTTGCTTCCTAAACCTCATGTATGCTGCCTTCTTCCACCTGACTAGATTTTCCACCTCACTTGTCACCCATGGTTCCTTCACCCTACCATTCTTTATCTTACTCACCAGGACAAACTTATCCCTAACATCCTGCAAGAGATCCCTAAACATCGACCACATGTCCATAGTACATTTCCCTGCAAAAATATTATCCCAATTCACACCCGCAAGTTCTAGCCTTATAGCCTCATAATTTGCCCTTCCCCAATTAAAAATTCTCCTGTCCTCTCTGATCCTATCCTTTTCCATGATAATGCTAAAGGCCAGGGAGCTATGGTCACTGTCCCCCAGATGCTCACTCACCGAGAGATCTGTGACCTGACCCAGTTCATTATCTAATACTAGATCTAGTATGGCATACCCCCTAGTCGGCCTGTCAACATACTGTGACCGAAATCCATCCTGGGAGCACTTACAAATTCTGCCCCATTGAAGCCATTGGAATTAATCAGGTGCCAATCAGTATTAGGGAAGTTAAAGTCACTCACGATAACAACCCTGTTATTTTTGCACCTTTCCAAAATCTGCCTCCCAATCTGCTCCTCGGTTTCTGCTGCTACCAGGGGGCCTGTAGAATACTCCCAATAGAGTAACTGCTCCCTTCCTGTTCCTGGCTTCCACCCATACAGACTCAAAAGAGGATCCTGATACATTACCCACACTTTCTGTAGCTGTAATAGTATCCCTGACCAGTATTGACACCCCTCCTCCCTTCCCACCCCCCCCCCCATTCCTTACCACTGAAATCCAGGAATATTGAGAATCCATTCCTGCCCTAGTGCCAGCCAAGTCTCTGTAATAGCCTCTAGATCATAATTCCATGTATGTATCCAGGCTCTTAGTTCATCACCTTTGTTCCTAATACTTCTTGCATTGAAGTACACACACTTTAGCTCTTCTCCCTTACTACCTTTACACCCTTTGTTCTGCTTCTCTTTCCTCAAAGCCTCTTTATATGTTAGGCTTTACTCCATGCACTATACTTGCAGTTCTCGCATGACCTTTATCCTCCTCCACCTCACTATCTGCTCTAACACTCCGGTTCCCCTCCCCCTGCATATCTAGTTTAAACCCCCCAGAGCAGCACCAGCAAACTTTCCCGCAAGGATATTAGTCCCCCTCCAGTTCAGGTGCAACCCATCCCGTTGGAACAGGTCCCACCTTCCCTGGAATAAGGCCCAATTGTCCAGAAATATGAAGCCCTCCCTCCTGCACCAACTCCTTAGCCACATATTTAGCTGCATTATCTTCCTATTTCTAGCCTCACTAGCACGTGGCACTGGTAGCAATCCTGAAGGTCCTGTCCTTTAATTTTGCACCCAACTCCCTAAACTCTCTTTGCAGGACCTCCTCCTCCTTCCTATCCACATCACTGGTCCCTACATGGATCACAACATCTGGCTGTTCACTCTTCCTCTTGAGAATACTGAGAACTCAATCTGAGATATCACAGACCCTGGCACCAGGGAGGCAATACTCAATCTGGGATTCTCAATCTCTCCCACAGAACCTCTTATCTGTCCCCCTAGCTATCAAATCCCCTATCACTACTGCTCTCCTCTTTTCCCTCCTTCTCTTCTGAGCTGAGAGTCCAGTCTCAGTGCCAGAGACACAGCCACTGCAAATTGTCCTCAGTAGGTCATCCCCACCAACAGTATCCAAAACAGTATACTTATTGTTGATGGGAATGGCCACAGGGGTGCTCTGCTCTTCCTGTCTATTCCCCTTCACTCTCCTGACAGTCACCCAGCTACCTGTCTCCCTGACTATTAGGGGTGACTATCTCCCTGTAACTCCTGTCTATTTCTGCCTCACAAATAATCCAAAGTTCATCCAGTTTGTCAGGAGCTGCAGCTGGATGCATCTTTTATAGGCATAGTTATCAGGGACAAATGTGCTATCCCTGACTTCCCACATACTGCATACAGAGAACTCAACTGCCCTAACTGCTGCCTCCATTACCTATCCTAAGTTAATTAAATTATTAAAGGAACTTACCCAGCCTTACCTCACTGGGACCAAGCTCATCCTCAAAGCTTCACTCCTCACTGGCCACTCTTCTTCAGTTACCCCTCCTTTTATTTGTCCCTGCCAATTATCTCAAGTACTCACTCCCTCTAATCAACTAATCAACACTGTTTAACCCTTCAATTGCCCTCCACACTCCTTTTAAAGCACACTCACCTCAGCTCCTCAGCTATCTCCCAGCACTCAGCGCTCACCTGAGCCCCACGCTCCTCCTCCTGCTGCGATGGTCCGTGATCTCACTGTCCCAAGTCCCCACTCCGTGCTCCTTTTAAAGCACACTCACCTCAGCTACTCAGTGCTCTCCCAAGCCTCTCTTTCCTCCTCCTGCTGTGACGGTCCTTGAAAGGGTAAACAAATAACAAGATCTAAGATTGCAACATTACCAGCTGTTGACACATTTCAGCTGCTAGGTCAGCTGGGCTTCTAGACCATCCATAAAATGACCTTGGGCCCCACCACCTTAATGCAGGAAATCGACACATGTGGAAATGGCATGTTCACTTATGCCTCATTTATAGATCTGCAGCAAGCAAGAGTAGCTTACTGCTAGCAGTGAGTGCTAGCTTAATATTTTTTGGTGCACAATGGATTTAATACAAGGAGATAAGCAGAAAAAGAAGATCCTCACCCTTTCCTCCACGTTATAGACAGCAATTAGAAGTACCAGAAAGCTGGCATAAACTGCTGTAGTAGCAGAGCCAGCTTGTGTGAATAAGCAAAATACCATTTTCACACAGACATTTACAGTAACACAGAAACACTGAGAATAGCAGCTGGTATAGGCCATTGGGTTTTTCTGGCCTGCCCTATTCTTTCAAATTCTAGCCTTTTCTCCCTGTGCAACCAGCCCTAAGAACAATATCTAACACCTTGCACATATTTCATGATTAGACTTCAGCTGCTTTCTGTGATAGATTCCCACAAGTTCACCACTCTCCTGGAGGAGAATTTCTCGTCTTCTCAGTCTTAAATGATTCACTATTTAACCTTAGAATGTGTTGCCTGGTCAATGAACTTGTACTTGAAGATACTTCCCGTAGCAAATCTGTCGGTCCTGTTAGAATTTTGGAGGTTTCTGTGAAATCTTCTCTCATACTTCTAACCTTTAGTGGATATGAGTTTAATTAATGCAATCTCTCTTCATTTGTCAGTCCTGCCATTCAGAAATTAGTCTGGTGATCCTTTGCTAAACTCCATTGATAGCAGTAATACAGTTTGATTCACTAACTAATGGAAGAGATTTGCATTTACTCTTCTCTCATAGAAAGGAAAGGTTCGAATATTTGTGCATCATAAAGTAACTGCTGGGTGATACACGTGTTTGGCTATTGGGGGAATGGTCATATGAATTCTAGTCAAGATGGGTTTGTCACATCATATGTATAATTAATCAAGATAGAATCATTGTCAACAATGTGTCATGTGAATTTTATTTAAAGAATTACAGGCACAGTGAATGACTACTCAGACCTCATCATTGAGGATCTTTTTTTGTGGGTGTTGGGGAAATCCAAATTCTTTAAAATTCTTTTATGGCTGTATTTGCTGTGATTCTTTTCAGGGGTGTTGGGTGTATCTTTTATGAAATGGCAGCAGGAAGACCTCTTTTTCCTGGTTCCACTGTAGAAGATGAATTGCACTTGATTTTCAGGTTACTAGGTAAGCTTATAAATTCCATTTGATTGTAATACAGTTTGATCAAACCTTAGCTAGTACAGTTTTAAAGTTGGATTTGGTATTAATCTTATGGCCAACACATTCATCATGATTGATTATAAGTGACTGTCATATTTTGGAAATAATTGCTTCTAGTACCAAGATGCATAATATAACAATTGAATCAAACTTAGTGTGCACTTAAAATATAACCAGTCAAAAACAGTTATTTCATTCTCAAAAGGCAATTTCTCCTGAAAAGGTGAAATTATCATATTCCTGAGGAATAGTTTTCAACATTTTTCCACTGACTGTTATTTTGCTACCAACCTCTAAGGAGGAGAGGTGCATTGAGACTAAACATGCAGAAAGTAGAGGAGGTGTAATTGAGATGCTTGACATTTCTGGTAGAAATAAAACTATGGTTAAAGAAAAAGGAAATAATCTGAAAGGCTCTGGTGCAGAAAACATCATCAGAATAGATAGAAAATCTGGCTGGATTGGCATGGAGTCCCAACAAGAAGTAGAATGAGGTTCATTTGAGATAACCAAGAGCCGGTAAGCTTTTAGTGGGTTTTATTAGCTGACCTGTTGCCTGAGATGGCGATAGAGATATTGGGAAAGAGAAAGGAAGATTCAGAAGTGGACCATGTCAGTGTGAGAACAAGGAGGAAATTAAATCTTGAGATCTATGT
Source organism: Hypanus sabinus (assembly GCF_030144855.1). NCBI lineage: Eukaryota > Metazoa > Chordata > Chondrichthyes > Myliobatiformes > Dasyatidae > Hypanus > Hypanus sabinus. The sequence continues at coordinate 64,595,955 of NC_082718.1, read as the reverse complement.
GAATGCAGGAAGCAAAGCAGTTATCAATGTGAGCAACAAGATTTGAGTGTGGGAGTCTGAATAGGCTAACACAAGGATGCTGGAGGAACTCAGAATCAGCCCGAAATGTTGACTATACTTTTTTTAATATATATAGATGCTGCATGTCCTGCCGAGTCCCTCCAGCATTTTGTGTGTGTTGCTCGAATTTCCAGCATCTGCAGATCTTCTGTTGTTTGTGAGGCTGACACAAGGACTGTTCCACATACTCAGTAAAGAGATGAGCATTGCTAGAGTCCCTGCAAGTTCCAATATTTTTAACTTGGAGAAAGTGAATGGACTTGAAGGAGAGGTTCAATGGAAGGATGACTTCAGTCTGGTGAAGGAAAATGATGAAATAAGAAAAAGTGAAGGGCCAACAGACCATCTTGGCATTGGATAGAGTTACAGAGAATTTACACATGCATTGATAATAATGAGCCGCTTGGGACCAGAGAACACTGTGTTGGAGGGCATTGAAAATGCCTTAGATGTCAGTAGTAAGAGTCTGGATGGTGCAGAAAAGAGACCTCTTACCCCAGAGATGGAAAATCATGGAAACACTTTGTAACTCAGGCAACAACAGTGGAAAGAGAAAAGTTTCAGATTGAAAATGCATATTGGAACTGTCCAGGCAGGAAAGGAAATAGGACAAAATAACTGTCGCCTGATTAGATGAGACCATGAGGATAAGCAGTAAATTTTAGGTCAGTAGGTGACAGAGAGAGACCATCTGAACAAAGGAACATCAAAGCTATGAAGTGAGGGATGTTAGAGAGTGAAACACAAAAGCATGTACGAATTGTGATATCGCTTTCAATGAGCTATACTCTTGTACTCATAAGTCCCATAGTGCCATTACACTCCCTACTGCCCCACCATTCTTATCAAGTCCTATGCTTTTTTACCTTTCCAAACTAAAGCACCTCACACTTATCTGTATTGAGATTCATTTGCCAATCCTTGGTGCACTTTCCAAACAGATCAAGATCACCTTATAATCTATGACAATATTCTTCACTATCAACATCTCCTCATCATGCCCTAGGAATTTATGCACTTCAACATTCTTCAAGTGTCCCAAAGTCACTTATTTATCTCAAAATGCCCAAGCATATTAGCATGTCCCATAATGATCTCATTATCCTCCATGTCTTCCTCCTTAGTGAATGAGGATGCAAAGTATTCGTTTAGGACTTCGCTGTTACCTTCCATGTCCAAACATATGCTTCCTCCTTTATCTGTGAGTGGTCCCATCCTTTTCCTGGTTATCATTTTGCTCTTGTTGTCTGTATAGAATCCCTTGGAATGCCTTAATCCTACTTACCAATCACTTCTCATGGCCCCTCCTGGGTCTCCTAATCCCCTTGCGTTCTCTGCTGGATTCATACTCTTCTAGGGCCCTGTTCGGTTTTAGCTTCCTAAACCTTACATTTTGTTCCTTTATTTTCTTGAATAAATTTGTATCCTCTCTTGTTGTCTAAGATTCCCTTACATTGTCATCCTTGCCCTTCCTTCTTAGTGGAATATAATGGTCCTGTATTATGTGCAGTTAATCTTAAAACAGATTCCAAATGTGCCATTCCCCAAAAACAGTTGTTACGTATCCCGTAACGGGATAACTTACCAGCAAAGATAGAGAGGTCCATTGAAGTCTGATGTCACTATTTTCAAACGTTTTTATTTATAAAGGGGCACAAAAGTAAGGTTAATGCAAACATTCAGATAATGCACGTCACCAATACTCAATCTAAAGCACGGGTATAGTAATAATCATCATTAAGAAGTAATCTCGGCTGTTGTCTAGGGGATAATATTTTTGTCCATTGGAAATATAAAAAGTCATTCAGAAGTCTGTAGACTAGCCTTTCGAGGAATCGCTGGGTTTCACGTGTTTTAGAGAGATCGGTGAAAACGAAAAGAAAACTTGCCCGGGTCTTTATGAAGCCACTCCGTTAAATCAGGGGAGCGTTGTTTTCCCCGTTGTTAGTTCGAAGTCCTTCTCGATATTATCAGCCACCCGCTCCCCAGGCAAAGGAGTTAGGAGCACGCGTGGTGTTGAGTGGCTTCCAGCTCTCACGGGAGCGTTGAGCGAGCAAGTTCCTCTGGTGCATCGCTCCCGTACTGCCTCCTGCAGTCCACTTTTATCTTTACTTGCAGAGTTGTAGGTGTCCATCAAAGTAGGGTGATGCAATCTCCACCCCCACATTGCCCGAGGGTGTCCATGTCCATGGTAGCTGTAACGTAGCAGGGACAGGCACGTCACACAGGTGTCTCTAAGAACAATGGCCAGAACCGTTGCATTGTCTCTCACTTCTGAGACCCGAATTAATAGCTATCTTGCAATTCTCCGGAAGGAGGGGCTGCTCCCGCTCCTTCGGCCCCTCAGAGCAGTGGTACCTTCATAACACAGTCGTTAACAATTAATTCAAAGTTCTAAGTAAAACTTATTATCAGCATTCATACATGTCACCATGTACAACCCTGAGATCCTCTTTCTGCAGGCATACTTAGCAAATCTATAGGACAATAACTGTAAATATAAAGAACTGTTAACTGTAACAAACTGAGAAAATGCAGATATAAATAAATAGCATGAAATAACAATACAGTCCTTAAATGAGTGCAGCTATCCCCGTTTGTTCAATAGCCTGATGGTTGAGGGGTAGTAACTGTTCTTGAACCTGTTGGTATAAGTCCAGAGGCACCTGTGGCTTCTACCTGAAGGCAGCAGCAAGAAAAGAGCATGGCCTGGGTGGTGAGGATCTTAGGTGATGGATGCTGCACGTTTCCTGTAGATGTGCTTAATGGTTGGGAGGGCTTTACCTGTGATGTACCGGGCTGAATCCATTACCTTTTGTAGAATTTTCCACCCAAAGGCGTTTGAGTTCCCATACCAGGCCATAATGCAGCCAGTCGGTACTCTTTCCGCCACACATCTATAGAAATTTGCCAAGGTTTTCGATGACATGCCGTACCTCCGCAGACTCCTGAGGAAGTAGAGACACTGTTGTGATTTCTTCGCAATAATATTTATATGATGGATCCAGGACAAGTCCTCTGAGATAATGTATCCAAGAATTTAAAGTTACTGACCCTCTGCATCTCTGATCTTCTGATGATTCCTGGCTTCCAATCTCCTATTTAATATGCTCACAATTTAGAACTTTTCTTCTTCCATTGTGCTTGCACCTTTTTTGGATCTAGTGATCATAATGCCATTGGTTTCAAGATAATCACAGAGAATGATAGGTCTGGTCCTTGGGTTGAGATTCTAAACTGAAAAAAGCAAATGTTCATAGCATCAGAAGGGTTCTGGTAAGTGTGGATTGAGATGTTTTTCTGGCAAAGGTGTGCTTGGTAAAATGGGAGTCCTTCAAAAGTGAAACCGTGCGAGTACAAAGTTTGCATTTCCTGTCAGAATAAAAGGAAAAGATTTAGGGAACCTTGGTTTTTGACAGATATTGTGGCCCTAATTAAAAAAGGAGGAGGAGGTGCATAGCAGGTATAAGCACAAAGAAGCAAATGAGGTACTTAAGGAGTACAGTCGGCCCTCCTTATCCGCGGATTCAACCAACTGCAGATCAGGAAAACCCAGAAGTTCTCTCTACAGCTCTCTTTGTTTGAGCATGTACAGACTTTTTTCTTGTCATTATTCCCTAAACAATACAGTATAACAACTATTTACATTGTATTAGGTATTAAAAGTAATCTAGAAATGACTTAAACTACAAGCAGACCCCGGGTTATGAATGAGTTCCGTTCCTGAGTCCGTCTTTAAGTCGGATTTGAAGTCGGAACAGGCACATCCGGTAGTATTTAGCATCAGTTAGTCAAACGTGTTTCTTAGTATATAGTACATATTTTACCTTTCTATGCATATAAAACACATACGTATTTCAACAATCAAACCACTGCGTGGCTTAGTAATAATTGTAGCTTTCATCGGGGCAGGGCCTTTCACATGCTCCATTAAAATTGTTCCGATCCTTGACCGACTGTAGCTTAACGCTTTTCCAATGACCGATCGCTTTATTACTTCCACGTTATTTTCGATCGTGATTGTGATTATTTACGTGAAAAGAAACACTGCGGATTCAGAGCTGCACCGCCGGATCCTAATATAAAAGGATAGTGAAGGACAAAATTGTTCCTCTTGAAGATCAGTGTGGTCATCTATGCATAGAGTGGAAAGAGATGGGAAACATCTTAAATTGATTTTTTTTTTAACATCTGTATTTACTCAGGAGAAGGACACTAAGTGTGTGGAATTGAGGCAGAACTGCAGTGAGGTCATGGATTACGGAGGAAGGAGTTGTTCGCTGTCTTTAGGCAAATTAGGGTGGATCGATCCCCAGAAACTGACCAGGTGTCCCCTTGGCTGGTGCAGAAATTGCAGTGGCTCGGGTGGTGTGAAATTTCCTTTACCATGGTGAGGTGTCAGAAGATTGGAGGATAGCTGATGTTCTTCTGTTGTTTAAGAAAGACTTTAAGAATAAGCCAGGAAACTATAGGCTGGTGAATTCGATGTAAGTAGTGGATAAGTTATTGGAAGGTATTCTAAGGGTCCAGATGTATGAGTATTTGGATAAACAGGGACTGATAAGGGATAGTCAACATGGTTTTGTGTATGGTAGGTCATATCTAACCAATCTTATAGTGTTTTTCAAATAACTTAATAGGCAAATTGATGAAGGAAAGACAGTGGACGTTGTCTACATAGGCTTTAGCAAGGCCTTTGACAAGATACCGCATGGGAGGTTGGTCAAGAAGGTTCAGTCACTTGGCATACAGGATAGAGGTAGTAAAATGAATTCCACAATGGCTTCATCTGAGAAGCTAGAGAGCAGTAGCAGATGGTTGCCTCTCTGACTGGAGGCCTGTGACTAGTGGTGTGCCGCAGGGACAGTGCTGGGTCCTTTGTTGTTTGTTATCTATATCAGTGATGCAGATAAAAATATGATAAACTGAATCAGCAAATTTGCATATTGCACCAAAATTGGGGGCATAGTGGACAGCAACAACTATCAAAGCTCATAGCAGGATCTACATCAGCTGAAAAAATGGACTTTAAAATGGCAAATGGAATTTAATGCGAGATGTTACACCTTGGAGGACAAATCAAGGTGGTGGGAATTCTACAGTGTCCTGTTGGGCACTGAAGATTATAGTAGAATAGAGGGATAGAGTAAAAGAAAAGTATAGCACAGAAACAGATCCTTCAGCCCACCTAGTCCATACCAAACCAATTAAACTGCCTATTCCCATTGACCTGCACCTGGACTGTAGCCCTACGTACCCTTATCATCTATGTACATACTGGTATGGATATCCAAACTTAAACATTAAAATCGAGCTTGCATGCACCACTTGTGCTGGCAGCACCTTCTACACTCTCACTCCCTCTGAGTGAAAAAGTTTTCCCTCAGAACTTAAACTTTTCACCTTTCACCCATAACCCATGACTACTGGTTGTAGTCCCATCCAAACTCAATGGAAAAAGTGTGCTTGCATTTACCCTAGCTATACCCCTCATAATTTTGTATGCCTCTATCAAATCTTTCAATCTTTTATATTCCAAGGAATAAAGTCCTAACTTATTCAATCTTTCCTTATAACTCAGGTCCTCCAAACCCAGCAACGTCCTTGTAAATTATCTCTGTACTTTTTCCAATCATACATCTTTAAGTGTTTCCTGTAGGTAGGTGACCAAAACTGCACACCATACTCCAAGCTAGACCTCCCCAATATCTTGTACAACTTCAACATAATATCTCATCACCTGTACTTAATACTTTGATTTATGAAGGCCAATGTGCCAAAAGCTTTCTTTACAACCCTATCTACCTGTGACATCACTTTCAATGAATTATGGACCTGTGGTAGATAACCTTTATTCTACCACATTCCTCAGTGCCCTACCACTCACTGTGTAAGACCTACCCTGATTAGTCCTACCAAATTGCAACACCCTGCACTTGTCTGCATTAAATTCCATCAGCTATTTTCAGCCCATTTTTCCACCTGATACAGATCTCTCTGCAAGCCATGATAGCCTTCCACTACACCCCCAATCTTGATGTCATCTGCAAATTTGCTGATCCAGTTAACTACATTACCATCCATATCATTGATATAGATGACAAACAACAATGGACCCAGCAGCATTCCTTGTCGCACAGCCCTAGTCACAGGCCTCCAGTCGGAGAGGGAAACATCTACCACTCCTCGGTTTCTCCAACAAAGCCAATGTCTAATCCAATTTACTACCTCATCCTGAATGCTGAGCAATTGAACCTTCTTGAGCAGCCTCCCATACAAGACCTTGTCAAGTGCCTTACTCAAGTCCATGTAGACAACATCCACTGCCTTGCCTTCATCCACTTTATTGGTATCTTCCTTGAAAAACTCTAGAAAATTGGCTAAACATGACCTACCATGCACAAAGCCATGCTGACTGTCCTTAATCAGTCCATGTCTATCCAACTACTTGTATCCAGTCCCTCAGAATACCTCCCAATGACTTTCCCACTAGTTATAGACTCATCAATCTATAATTTGCTGGTTTGTTTTTAGAGCCTTTTTTGAACAGCGGAACAATACTGGCAATCCTCCAGTCCTCTGGTACCTTACTTGTCACTAAGGATGATTCAAATATCTCTGCTGAGGTCCCGGTAATTTCTGCACTTGCTTCCTGCGTGGTCCAATCCTTGGGGATTTATCGACCCTAATTTGCCTCAGGACAGCAAACACCTCCTCCTCTGTGATCTGTCCATGAAGTTGATGCCACTTTGCCTCATTTCTATAGACTCTGCATCCTGCTCCTGATTACATACAGATAAATAAAATTTAATTTAAGATCTTCCCCAGCTCTTTTGGATTCACACCTGGTATTACCATGTATTACCATGGTATTACCAAGGCTTATTGGCCTTCATAAATCAAAGTATTGAATACAGGAGTTGGGATGTTTTGTTGAAGTTGTATAAGACGTTAGTGAGGACAAATTTGGAGTATTTGCAGTTCTGGTAACTTATGGTTATGGTTTAAGGGTGAAAAGTGAAATGTTTAAGGGAATCATGGGGTGGAACTACTTCACTCAGAAGGTGGTGAAAGTGTGGAAAGAACTGCCAGCGGAAGTGGGAGATGTGGGTTCAATTTCAACGTTTAAGAGAAATTTGGAGAGTTACATAGATGGTAAAGGAATGGAGGGCTTTGGTCCCGGCTCAGGCCAGTGGGAATAGTCAGTTCAAATGGTTCGGTATGGACTAGATGGGCTAAAGGGCCTGTTTCTGCACTATACTTTTCTTTGACTCAATGACTCTATGCATTGAATCTTCACCCCAAACTGTGGACCCTTTCTTCCCTCTCCAGAATTCTCAATCCAACTGGTCTTTTCCTTACAGGTTTTTACCCTCTCTGGAGCTATTCATCATCATCTGCTAATAAGGGTTTACTGGCTCAAATTTTCCTTACTCTGATCTTGATACCACAAAGCTTGTGATACGTTGTTCATGAAAGACCAATAAGTACCTCAATCACCAAAGCTGCTGCAACATAGTTATGTTTGTCAACCCAAAATCTTGCAGAAGTTTAAGCTTTTCAGACCTTTTAAACTATGACCCCTCTGCATGCAGTGTAATGAAAAAGGCATTTAGCACACTGGTCTTCATCAGTCAGGCTTTGATATAGGAGATAGGATATTAGATTGTAGTTGTGTAAGTCATTGGTGAGGCCACACTTAGAGTATGTGTCCAGTTTTGGTCACTCTGTTATAGGAAAGATATGGTTAAACTGGAAGGAGTGCAGAAAAGATTTACAAGGATGTTGCCAGGACTGTAGGGCCTGAGTTATAGGGAAGGTTGGCCAGACTAAGTCTTCGTTCCTTTGAATGCAAGAGAATGAGGGGGTATCGTATAGAAAAGGTTAAAATTATAAGAAACATAGATAAGGTGGATGGTAACAGACTTTATATTAGTAGTAAACAGATAGAGGTTTGAGATCTCTATCTATTTGAGATTTGAGAGGGAAAATATTTAAAAGGGACCTGAGGGGTGGAATGAGCTGCCAGAAGTGGTTGTGGCAAGTACGATAGCATCACTTAAGAAGCATTTTGATAGGTACATGGAGGGGTGGGGCTTACACTGCAAAATGGAGTGAACACAGCATATTAGACTGATAATCTGCTCTATTGCTGTATGGCTCAATGTGCCCCAGATTATTGGAAGAAGCAAGAGATGAAATTACAGGGGCCTTGACCAAGATCTTTGAGACCCTTCTAGCCACAGGTAAGGTCCCAGAAGACAGGCAAGCTTTATTGACAATGGAAAATAGGGATAATCCTGGGAATTATAGATCAATAAGCTCACAGTTGTGCTAGGGAGAGGATTCATAATGGTAGAATTTATGACCATCTGGAAATTCAAGGCCTAATTAGGAACCATCAGCATGGCTTTGTCATACTGGCATTTCAGCAAGATGATTGCTGAACCTCAGAATCAGGTTGGCATGTTTTACCAGTTTCTGCATCTTTATTTATAATGGACATTATTTATTGCAGGAACGCCCACAGAGGAGGAATGGCCAGGAATATCTTCAAATGAGGAATTTAAGACTTACAACTTTCCCAAATATAAACCACAACAAGTGATAAATCATGCACCAAGGTAGTGTTGGTATGGCACAGTTATGAATAGGCTTGATTCTATGTCCTATGAAATGAGCTGTGATTCAGATTTTAATATTCATGGGCAAAACGTGTTTGAACTATGAAAATTGAAATATATTGGCTGAAAGGCTAGATAGAGTATAGACCAACTTAAATATTCAAACAGAATATACCCAAGTGTAGCAGATGTCGTTCAACTCAATCATTTTAACAATCTGTGCTTTTGTTGTTGAAGTTGTATTTAGAATATCCTGACTATTTAATTGTTTGGGGATCTTGATAAAAATAAAAAGTTGTCTTGTTTTAACTCTCAACCGTTTAAGCACTTGACTAGCTTTAGCAAATGAATAATATAACCAAATTTGTAATGAAATGTGAGCAGTGACAAAATTTGATACAAAAATCCGTGTTCAAGAACAAGAGTGTAGGTTTCTCAACATTTCAAACAGTGTAGATCAATATACTTTCAAAGCCAAGCAGAATTTATTTATGAATGACGTTGAATATTATTTCAGTAATGCTGGAGTGTACATGGGTAGATCATCTGAAGAATTCAATGATCAGAATACATTCATATTTTATGTTTCATTGCCTTTAAAAGATGGTCAATTGGATTGATCCTTACTGTGGCTTTGACCTACATTTAGTTGGTTCTAAGAATAGACTGGAGTAGACAGACTCCATGACTTGCCCTTTGCTTGAAGTTGTTCGTTTTATTTTTGCTTTACTGCCCACAGTACTAGTAATTTTTACTGCTGCCACACAAAAAAAAAATCTCATGAAATATGTGAGTGATAATAAACGTGATTCCAATATGGGCCTTTATTGTGGACTGAGAGTGGGAAGGGGGCAGGGAGAGGAGAATTGTGGTTAGGAAAAAGGAAGGAAGAGGGGAGGGGGTGGGAAGCAGCAGAGAGACGTTCTGTAATGACCAATAAACCAGTTGTTTAGAATCAAATGACCTTGCCTGGTTTCTCAGGGCTGGGTGTGCCTGCCACCCTTGGTACTCCTTCTCTACCAACTGTCCCACACACCTCTTGCACCACTCCAACCTTGTCATTCCTAACATTCTATGTTCCCACCAGGTTTACAAATTTGTTGTCTGGTCCTCTTTGACGAATACAGTACTGTACTCCCCCTCATATATGTATCTAACAATTTTGCATAGTACTATTTGCCACTTTCTGTGTCATCTGTGCTATAATTAAAAGGATGGTTATTCGTGGTAATTAAATCCCTTCAAATTGAGTCTTATTTTTTCTTCACAGATTGGACACAGAAGGAATTGATCTGTTATCGAGTTTTTTACAAGTAAGCTAATTTATATTGCTAAATTGGAATATTTATTATTGCTTAAAATTAGATCAAAAACTGCTGTCATAAATAATCTTTATGTAACTAATAAATACTTAATCTTCCTTGCAGTACCAAGCCAAGAAGAGAATTTCTGCAGACGATGCCATGAAGCATCTTTATTTTAAAAGTCTTGGAGCAAGGGCGCACACTTTACCAGATGGTAAATCACTCCTTAATTAGCTATAAACTGATAATCCTTCAAGAACTTTGGTTCAAATATTCCATAGCATTATAATGGTTGCAGGTAACACGTAGTTAGAAGCTGATAATTAATTTGATGAATTTGCACTGATCCAATTAAATCCCTGTTTTATAACCAAAACATACCCAGCTCTTCGTCATATTTTCATTTTATATTTCGGTTTACATTTATATAAAGAAGGTTGCCTGCTGTAGCTTACTCCTCTAGAATGACACCCTCCTACTGGTCAGCTAATGTTACACTAACAGAATCTTTTCACCCTTCTCCTGAGGTGTTGAGTTCCTGTAGCAGATTGTTGCTCCAGATCCTGCAATTCTTTAACTCATCTCCAAAACAGTTTGGCTGAGAATTAACGTATTAATTAAAGTTCTCATAATAGATCAATATGTTCTGCTTATTGAAGAGTTTCAAGGATATGAATCAAAGATGATTAGGACATAAAATAGTACAGCATAGCACAGGCCCTTCAACTACGATGTAATGCTGACCTACAGCAAGATCAATCTAACGCTTGCCTCCCACATAGGCCTTCATTTTACTTTCATCCACGTGCCTATCTAGGAGTCTCTTAAATGTCCCTAATGTATCTGCCTCTACCACCTCCTATGGCAATGTGCTCTTTTCACTTCCAGTCTCTGTCTACCTCTGGCATTCCCCCAATCACCTTAAGAGTATGCCCTCACCTATTAAAGATTGCTGTCCTGGTTAAAAGGTGCTTACTGTTCATTCTGTCTATGCCTCTTATCATCCTATACACATCTATCAAGTCACTTCTTATCCTCCTTTGCTACAAAGAGAAAAGCCCTAGCTAGCTCAACTTTTCTCATAAGACCTGGTCTCTAATCCAGGCAGTATTCTGGTAAATCTCTTCTGCTTCCATACCCATCCTATAGTGAGGCAATCAATACTGAACACAATACTCCGTGTGGTCTAGCCAGAGTTTTATAAAGCTGCAACTTTACCTTGTAGCTCTTAAACTCAATCCTCTGATTAATGAAGGCCAACACAGCATATGCTTTCTTTACTTCCCTATCAACTTTGAGGGATCTATGAATATGCACACCATGTTCTGTTGCTCCACACTGCTAAGAATCCTGCAGTTAACCCTGTACTCTGCCTTCGAGTTCAACCTTGCAAAGTGTGTCCATTCACACTTTTCTGTATTGAATTCCATCTGTCACTTCTCAGCATCCTATCAATGTCCGTTGCAACCTGCGACAACCTTCCACACTATCCACAACACCACCAACCTCCAGTCATTTGCAAACTTACTAACTCACCCTTCCACTTCCTCATCCAAGTCATTTATAAAAATCACAAAGAGCAGGGGTCCCTGCAGAACACCACTGGTCACTGACCTCCAGGCAGAATGTGCACCTTCTACTACCACCCCAGTCCTTCTTTGGGCAAACCACTTTCAAGCCCACCCAGCCAAGTTTCCCTGGATCTCATGTTCTTGACTTTCTGAATGAGCCTACCATAGGGAATCTTGTCGAGTGTATATTATAATCCATACACGCAGCATTCACCGCTCTATCTTCATCATGTTTAAATGGTACTGAGGCAACAAGTTAGTAATAACCTAGTGGAAAAGCCTACCCTCCTGTTCCATTGACTCTGGCCACAGAATGTGGCAACATAATCTTCAGTGCAATAAGCAGGATAAGTATTAGTAAGTGTGTTTGTTCACTATGACTGTTATGAATAGCTGGTAATTTATATATCTGCTGTGTAATGATGAAACAATTCTTTGAAGAATTGGAAAATGAAACACTAGCTGCAAAATACCAATCTTCTGACTGCTTCCAAGAAAACTCTGACAATGGCTGACCCACTTAAATGTTATTCTTACTTCTTGGTATATATGAATACTAGCACTGGGTGACTAAAGTGTTTTTGTTTTATTCATTTATGCCAGGAGCTTCTGTATTTTCATTAAATGAAATTCGATTGCAAAAAGATCCTGGCTACAGAACCTCATCATATCCAGAGACAGGTGAGACCCTTTTATAACACAACTAAAATTGTGATAGGTTCTTGATATATAAGGGTGTCAAAAGTTTTGTGGGAAAGGTAGGAGAATGGGGCTGACAGAAAATAAATCAGCTGTGATTCAATGGTGGAGCAGATTTGGTGGGCTGAATGGCCTAATTCTGTTACTTTGTCTTATGGTATGTCTGAAAGAAATTGTGGCATTTCACTTGCCATTCAGTTCCATCCAGGAAACCAATCTGTTGGTAATTTATTTTGCGAGAAGCTCAGCATATAAACTTTTTTATCAATTAAAAATATTACACTCTGTACAGAGTAACATCATACTTTGTTACATATTTGATAATGAGACAAAGTATAATAAAATGGACTCTTAAACTTAGCATTAAGTGTGTTTTTGATCCTTGTGTACAAATTGCTGTGTCATTTGGTCTTAGTGATATATTCAGCAGTTGTGCTAAAGTGGCTCATTCCAAATTTGGGGGCACAAGAAGTATCTCCAGCACAAAACATGGAGTGACTTGAGAAGGCAATTTAAATGCAGGTCTTCACAGGGACCCCCCGTATCAATACTCTAAATAAACAAAACAAGCTTGAGTTCAGACCCAAATCCTCACTGAAGACCTCTGGGTAACAATTGTGGCTATAAGCACTATATTTTGCAATTTAAAAATAAAGCATTTAAAGCAATACGTTTTCAGTAAAGAGAACTTTTAAGAGTCAGCACACATTAAAACAATACTGTATACACTCAGTGTCTCTTCACTCAACCCTGAAACATCGTAACAGCTAAGATGCATACATCAGGATGCTCTTAAACATAGAAACATAGAAAATAGGTGCAGGAGTAGGCCATTCGGCCCTTTGAGCCTGCACCGCCATTCAGTATGATCATGGCTGATCATCCAACTGAGAACCCTGTACCTGCTTTCTCTTCATTGACTACAGCTCAGCATTCAATACTATCATCGCATCACAACTAATCAAGTTCTAAGACCTTGGCCCCAATACCTCCTAGTGCAATTGGATCCTGGATTTCTTTACTTAAACAGACCCCAGTCAATTCAGATTGGCAACAACATGTCCTCCATAATCTCCATCAGCACAGGTGCACCACAAGGCTGGGTGCGGTCTTTCATTCATTCCTTTATGGTTGGTTAGTCTATTATGAATTTATTGAGTATGCCTGGAAGAAAATTAATCTCAGGGTCACCTGTATGGTGACCTGTATGTTCTTTGATAATAAATTTACTTTGAAAATCCCAGGAGATCAGCAATTTCTGAGGTACTCAAACCATCCTGTCTGGCATCAACAATTATTCCAGGGTCAAAGTCACTGAGATCACATTTCTTCCCCATTTTAGTCTGAACAACAACTGAACCATTTAACTATGGATGAAGTTGCTGCTGCATGATTAGCTGATTAGATATTTATTAACAAGCTGGTGTACAGGTGTAGCTGTTAAAGTGGCCACTGAGTATAGTATTTGACCACTTTTGCTATGATATATGAATTGTCAGTTATTCTGTGTGGCTGCTGTGCTTACATCATAAGGAAACATAAGCTGATTTTAATGCACCCTTTTGTATTTTCTAGCACATGGGAAAAACAGAAGACAGAGTATGTTGTTCTAGACTGTCGTGAAAAGTAATAGAATTGAGTTCCATTGGCTTGCTACTTACATTGGAATTTTGATTCTGAAGATACTATTTTCCATAACACAGAATGGATTGGACTTGAACGACAACACTTTTCCTTTATTGCCCTTCTTGCGATAGTCTTTTCTTGAGATACAGTATATAGATTGTTTTATAAGGGTCACAGTGTGACATTTTTATTATATATATTGTACACATGTGTATGTATGTGGGTATATATAATATATGCATGTACATACACACACTGAGAGAAAACAGTTCTATGATTCACCTCTGCTGTTAATAGCCAGTAAGTTCCAGCAGCTGTTGTAACTTTAGCTGCAGTTTTGTGCGGTGATGGAAACAAAAGTGCTTATTTATTGGGAATCATTGCTGCTAAAAGACTACTGTCCATAAACCACATTGTGGTGGTATAGAGAAAAATGTGAGTGGCTTGTGAATGCATCTGTTTCTCCCAGTACCTTTTTCCAGCATTTTGCAAATTTGATTGTGCTGTTTAGTTGCAAATGCTCTGATATTAGAACTGTCTCACCTTTTAAAATATGATTTTGATGAGCTATCTTGCAACCTCAAAGCTCATAGGTTACAGCATTTAAATTTATTTTGAAATTATGTGGCCAACAGATTAATTGATTAGTGTATTTTTTAAAAAATGTAATTAATTAAGCTGTCAACCTGCACTTCCATTACTGAACATTGTCAAATTAATTGCACCTGTTATTTTTCCATGTCACTATGAAGACTTTGAAATTCAGCGAGTTCAGTTTTGTCTCTGATCTCAGCTGTTACTACTTCTACATCATTTTATAATAATTTCACTACAAAACGCTTATCTCGATGTATGTCATAAGTAGGCTTTTGTTAACAGTATTTGACTTTCCAAATAATGGTTTCAGTGGACCTACATCTTAGGATTACTGTTAATAGATAATTGTTGAGATATTGGACTTTTAGCAAATGTGCTTAATCATTGACAATATTTTTGGACTTCTAAACTTATTCAGGGTCCTGCCATTTTCATAAATTTCAATAGGTTGTTATTTAACAGTGTTAATATTTTCTATGTTTAATTTTATTTGTGAACTGTGATGATGGCATGTTGTAAAAGTGTTTATTTGTATTTTGCGTTATGACTGACTGATTTTAATTGGAATTTTGTAAGAGAAAAAAACAAGTAGACTAATTAGTAACATCGTGTATTGGACCACTACCGCTTATCAGAATGATTCCGGGCTGAAGTCTGTATATCTAACTAAAACTGCTGTGCTATTTATGATTGAGTGCTACTTTTGCTTGAAATTATAAATATTACAGTGCATTCCTTGTTTTAATTGATCACAATTCTTTGGTGTATAGTGTGGCCTTTCAAATGTTAACAAAAAAATTGTTAGTTAATTTTAATAATTGGTAGCATTCAACTTTAAAAAAAATTGTTTCTAAGTAACAACTTATTCTGGAACACTTTGTTGACCTTTAGAAAGTTTCCCAGGAACAATTTAGTCAGAGTTGGTGAAACTCCTCTGATGTAACTTTCTAAGAAATGCGAAGAAAGGTCAATCTTCATTGGAATAAAGACAAAGATGATGTACGTTTATTCTACCTTAATTCCTCAATTTACAAACTTCTACAATAATGCCATTAACTATTAGGGTGCATGTAATCAATTTACAAAGCCATTGTTCATTATTACAAACTGTGTGCAATTCTCTTTTTGTAGGAATGCACTTTTTCTGAATCCATTTTGCTTAGTCTTCGATTTTCAAATGTCAATTAAGAAACCATTTTCCAAGAAAAGACCCCTTTCATAAATAGAAGGAAAGCTGTAAATGCTTAATTAGCAGCAAACCAATCATATAACCATATAACAATTACAGCACGGAAACAGGCCATCTAGGCCCTTCTAGTCCGTGCCGAATGCTTACTCTCACCTAATCCCACCCACCTGCACTCAGCCCATAACCCTCCATTCCTTTCCTGTCCATATACCTATCCAATTTTACTTTAAATGACAATACCGAACCTGCCTCTACCACTTCTACTGGAAGTCGTTCCACACAGCTACCACTCTCTGAGTAATAAATTCCCCCTCGTGTTACCCTTAAACTTCTGCCCCCTAACTCTCAACTCATGTCCTCTTGTTTGAATCTCCCTTACTCTCAATGGAAAAAGCCTATCCACGTCAACTCTATCCCCCTCATATTTTAAATACCTCAATCAAGTTCCCCCCTCAAGCTTTATGCTCCAAAGAATAAAGACCTAACTTGTTCAACCTTTCCCTGTAACTTAGGTGCTGAAACCCAGGTAACATTCTAGTAAATCATTTGATCATTTTCAGTAATCAAAAATAAGTAATCATTTGATTACTATTTTGCCATCTCTCCATGTTGGTCTAAAGACAGACAGATAGTGTCAGAGAACATTACTTCCAGGTGAAGCCCAGCAATACTTCCTAGCAGCAAATAAAACAACTAAATACTTTATTATTAACACTTTTTATTATAAAACATGTGGTAAATGATCACTGCAAACAATGGAGAGGCGAGCAAAGGCGTGGCTGAGTCAAGGGGCAATGCATGCGGTGCGAAGCTAGGTTGAGGTATATTCAAGGCAAAGTCAGGGCGAGTGGAGTGGAACGAAGTTGAATCACAGGAGGGGCAGATTAGAGTCCTATCCACCTAAATTTGATCAAGGTTCGATCGACCTAAGCACCAGGTCAGTTACGGGCCAAAACATGGCGGCAAGGTCCAGGCCCAGCATATATCAATGTGACAGGGCCTAGGTCCTATTGCGAGTACCTACCTGATGTTTGAATGATTTAAACACTGGGCCAGATGGATTGAAAAGGTATAGCACTGGGACAAGAGACAAGAGTCGGGCCAGTTCTGCTCACTGCTCTACAACGTTTAGTCAGCTCTGGACTGCTCCAGGCTTTGTGCCTATGGACTCACTTTTGTTCTGAATGTTAATTGCTTATTTTTATTGTTTGCACAATTTGTTTATTTTCTCTCTCTGTACAATAGGTGTTTTACCATCTTTTTTCATGGATTCTTTTGGGTTTCTTTGTGGCTGCCCATAAGGGGATGAATCTCAAGATTGTATAATGTTTACTTACTTTGATAATGAATGTACTTTGAACAATTCCAAACCAGGCTCTTTGGCCCATTAGAACCATGCCAAACTATTATTCTGCCCACTCCCATTGACCTGCACCTGGACCTGGATAAGTATAAATATACTTATCGAAATTTCTCTTAAATGTTGCATTCAAACCCACATCCACTACTTCCACTGGCAGCTCATTCCACATACTCACCACCCTCTGAATGAAATAGTTCCCTTTCAAGTTCCCCTTAAGTATTTACTCTTCACCCATAATCTATGACTCTAGTCTCACCCAACCTCAGTAGAAAAAGCATGCTTGCAATTACATTATCTATACCCCTCTTAATTTTGTATATTATCAAGTCTTCCCTCATTCTCCTATGCTCTAGGAAATAAAGTCCTAACCTATTTAATCTTTCCCTATAACTCAGATCCTCAAGTCCTGGCTACAACCTTGTAATTCTTCTCTGTACTCTTTCAATCTTCTTGATATCTTTTCTATAGGTACAAGACCAGAACCACACACAATACTCACCAATATCTTATGCAACTTCAAAATAAGATCTCAATCCCTATACTCAATACTTTTGAGTTTTAAAGGCCAATGTGCCAAAAGCTCTCTTTACAACCTACCTACCTGTGAATCACTTTCGAGTATCATGGAACTATATTCCCTGATCCCTCGTTTCTACCACACTCCTCAGTGCCTTATCACTCACTGTCTTAAGTCCTACCTTGGTTGGTCCTCCCAAAGTGCAATACCTCACACTTCAAATTCCATCTGCCATTTTTCAGTTCCATTTTTCCACCTGGTCCAGATCCCACTGTAAGCTTTGAAAGCCTTCCTCTCTGTCTAGTACACTCCCAATCTGGGTGTTATCCACAAATTTGCTGATCCAGTTTACCATATTATCCTCCAGATCATTAATACTGGTAAACTACAAGGGACCCAACACTAATCCCTCAGCACGCCACTAGTCACAGGCATCTGTTTAGAGAGGCAATCATCTATTACACTCTGGCTTCTACCTTGAAGCCAATATCAAATACAATTTACTACCTCATCATAAATGCCATGTGATTGTGCCTTCTTGACCAGCCATTGATCGGGACCTTGTCACAAGTCTTTCTGAAGTCCATGTAAATGCCACCTTTCTTTTATCAACTTTCCTGGTAGCCTCCTTTTTTAAAAAAACATAAGATTATACAGACATAATCTACCACACTAAAAGACACGTTGACTATCCTCAATCTGAAACATAGAAAGCCTACAGCACAATACAGGCCCTTTGGCCCACAAAGCTGTGCCAAACATGTCCTGTCCTTAGAACTACCTAGGCTTACCCATAGCCCTCTATTTTTCTAAGCTCCATGTATCCATTCAGGAGTTTACTCAACCTATTCTCATAATGCATGCTCCCCAATCCAGGCAACATTCTTGTAAATCTCCCCTGCACCCTTTCTATGGTTTTCACGTCCTTCCTGTAGTGAAGCAGCCAGAATTGAGCACAGTACTCCAAGTGAGGTCTGATCAGGGTCCTATATAGCTGCAATATTACCTCTCGGCTCTTAAACTCAATCCCACGATTGATGAAGGCCAATGCACTGTATGCTTTCTATCAGGCCTTATATATCCAGTCCCATAGAATACCTTCCAGAATTTACCCACTACTGCCATCAAGCTCACCAGCCTATAATTTCCCAGTTTATTCCAAGAGTTTTTTTAGTAATTTATTTTTTATTGAAGTTCATCACATTTCCATAAGATGTATTTAAGATATTGTACATAACTATCATGTAAGTCATATATGCCACAAATCTCCACATAATATTTATCTGAGGTATACACCTTTAGGAAAGAGAGGAAGAACAGAACAACATTAGCTATCCTCCAGCACCTTATCCATGGCTAAGGACATTTTAAAACTTCTGCTAGGCCTTTGCAATTTCTGCACTAGCCTCCCACAAGATCAGAGAGAACACCTTGTCAGGCCCAATAGATAGGAAAAGTTTGGAGGAATAGGCCAAGCACAGGCAAAGTGTCCCAGCCTCTTCTAATAACTAAAGCCTTCCAGTCCCTGTAACATCCTCGTAAATCTTTTTTGCATTTGTGTCGTCTTAATGATACCTTGAAAGTCACAATCTAAGTTCATTGACTCGAACTCTGTTTCTCCCTACGGATGCTGCCTGACAATCTGAGTATTTCAAGTACTTTATCTATTTATAATGGTATCTCTCACCTGATTATATTGCCATAGTACACTTTCCTGTTTGTTTGCCTCTCTTCATCCCCTGCAGGCACACCTGTACGTTATTGTATTCAGATTTTCTATCCTGCCAACGCTCCTTCATATCTGGCAGGTAACACTGTTGCATGCTGGGTCTTCATACCTGTCCGACCCAAAAAACATCTTGGCCACTGCCTAAATCCATGATATTCTGGAACCTAACGGATATGATTACCTCCTGGATCAAACTATTTGGGTTCTTCTCTCGTCGTCGTGGCTATCCCTCGAGGTCAAGGATGATGGTCTTCATTCCGTTGATCTATCACAGAGCGAAAACACCTGTGCATGTACTTGTTTAATGTGTACTTGATGTTGCACTCCAGGCAGCACACGATACTTCACAAATCAACCAACTGATTCCAATGGCATGGAAACCACAACGATTGGAGCTGATGGATTTGTTGCAGCCTTCATCCGCCTTCATAGCCGTTGAGTTTGAAGTAACTTCATCTGCCTGTTCTACCGTTGAGGTCTTGATTGGATTGTTCTTTGTCAGGGACCTCACCCTTACTCGACCTTACCACCATTGGTGACCCTACCAGGAGCATAGCTCCAGAAGGCATCGCTCAGGACCACACAAGCTTCTCCACCATAACAAGGTGACAATCCACAGAGGAGACTCTTCTCTAATGTAACATTCAAAGCACATACATCAGATGAATGAGTCTGAACCAAGGTCCCTCAAGTAGCTGATGCTAAGTACAGATGTGGTTGCTGCATGTAATGACCCGGCAGTTCCAGCGATTGTGTTCAGTTCTGATCGCCTCCTTATAGAAAGGATGTAGAGGGTGCAGAAGAGAGTTACCAGGATGTTCCTGGATTGGAGTGTGTGTCTTACGAGGAAATTAATTTGGGAGATGGATGGGAACTGGAATGATCGGGCAGAGGATGGTGCAGTTGGTATACAAGTAGATACAGCATGTAGTGATACTGTGAGGAAGAATGGGCAGTTGATAAGGCAGAACTACAGTCAGTGCTATGGGTTGAAGTGAAATAGTGGGGTGTGGGTGGGTTCACTGAAAAAGTGGGGATAGAGTAAAAGGGATGGAGGCTGCAAAAGAGGTTACAAAAGTCTACAAAAGAATAAATAAAACAACAAAATGTTAGGAATAAAAATTAAATTTCCATAACATGGAGGCTAAATTGAAAAGGGTGATGAATACAGGACTGGAGGTATTATATTTGAATGCACACAGTATACAGAATAAGGTAGATGATCTTGTAGTGCAATTAGAAATTAACATATTACGGTGTAGAGATCACAGTTGGGAACTTAACATCCAGCAATGCTCATTGTATTGAAGGGACAGGTAGGTAGGGTGACTGTTGGTAAGAAATGAAGTCAAATTCTTAGAAGGGGAGATGTAGGATAAAATTCACTCCACAGTTTCAGAGTGAAAAGCCAAAATCAGATATCAATATTACAGTGGAGTAGCGGGAACTACAGAAGCATGACAGAGGAGCTGGCCAAAGTTGATTGGAAGGGGACACTAGCGGGTTGATGGCAGAACAGCAATGACTGGAGTTTCTGGGAGCAGCTTGGAAGGTGCAGGATAGATACAGCCCAAAGATGAAGCAGTATTCTAAAGGGAGGATGAGGCACCTGTGGCTGACAAGTGAAATCAAAGACAGCATTGAAACAAAAATGCGGTGGGGTGGTGCATATAATGTAGTAAAAATTAGTGGAAAGGTAGAGGATTGGGAAGCTTTTAAAATCCAACAGGACTACTAAAAAGGCAATAAAGAAAAAAAAGTAAAATATAACAATATAAATGAGGACACCAGAAGTTTTTAAACATATTTAAAGAGTAAAAGAGAAGTGAATGTGGATATGGGGCCACTGAAAAATGAAGCTGGAGAGTTAGTAGTGGGGGCAAAGAGATCTCAGACCTACTCAATGAGTTTATGTTTCTCTTCACTGTGGAGGAGACCAGCAGTATGCTAGAAATTCGAGGGTGTCGGGTGGCAGAAGTGTGCGTAGTTTTTATTCCTAAGAAGTTGTTTTGGAAGCTGAAATGTCTAAGGGTAGTTAAGTCACTTGAACTAAATGGATTATACCCCAGAGTTCCAAAGGACGTAACTGAAAATATTGTGGAGGCATTCGTAGTGATCTTTCAAAAATCACTAAATTCTGTAATGGTTGTGGAGGACAAGAAAATTGCAAATGTCACAAGAAGTGAAGAAGACAAAAGACAGGATATTATAGACACGTTAGCCTGACTTCAGTGGTTGGCAAGAAGTTGGAGTCCATTATTAAGGATGAAGTCTCAGGGTTGTTACAATACGGTGTTACGTACTCGTGACACGTGACAGTGGTGCCCTTGTCACGTGACTGGGGTTAAAGCTATACTGGATTTGAGGTAATGGTCTTGTGATGGTGGAGTGACGTCATTTTCCCGCCAGTAGAGGTCATGTGACAGGTTTTTTTTACAGGGTATAAAAGGAGGACCCCTCCCTGTGTGGAGGGGCAGTTCGTGGCTGGATTTGCCATGTTGTCTTCATGCCACTGCGTGATTTAATGTGATGATGCAGTTTAGTTGAAAGATAAAGTTTTATCTAATGCCTAAAGTTTAAAAGGTCATTGCCAGCAGTTTCTTTACAATACTGCTAGTTGAGAATCAGTGGAGAGTGAAGATCGGAGTTCAGGAGTTAAAGATCGAGGAGAATCTATTTCGACGGTGAAACAGGTTCGACCTTGTTTGATCCTTATTCAGAAGGAATTCGTTGACTGTTCTCATGTTAATCCCTGCGAAATAGCAGAAAGGATTGAGGACAGTGTTGTAAAGGAAAGGTCAGTGCCTTTAAGCCGTTTCGTTTCATAAATTCTTCGTGGGAAAAAGTTCGATTTTAGGAACTGAAGCAACGCGACGTGAAAGAGAATTTAAATCGTCTTAAAAAGTCTCTCCCTTAAATGGACTGTGAGCATTTTGAACTTTTGGCAATACTACTTTAAAGAACTGTTTTTGCAACATCGCTTTAAGAACTGCTTAAGCTGCCGCACAGCAGCTGATTTCCGGTTATGTTAGTGATTTGTTTACTTTTGGGGGGTTTGTTTTCAGTGTTTAATAAACGTGTTATTTGTTACAAAAACCCTTGCCTAGCTCATATATTTATTGTTGCCTGAATCCGTAACAACGGCAACAATGAATCCAGTTGCCGTATTCATTTGAATCCAGTTTTATAAACAAATAAAGATTTATTAAACTCTGCTCAATAAAATGAAAAGTAAACAAAACTTATCTGGAAGTTAACTGCTATACAGCAATTTGAACAGTTCTTAAAGCGATAAATGCGAACACAGTTCTTAAAGTGGTAAATGCGAAAGTCCAAATGATTTATACAGTCAATTAGGAGAGACTTTCCTGAAGTAACAAATTCCTCGACGATGTGACGTTACTGCTGATCCCAGCCGAAATATGCCTTGCCCAAAGGATTTATGACAATCGAAATAAAAACAGCTTAAAGGAACTGACCTTTCCTTGGCAAATAACACTGCGCCCAACCCTTTCTGCTCTTACAGCAGGGATTATCTCGGATGCAGGTTATTATTTCCTTGAACGAAGATCCAATAACGTCGATCCTGTAGTAAATTGCTGAACTTTACTCGATCCTTCGGGTTCCCGTACTTCAATAAATTCTTCACTCTCCAACTGAAATGCAAAGGTAGAAACCAAACCACAACTGGCAGTGTTTGGCGAAACTGCCAGCAATAACCTTTGAGACTTAAGACAGAAAGTAAAACTCCACTTCAAAACAAAACTGCATCATGAGATGAATATGCAGCATAACGGAGTAACTGACAAATTAAACGATGAACTAACCTGCGTCACAGCAAGGCTTCCCCGTTTTATACCTGTTAGAACAGGCCATCACATGACCTCCCACTGGTGGGGAAATTACACCATGTGACCTCACACTGATGAGAAATTGCTTCACCCCACCATCACAAGACCATTACATCATGCTCACCAGATACTCAATGACATCATGGTCATAAGACAGTCACAAGATACCCACGGGATATGTAACAGGGTACTTGGAGGATACTTAGGACGGCACAGTTAGCGTACTGGTTAGCACAACACTTAGCAGTACAGGTGATCCAGGTTAATTTCCCGCCACAGCCTGTAAGGAGTTTGTATGTTCTCCCCATGACCACATGGGTTTCCACCAGGTGCTCTGGTTTCCTCCCACAGTCCAAAAACATACTGGTTGGTAAATTAATTGGCCATAGTAAATTGTCCTGTGATTAGGCTAGGATTAAGTTGGGGGATTGTTGGGAGGCACAGCATGAAGGGGCTTTTCTGTACTGTATCTCAATACAAACACAAACAAATAAATATGATAAAATAGGCCAAAGTCAGAATGGTTTCCTTAAGGGGAAATCTTGCCTGACAAATCTGTTGGAATTATTTGAGGAAATAACAAAAGGTAGACAAAGGAGAGTCAGTGAATATTGTTTACTTGGATTTTCAGAAGGCCTTTTTGACAAAGTACCACATATGAGGCTGCTAAGCAAGATAGGACCCCATGATATTACAGGAAAAAATACTAGTATGGTTAGAAGATGGGCTGACTGACAAGGTTAAGGGCTGGAATAAATTGAACCTTTTCTGGTTGGCTGCTGGTAACTAGTGTTGGTCCGCAGGTGTCGGTGTTGGAACCACTTATTTTATCCTTACAGTACCTATAAATAGTATTCACCCCCCTCCCTACCCTTGGAAGTTTTCATGTTTTATTGTTTTACATCATTGAATCACAGTGGATTTAATTTGGCTTTTTTTACACTGATCAACAGAAAAAGACTCATCGATGTGAAAACATCTCTGCAAAGTGATCTAAATTAATTACAAATATAAACACAAAAAATTGGTTAAATATTCACCCCATTAAAATGACACACCAAGTGCACACTGGTGCAGCCAATTGGTTTAGAAGTCACATAATTAGTTTGATGGAGACTTAATGGAGAAAATTTCCAAGTCATTGAATATCCCTTGGAATATAGTTAAATCATTCAGAAATTGAAAGAAAATGGCACAGCTTTAAATCTGCCGAGTGTAGGTCATCCTCAAAAACAGAGTGACCATACAAGAAGCGAACTAGAGAGGGAGGCCACCAAGAGACCTACGACAACTCTGGAGGAGTTACAAGTTTGTGTCTGAGATGGGAGAGACTGCGCAGACAACAGCTGTTGCCTGGGTGCTTCACCAGTCGCAGCTTTATGGAAGAGATGCAAAGAGAAAGCCACTGTTTAAAAAAAAACACATGAAATCTCAGCTAGAGTTTGCCAGAAGGCATGAGGGAAACTGAAGTCAGCTGGAAGAGGGATCTATGGTATGATGAAACCAAAATTGAGCTTTTTTGCTATTAGACTAAATGCTATCTTTGGCGTAAGCCAAACACTGCACATCATCAAAAGCACACCATCCCTATCATGAAACATAGTGGTGGCTGCATCATGCTGTGGGGATGCTTCACTGCAGCAGGACCTGGAAGGCTTGTGAAGGTAGAGGGTAAAATGAATGCAGCAAAATGCAAGGAAATCATGGAGGAAAACCTGATGCAGCCTGCAAGAGAACTGTGACTGGAGAGAAGATTTGTTTTCCAGCAAGACAATGGCCCCAAGCTTAAAGCCAAAGCCACACATGAATGGCTTAAAAACAACAAAGTTAATGTCCTGGAGTGGTCAAGTCACAGTCCAGACCTCAATCCAATTGAGAATTTGTGATTGGACTGGAAAAGGGCTGTTCACTCACAATCCCCATGCAATCTGATAGAGCTTGAGAGATTTGTAAGGAAGAACGGGGAAAAATTGCAGTGTCCAGATATGCAAAGCTGATAGAGACCTATCCACACAGACTCAAGGCTGTAATTGCAGCCAAAAATGCTTCTACTAAATACTGACTTGAAGGGGGTGAACATTTGTGCAATCAATTATTTTGTATTTAGTAATTGTTTATAAATTTAGACCAATGTGTAGAAATCTCTGTTCACTTTGACACGGATAAGTCTTTTCTGTTGATCAGTGTCAAAAAAAGCCAAATTAAATCCACTGATTCAATGTTGTACAACAATAAAGCATGAAAACTTCTGGGGTGGGTGAATACTTTTGATAGGCACTGTATATGTCAATGGATCGATAGCTTTGTGGTAAAGTTTATGGTCATACAAAGACAGATGGAGGGGTAGGGAGTATTAAGGAAAAAGAAGTCTGCAGAAGGACATAAACAAATTGGGGAAATGTGCAAAGAAGTGGCAGATTAAATATTGGCAAGAAAATTATGGCATCCTCTAATGTTAGTGGCTTTACATTTCCTTGTTTTGAACACTGTGGTCTCTTTACTTTCATTAATCTTCAAGCTTGAACCAGTCTGCTGATCTTAATCTATCAGAGACAGAACTGGTACAAATCACCCATTTGTAGCAGTTCTGTCTCTACTGAATACACAGCTGGGCTCTGCATCCTCTCAACTAGGGGGCCTTGCAAAAATGCTCAGTGAAGTTTTAAATCCTAATTCCTTAATTTCATAAAAATTTCAATGCATGATTACCTCCCATTATAACCTGCAATTATTGCCATACCTCACCTGAGGTTACAGCTCCCCTTCTAACCCCTTTCCCTGTCTTATTGAATTCTAAATTTACCATGTTAGTTAGGAGCCCAATCCCATGAATCTTGCAGGCATGTGCCAGAGCCATCTACCACATTACAGCCTCCTAATTACACTTGTATTTCTTTCCATTTGCTCCTTGTACTCTTGTGTGTTTATATAGACTATTAAGCAGCACGCTGTAATCTGTAATATTTTAGTATTAATTCTTAATCTTTTTCCCATTTCACTCTTTTAGCTTTCACTTTATCATAAGACCATAGACCAAAAGACATAGGAACAGAAATAGACCATTAGGCCCATTGAGTCTGCTCGCTATTCAATCATGGCTGATCCTTTTCTCTGACCCAGAATAGGCAAATGTTCTTCATATGATAACCCTATCATTCCCAGAATGATCCTTCTGAACCCACTCTGGACCGTTTCCAATGCCAGTGCATCTTTTCTGAGGTGAGGAGCCCAAAACTGTTTACAATTCTCAAGTGAGTCCTTACCAGTGCCTTACTAAAGCCTCAGCATCACATCTCTGCCTTTGTATTCTAGACCTCTTGAAATTAATGCTAACATTGCATTTGCCTTCCTCACAACTGACTCCAACTACAAGGTATTCTGCAGAAGGACTCTCAAGTCCCTTTGCATCTCAGATGTTTGGATTTTTCCCCCATTTAGAAGAAAATAGTCTGTACATTTATTTCTACTACCAAAGTGCATGACTGTGTATTGTCAAACATTGTATTTCACTTGCTATTTTTTTGCCCATTCTCCTAATCTCTTTAAGTCCTTCTGCATCCTACCTGTTTCCTCAACACTGCCTGTCCCTCCACCAATCTGCGTATCATCTGCAAACTTGGCAACAAAGCCATCTAAATCATTGATGTACAGCATAAAAAGAAACGGTCACAACTCCAACCTCTATGGAACACCACTAGTCACTGGCAGCCAAGCAGAAAATGATCCTTTTATTCCCACTCACTGCCTCCTATTAATCAGCCAATACTTTAACCAGATTAGTAATTTCCTGTAAAACCATGGCCTTTTTACTTGGTAAGCAGCCTCATGTGTGGCACCTTGTCAAAAGCCTTCTGAAAGTCCAAATATACACCATCCACCACATCCCCTTTATCTATTGTACTTGTAATTTCCTCAAAGTATTCCAACAGGTTTGTCAGGCAAGATTTCCCCTTAAGGAAACCATGTTGACTTTGTCCTATCTTGTCCTGTGTCACCAAGTACTCCATAACTTCATCCTTAACAATTGATTCCAACATCTTCCCAACCACTGAGATCAGGCTAAATGGTCTATAATTTTCCTTCTACTGCCTTCCTCCTTTTTTAAAGCATGGAGTGATATTTTCAGTTTTCCAGTCCTCTGGCACCATACCAGAGCCCTGCCCCCTGCACCAGCTTCTCAGCCACACATTAATCTGCCAATCGTCCTGTTTCTACCCTCAATGGTGTGTGGCACAGATAGCATTCCAGAAAGTAGTACCCTGAAGGTCCTGCTTCTCAGCTTTCTACCTGCCTCTCTAAATTCTGTTTAAATTCTGTTTTCAAAACCTCTTTGCTTTTCCTTCCTGTGTCATTGGTAATAATATCTACCAAGACATCTGGCTGCTTTCCCTCTTCCTCCAAAATAATGTCGACACGCTCTGAGATGTCCCTGATCCTGGCACTGGGAAGCAACATAGCATTTGGGTGTCCGTCCACGTCCACAGAATCTCCTGTCTGTTCCTCTGAGTACTGAGTCCCCTATCACTACCGCTCCTCTCTTCTCCCTCTTTCCTTTCTGCACCACGGACCTATGCTTAGTGCCAGTAACCCGGTCTCCGTGGCATTCTTCTAGGAGGTCATCCCCCACAACAGTATCGAAAGCAGTATATTTATTATTGAGAGGAATGGCCACAGGAGTGCTCTGCACTAACTGCCATTCACATTCCCAGTTATCCTGACAGACACCCAGCTACCCGCCTCCTGCAACTTCGGGGTGACTACTTCCCTGTAACTGTTCGATTATCTCCTCACTCTCCCATACGAGCCAAAGATCATCCAGCTGCTGCCCAAATCCCTAAGACTGTCTTCAAAGAGCTGCAGCCGGATGCACTTCACACAGTAGTTCCCTGGGAGACTCTGGATACCCAGAATGAAGAACACACAATGGCCATTTACTACTCTAGGTATAGAAAGAGAAAAAAAAGGGGGAAACTTAACAGAAGCGTATTCAGAGTTAACACCTCTTTCGAGCTGAAGCCTCCTTTGAACCAACACCTGACACTCCTACTCTCACCACTAGCTTTCTCCCAACAATGGCTTGTCCCTTCCGTACTTTTAAACAAGCATCGCCATTTGTGAGAAAGCTCGTCTGTGTAGCCTGCTCCTGCCACTGACTGGGCCTCCAGAATGACATTATTTCTACTAACCCATACACTTCAAATACCAGCAGTGGTTGTGAAGAGTTTAGTTAAC
Organism: Hypanus sabinus; assembly: GCF_030144855.1. Classification (NCBI taxonomy): domain Eukaryota; kingdom Metazoa; phylum Chordata; class Chondrichthyes; order Myliobatiformes; family Dasyatidae; genus Hypanus; species Hypanus sabinus. Next base: position 64,567,593 of record NC_082718.1, on the reverse strand, counting down.
TAGATGAGGATCAATTCCACAAAATATAGTGACAGTTCTCTGGGAGTAAACCCGGAGGAAAAACCCGGAGTCGGAGTTCCGAAGGTGGCTGACTGCTGTACCCAGCACCGACCGGCACGGCAACTCCTGCGCCGCTGCTGGCACCAAACTGTATCGACTCTCGTCGCTCCTTTGGACCTGTCGTCAGCATGGGGGGGGGGGGGGTCCCACTGCATGGGAACAGACGGATCTCCATAGCAACTCTGTCCTGGCTTGTGCCCTGGAGTAGCCACTCCAGCTTTGCTTTATAGCACCAGACAAACATGGGAGGCAGCAGTTACCAGTTACGAGTCATAATGTTTGATTGGTGTAGAGCATGGCGCCAGGGCTTGCTTCCGACGGTGGGAGAGACCATCGCCTGCCCCAAGCTGGGCAGCCCCCAGCCAAAAAGGTGCTGTCTCGTCACAGTCAGTCCTCCTCATTGGGTGCATGGGGATAATGGATTATTCCACAAAGAGCTGACTGTAACTACTGCACCAGACAAGAAAGAAATCAAATCGAATAAGACAACACCCCTCAGGTTGGGATGTTGGATTGATCGCACAATGATGCCTGGACTTGACCAAAACCTCAAGGATATCAAAGATGCCCGAAAAACAACGGTCATTAACAATGAGCTACTAAGGCTCAAGGTAGGTATAGCTACCCTACAAGAAACACGTTTGGCGGATTCAGGTACACTGGAGGAAAGGGCCTACACAGGTTAGCAGGGAAAGAACCAAGGCAAGCCCTGCGAGCATGGAGTGGGTTTTGCTGTTAGGAACTCCTTGTTGCAAATGGTGGAGCCACCAGAAAATGGATCAGAATGACTTATGACTCTGCAGCTACACACCTGTCATGTCCCAGTATCTCTTGTCAGTGTGTATGCCCCTACCTTGAACTCCAACTCTGAGGCAAAAGACATGTTCTACCACAAATTAGAAGCTGTTGTCAGGATTATTCCCAGTGATGAGCACCTCGTTCTCCTTGGTGACTTCAACGCCAGAGTGGGAGCTGATAACGATTCCTGGCTGCCTTGTCTTGGCCACTTTGGAATTGGCAAAATAAATGACAATGGACATCTCCTGGAGTTCTGCTCCTATCATGGCCTGTGTGTAACTAGCTCCTACTTTCAGACGAAGTTGCAGTACAAGGCCTCATGGTGACATTCACAATCTAAACACTGGCACCAACTAGACATGATCATCACCAGGCGCTCTTTCATCAACTCTGTACTAATTACCCACTCATGCCACAGTGCAGACTGCGATACGATTCATGCTACAAGTTCAAACTACGAAGAAAATCCACACTACTCCAAACATACTGGAAAACCTTGCATCAACACAACAGAGATGACACAGTCAGAAAAGGTTGACCAGTTTGCCAAGTCGGTACAGGGTGCTATGACTACCTCCTCACAAGGAGATACTGCAACAGAACAATGGTCATACCTTCACGACACCATCTGTGAATCAGCACTCTCTATCTTTGGAAGAAAGACCACAAAGAGCAGTGACTGGTTTGAGGCAAAGTCCAACATCATGACTCCTGTCATCGAAGCCAAGCGTGCAGCTCTCACAGAATACAAACACTCACCATCCAACCAAACACTCCAGGCTCTTCGAGCCGCTAGAAGCAAAGTGCAACAGACTGCAAGGCAGTGCGCAAGTAAGTAATGGCTCCAGTTCAGTGAGGACATTCAGACAGCAGCTGTGACAGGCAACGTCAGATCGATGTCTAAAGGAGGTTTCTTCTTTTTCTGCCAATGTTAATCAAAATGGCTTCTTTGTTTTGTTCAAAGTAGGAATGCTTCTTTGTTATGAGAGAGTGCTGGAAGCTTGTTTGGGTTGAAATTTACCGATAACGAGAATTGTATTCCTTTGTAAACCAATTGGGATTAATGTTGCTCTTTCTTCTGAGTCTGTAAGCTATTGTTGGCGGGCTTTTGGGGAGATCGGCGCGAGCGGGTGAGAGAGAGAGGATGCGATGCTGTAAGCTGGGCAAGGAATGGACCCCAAGCGGGGGTCCGAGGCCAGGAGGTACCCCCGAGGAGAGGAGACGAAGATAGATGTGCTTGGTTGACTACTTTGGGTGGTCCTGAGCTGCGAGTCGAGGAGTTCGGAGGGGATCGAATGGTGGCCAGAAGACTTCAGTAATTGAGCTCCAACGGTTGTGCACGAAGTGGTTTGGACTTTGATAAGTTTGGCGTCTTTATTTTATTTTCCTTCATATGTACTGTATCGTTATTAGTCACTTAGTTATAGTAACCTTTATAAATTGTAATCATTTAATCACATATGGTGTCCTGTCTGTTCTTTGATGAGGCGGGGACATCACACAGTATCCACACCAGCTGATTACCCAGTTTGGCGGGGCCGAAGGCTGCTCCCCCTAGACGAGAACGAGCTGAGCGAGCCTGAGGCGACCCAGGGGGTTACAGATGTATGATGGTATCAAGAAAGCGCTTGGCCCATCGCAGAGCAAGACAGCACCTCTGAAGTCATCCAGCGGTGAAATAATCACCGATAAAAGCAAGCAGATGGAACACGGGTAGAACACTACTCTGAGTGTACTCGAGGGGAAAATGTCGTTGCTAGCTCAGCCATTGATGCCATCGATTGTCTACCAGTCATGGATGAACTTGACTCCGAACCAACCATTGAGGACCTCAGCAAGGCAATTGACAGTCTGGCCCCAGGGAAAGCTCCTGGCAGTGATGGGATTCCTCCAGACCTGATCAAACTCTGCAAGAGCACACTGCTCCAACCTTTACACAAGGTCCTCCGTCAGTGCTGGGAGGAAGGAACCATAGCACAGGATATGCGCGACTCCAAAACCGTCACTTTGTACAAGAACAAGGGTGATAGGAGCGACTGCAACAACTACACGGGTATCTCCCTGGTGAGTATCGTCGGCAAAGTCCTTGCTCTGGCACGTCTACAAACTCCGGCAGAACAGGTCTACCCTGAGTCCCAGTGTGGTTTTCGCGCAAGGAGGTCAACTGTAGACATGATTTTCTCACTCCGTCAACTCCAGGAGAAGTGCAGAGAACAACAGAAACCATTCTATGTCACTTTCATCGACTTGACCAAGGCATTCGACCTTGCCAGCAGGGATGGGCTCTTTCAGATTCTCCAGATCGGCTGTCCCCTGAAACTGCAAAGTATCATCAAGTCATTCCACAACGACATGAGGGCTACTGTTCAGTAAGATGGCAGCTCATCAGAACGCTACGCTGTTCGTAGTGGAGTCAAACAAGGATGCGTGTTGGCCCCAACATTATTCAGCATCTTCTTCTCTCTGCTATTGAAGCACGCGTTTGAGACGTCGACAGAAGGCATCTATATGCACACCAGGTCTGATAGGCAGCTGTTCAATCCCGCGCGCCTGAGAACAAGGGCAAAGGTGCGAAAGATCTTAATACGTGACGTGCACCTTGCCGATGATGCTGCTATAACCTCGCACACCAAACAGCAACTACAAACTCTCATGCACCATTTCTCTAAGGCATGCAAGGACTTCGGGCTTACCATCAGCTTAAAGAAAATAAATGTCCTTGCCCAGAACGTAGTGGAGACACCAGTCATTACCATCGACAATTACAATCTAGAAGTGGTCCACGAGTTCACATACCTGGGGTCGACCATTAGCGACACTCTCTTCCTCAATGCTGAAATCAATAGGCGTATCAGCAAAGCAGCATCGAACCTTGCCCGACACTCCTCATGGGTCTGGGAGAACCCGAAACTCGCTACAAAGACCAAGACTGCTGTGTATAATGCATGCGTTATCAACACCCTCCTGTATGGTAGCAAGACTTGGAACATCTACTCCAAACAGGAGAGGAAACTCAATAGTTTTCACCTGCACAGCCTTCGCCGCATCCTCAGCATCACCTGGAGAGACAAAGTCCCAAACTCTGAGGTCCTCTCCAGCGCTGGACTTCCCACGATGTTCACGCTTTTAAAACAACGCAGACTGCACTGGCTGGGCCATGTCCGTCGTATGAAAGATGGTAGACTGCCAAAGGACATCCTCTACGGAGAACTAGCAACAGAAGAGGAACATTGGTAGACCCCAGCTTCACTTCAAGGACCTCTGCAAGCACGACATGAAAGCCTTAAAAATCAACACAGAGTGATGGGAGGACACAGCAGATGATGGCAACAAATGGCGAGGTACTCTTCAACAACAGCTAGAGCAAGGCGAAAGAGTGATCCTGAGTCAATGTGAGAAGCGGAGAGCACAGCGAACAATTCCACGATGCCCTACACATGCAGCAACTGGGGAGCCTACCGTTCCAGGGTCGGCCTCAATAGCCACAGTCACTGGACGCTAGAATAGACAATTCAGCCCTCCATGTTGTGCCGACCCATATATTCCTTTAAAAAAGTACTAAACCCACACTACCCCATAACCCTCTATTTTTCTTTCATCCATATGCCTGTCCAAGAGGCTCTTAAATACCCCTAATGTTTTAGCCTCCACCACCATCCCTGGCAAGTCATTCCAGGCACTCTCAACCCTCTGTGTAAAAAAACTTACCCCTGATGTTTCCCCTAAACTTCCCTCCCTTAATTTTGTACGTATGCCCTCTGGTGTTTGTTATTGGTGCCCTGGGAAACAGGTACTGGCTATCCACCCTATCTATGCCTCTCATAATCTTGTAGACCTCTATCAAGTCCCCTCTCATTCTTCTATGCTCCAAAGAGAAAAGTCCCAGCTCTGCTAACCTTGCTTCATATGACTTGTTCTCCAATCCAGGCAACATCCTGGTAAATCTCCTCTGCACCCTCTCCATAGCTTCCACATCCTTCCTATAATGAGGTGACCAGAACTGAACACAATACTTTAAGTGTGGTCTCACCAGAGATTTGTAGAGTTGCAACATGTCCTCTCTACTCTTGAACTCAATCCCCCTGTTAATGAAACCTAGCATCCCATAGGCCTTCTTAACTACCCTATCAACCTGTGCAGCGACCTTGAGGGATGTATGGATTTGAACCCCAAGGTCCCTTTGTTCATCCACACTCTTAAGTAACTGACCATTAATCCTGTACTCAGTCTTCTGGTTTGTCCTTCCAAAATGCATCACCTCACACTTGTCCAGATTGAACTCCATCTGTCACTTTTCTGCCCAAATCTGCATCCTGTCTATATCCTCTTGTAACCTTCGACATTAATGAATTCTTCATTAAGATGGAGAGTGACATAGTTAATTCAGAAACAAAGGTTCTGAACTTAAAGAAGGGTAACTTTGAAGGTATGAAATGTGAATTAGCTAAGATAGACTGGCAAATGATACTTAAAGGGTTGACGGTGGATATGCAATGGCAAGCATTTAAAGATCACATGGATGACTAGGCAAAAGAATAAACCAGGGAAGGTAGTGCACCCATGGCTGACAAAGGAAATTAGGGAAAGTATCAAGTCCAAAGAAGAAACATATAAATTAGCAAAAAAAAGCGACACACCTGAGGACTGGGAGAAATTCAGAGACCAGCAGAGGAGGACAATGGGCTTAATTAGGAAAGGGAAAAAAGATTATGAGAGAAAGCTGGCAGGAAACATAAAAACTGACTGTAAAAACGTATAGATACGTGAAAAGAAAAAGATTGGTCAAGACAAATGTAGGTCCTTTACAGTCAGAAAAAGATGAATTGATCATAGGGAACAAAGACATGGCAGACCAATTGAATAACTACTTTGGTTCTGTCTTCACTAAGGAGGACATAGATAATCTTCCGGAAATAGTAAGGGACTGAGGGTCTAGTGAGATGGAGGAACTGAGGGAAATACATGTTAGTAGGGAAGTGGTGTTCGGTAAATTGAAGGGATTAAAAGCAGATAAATCCCCAGGGCCAGATGATCTGTATTCCAGAGTGCTTAAGAAAGTAGCCCAAGAAATAGTGGATGCATTAGTAATAATTTTTCAAAACTCCTTAGATTCTGGATTAGTTCCTGAAGATTGGAGGGTGGCTAATGTAACCCCACTTTTTAAAAAAGGAGGGAGAGAGAAACCGGGGAATTATAGACCGGTTAGTCTGACATCGGTGGTGGGGAAAATGCTAGAGTCGGTTATCAAAGTTGTGATAGCAGCACATTTGGAAAGAGGTGAAATCATCGGACAAAGTCAGCATGGATTTGTGAAAGGAAAATCATGTCTGACGAATCTTATAGAATTAACTAGTAGAGTGGATAGGGGAGAGCCAGTGGATGTGGTATATTTAGATTTTCAAAAGGCTTTTGACAAGGTCCTACACAGGAGATTAGTGTGCAAACTTAAAGCACACGGTATTGGGGGTATGGTATTGATGTGGATAGAGAATTTGTTGGCAGACAGGAAGCAAAGAGTGGGAATAAACGGGACCTTTTCAGAATGGCAGGCAGTGACTAGTGGGGTACCACAAGGCTCAGTGCTGGGACCCCAGTGGTTTACAATATATATTAATGATTTAGACGAGGGAATTAAATGCAGCATCTCCAAGTTTGCGGATGACACGAAGCTGGGCAGCGGTGTTAACTGTGAGGAGGATGCTAAGAGGATGCAGGGTGACTTGGATAGGTTAGGTGAGTGGGCAAATTCATGACAGATGCAATTTAATGTGGATAAATGTGAGGTTATCCACTTTGGTTGCAAGAACAGGAAAACAGATTATTATCTGAACGGTGGCCGATTAGGAAAAGGGGAGGTGCAACGAGACCTGGATGTCATTGTACACCAGTCATTGAAGGTGGGCATGCAGGTACAGCAGGCGGTAAAAAAGGAAAATGGTATGTTGGCATTCATAGCAAAAGGATTTGAGTACAGGAGCAGGGAGGTTCTACTGCAGTTGTACAAGGCCTTGGTGAGACCGCACCTAGAATATTGTGTGCAGTTTTGGTCCCCTAATCTGAGGAAAGACATTCTTGCCATAGAGGGAGTACAGAGAAGGTTCACCAGATTGATTCCTGGGATGGCAGGACTTTCATATGACGAAAGACTGGATCGACTAGGCTTATACTCATTGGAATTTAGAAGATTGAGGGGGGATCTTATTGAAACGTATAAAATTCTAAAGGGATTGGACAGGCTAGATGCAGGAAGATTGTTTCCAATGTTGGGGAAGTCCAGAACGAGGGGTCACAGTTTAAGGATAAAGGCCTTTTAGGACCGAGATGAGGAAAATCTTCTTCACACAGAGAGTGGTGAATCTGTGGAATTCTCTGCCACAGGAAACAGTTGTTTCCTGTGCTGGTTCATTGGCTATATTTAAGAGGAAGTTAGATATGGCCCTTGTGGCTAAAGGGATCAGGGGGTATGGAGAGAAAGCTGGTACAGGGTTCTGAGTTGGATGATCAGCTATGATCATACTGAATGGCAGTGCAGGCTCAAAGGGCCGAATGGCCTACTCCTGCACCTATTTTCTATGTTTCTATGACAACCTACAGCTCCATCCACAACTCCTCCAATCTTCGTGTCATCCACAAACTTAGTCACCCATCCTTCCACCTCTTCATCCAGGTCAGTTATAAAAATCACAAAGATCGGGGGTCCCAGGACAGATCCTTGCGGCACTCCACTGGTTACCAACCTCCAGGCAGAATACTTTCCTTCCACAACTACCCTCTGCTTCCTTCCTGTAAGCCAATTTTTTTATCCATACAGGCAAGGTTCCACTGATCCCATGCCTTATGACTTTCTGGATGTCTCTCATGGGGGACAAATGCCTTGCCAAAATCCATATAGACCACATCTGCCACCCTACTCACATCCGTTTCTTTTGTTACCTCTTCAAAATACTCAATTAGGCTCGTGAGGCATGACTTTCTGTTCACAAAGCCATGTTGACTATCTTGAGTAGACTGTACTTCTCCAAATACTCATAGATCCTATCCTTAAGAATCCTTCCCAATATTTCACAGACCACCAACGTAAGACTCACCGGTCTATTGTTCCCAGGATTCTCCCTATTACCTTTTTTAAACAAGGGAACTACATTTGCATTCTCCAATCCTCTGGCAACTCCCCTGCAGCCATAGAGGATTCAAAGATCATAGCTACTGCTCCAGCAATCTCTTCTCTCACTTCCCACAGCAACCTGCGATATATCACGTCCAGCCTTGGGGACTTAACAATCTTGATGTTTTTAAGAAGATCCAACACTTCTTTTTCCTTAATCTCCACATTGTCCAGCACACAGGCCTGTTCTATTTCGACCTCACCCTGATCAAGGTCCTTTTCACTTGTGAATACAGATGCAAAGTATTAATTTAGGACCTCCCCGACCTCCTTCACCTCCAGGCGCATGTTGTCTTCTTTATCTTTTAGCGGCCCCACCTTCATTCTTGTCATCCTTCTGTTCTTCACATATGCATAGAATGCCTTGGGGTTCTCCTTAATCTTACATACCAAGACCCCCTTCGAGCTTTCCTAAGTCCTTTCTTAAGTTCCTTCCTGGCTACCCTGTATTTCTCATGAGCCCCTCCTGCTTCCTGCTTCTTATGTCTAACATATGCTTCCTTTTTCTTCTTGACGAGTTGCCTCACATGTTTCATCAGCCACGGTTCCATTTTCCTACAATTTTTTCCTTGCCTCAGTGGGACAAACCTATCCTGAACCCAGCTCAAGTGGTCCCTAAACTTCCTCCATATTACTTCTGTGCTTTCCCCTTTGAACATCTGTTTCCAATTTACTCTCGCTAGTTCCTGCCTCATCCCTTCATAGTTAGCCCTCCCCAGTTAAGCACTTTACCATTTTATCTGATTTTATCTCTTTCCATAGCTATGCTGAAGCTAAGGGAGTTGTGGTCACTCTCACCAAAATGCTCCCCCACCAAGAGGTCTGTCACCTGACCAGGTTCATTACCCAGAACTAGATCCAGTATAGCCTCTCCTCTCGTTGGCCGGTCCACATACTGTGTCAGGAATCCTTCTTGAACACACCTGACAAATTCAGCCCCATCTATCCCCCTTGCACTCAGGAGGTGTCAGTCAATATGAGGGAAGTTGAAATCACCCATAACTACTACCCTGTATTTCCTGCTCCATTCTAAAATCTGCCTACTTATCTGCTCCTCGGTGTCCCGAGGACTATTAGACTACTCCCAGCAGAGTAATTGATCCCTTCCTATTTCTGACTTCTACCCACACCGACTCAGTGGACACTCCCTCTGCAGTGTACACCCTTTCTATAGCTGTGACACTATCCCTGACCAGTAGTGCTATCACCTCCCCCCCTTTTCTACCTCCCATTCTATTTCTTTTAAAATACCTAAACCTCAGTACCTTCATCAGCCAATCCTGCCCTTCCTCCAGCCAAGTTTCAGTAAGGGCCACAACATCGTAGTTCCATGTACTGATCCATGCTCTAAGTTCATCCCCTTTATTCTAATACTCCTAGCATTGAAATAGACACATTTCAACCCCTCTAACTTGCTACAATTATGTTCTGTCCTCTGCCTGTCCTTCCTCACCAGCTCCGAACACATAGCATCATGCCTGTGTCCTTCTACCCTAATCTCTGCACTCATATTCTGATTCCCACCCCCCTGCCAAACTAGTTTAAATCCTCCCCAACAGCTCTATCAAACCTGCCCACCACGATATTGGTCCCTTTCCAGTTCAGGTGCAGCCCGTCCTTTTTGTACAGGTCAGACCTTCTCCAGAAGAGATCCCAATGATCCAGAAATCTGAACCCCTACCCACTGCACCAACTCTTCAGCCACGCATTCATCTGCCATGACTTCCCTCTCTGTCTCGTGGCACAGGCAGCAAACCCAAGATTACCACCCTTGAGGTCCACCCTTAATTTCTTTCCTAGCTCCCTATATGTCTTTTTCAGGGCCTCATCCCTACTCCTATCTATGTCATTGGTCCCCACATGGACTATGACATCTGGCTGCTCACCCTCTGTCCTGAGAATACCAAGTACTTGATCCGAGATATCGCGGACTCTGGCACCAGGGAGGAAACAGACCATCCGGGATTCTCGATCTCTCCCACAGAACCTCTTATCTGTCCCCCTAGCTATCAAATCCCCTATCACTACTGCTCTCCTCTTTTCCTTTCTGAGCTGAGGGTCCAGTCTCGGTGCCAGAGACGAGACCACTACAATTTGTCCCTGGTAGGTCGTCCCCACCAACAGTATCCAAAACAGTATACTTATTATTGATGGGAACGGCCACAGGGGTGCTCTGCTCTTTATGTCTATTCCCCTTCCCTCTCCTGACAGTCACCCAGTTACCTGTCTCCTGACTTTTAGGGGTGTCTGTCTCCCTGAAACTCTGATCTATTACTCCATCTGCCCCCCAAATGATCCGAAGTTCATCCAGCTCCAGCTCCAGGTCCCTAACTCAGTTTGACCAGATCTGCAGCTGGATGTACCTTTGGCAGGTGTAGTCATCAGAGACAATTGTGCTGTCCCTGACTTCCCACATCCTACAATCAGAGCACTGGACTGCCCTATCTACTGGCTCCATTACCAACTCCTAAGTTAATTAAATTAATTAAAGAAACTTAACTGGCCTCACCTCATTCGTCCTCCGCCTCTTCTCGCCAAAGCCTCTTGAGCCAAAGCCTCAAAGCTCCACTCCTTCACTGACCCACTCACTCACTGGCCACTCTGCTTGAGCTACCCCTCTTTTTATTTGTTTGAGCTTTTCAATTTTCAATTGCCCAATCAGCTGCTTTCTGCTGAGTCTGAGCTATTCAAATCTTGATTGCCTTGATTGCACAGTCCAACTGCCAAATCTGCCAAAAGCTCCACTCTTCACTGGCCCACTCACTCACTGGCCACTCACTCACTGGCCACTCACTCACTGGCCACTCTCAGTCGACGCTGCTCGACAAACCAGTGACTACCAGAGGCACAGTACCCATGATCGATCACGACCGACGGAGGCCACACCTAAACACACCTCTCTGGAAGAAACTCAAATAACATAGAACAGTACCGCACTGGACAGGAGAGAAATCCACCGTCAGATTCAAAGTCAGCACTGTTTTCTGCAACAGGATATAGAGTTTTTTCTAAAGAAGTAACCACAAAGGTACATGAGGATAGGGCAGTGGATGATGTCTATTTGGCTTTTGACAAAGTCCTGTGCGGAAGATTAGGAGCCCAGGGAGCATTAATTCAGTGGATTCAAAACTGACTCAGAGTTACAAAGCAGAGAGTGATGGTCGAAGGCTATTTCTTGGAACAAAGACCAGCGACTGGTGATCTGTTGGTGTCAGTAGTGTGCTGGTGTCAGTGATGTTCTAGTATCAGTGATCTGTTGGTGTCAGTGATCTGTTGGTGTCAGTGATCTGCTAGTGTCAGTGATGTTTCTTTTTGCACATTGTGGCATTTTGTGAGGTGATGTATTTTGGAAGGTCAAGCCAGCTTATACTGTGAGTGGTAGGGCAATGGGGAGTGTAATTAAGCAGAGTATAATTAGGACTGCAAGTGTATAGTTTGCTGCAGGTAGAAAGGGCAGTGACAGATGTTTAGCCCATTGGCCTTCATCATCTGGTCACTGAGTATAGGATTTGGGACATTATGTTACAGTTGTTCAAGTCACAGGTGAGACCACATTTAAAGTACTGTGTATAGTTTTGGCCACCCTCTTATCGAAAAGATGTGGTTAAACTGAACAGAGAGTAAAAAAGCAAACACGAGGAAATCTGCAGATGCTGAAAATTCAAGCAACACACACAAAATGCTGGTGAAATGCAGCAGGCCAGGCAGCATCTATAGGGAGAAGTACAGTTGACATTTCAGGCCGAGACCCTTTGTCAGGACTAACTGAAAGAAGAGATAGTAAGAGATTTGAAAGTGGGAGGGGGAGGGGGAGATCCAAAATAATAGGAGAAGACAGGAGGGGGAGGGATGAAGCTAACACAGAGCTGGAGAGGGGATGGGAGGCCTAGGGAGAAAGAAAGGGAGAGGGGAACACCAGAGAGAGATGGCGAACAGGCAAGGAGTGATTGTGAGAGGGGCAGAGAGAGAGAAAAAGAGAGAGAGAAAAAGGGAAAATAATACATACATACATAAGTACATAAATAAATAAATAAGGGATGGGGTAAGAAGGGGAGGAGGGTGATGCACCATCAATAACTCACACTGAGACGTAAGGCGAGATATCGGCTTTTATTGACTGGAAGAAGGAACCAGGAGTGAGTGTCCATCATACTATGTCCTGGAGACTGAGGCCGAGCGTCAGGCTTCAGATCGCCTTTATACAGGGGCCTGTGGGAGGAGCCACAGGAGCAATCAGCAGGGGGCGTGTCCAGACAGGCACATAGTTCCCCACAGAGGGGCATTAACAGAAGTTAGAGAAGTCAATGTTCATGCCATCAGGTTGGAGGCTACCCAGCCAGTATATAAGGTGTTGTTCCTTCAACCTGAGTGTGGCTTCATTTTGACAGTAGAGGAGGCCATGGATTGACATATCAGAATGGGAATGGGACGTGGAATTAAAATGTGTGGCCACTGGGAGATCCTGCTTTCTCTAATGGACAGAGCATAGGTGTTCAGCGAAGCAGTCTCCTAGTCTACGTCGGGTCTCACCAATTTATAGAAGGCCGCACCGGGAGCACCGGATGCAGTATACCAGACCAGCCGACTCACAGGTGAAGTGTCACCATGATCCTCTCCCTTCTCCAGCCTTGTAGCCCTTTTGCCAATCAACTTTCCAGCTCTTACCTTCATCCCTCCCCCTCCTGTCTTCTCCTATCATTTTGGATCTCCCCCTCCCCCTCCCACTTACTATCTCTTCTTTCAGTTAGTCCTGACGAAGGGTCTCGGCCCAAAACATTGACTGTACTTCTTCCTATAGATGCTGCCCAGCCTACTGCATTCCACCAGCATTTTGTGTGTTGAGAGAGTAGAAAAGATTTCTAAGGATGTTGGCAGGACTAAAAGACTTGAGTTGTAGGGAGACGTTGGTCTTTATTCCTTGAAAAGAAGGAAGAATAAAGAAATCTTTAAAATTATGAGAGGAGTAAATAAGGTGAATTGTAGCAGTCTTTTCCCCAGGGTAGGGCAATCCAGGACTGGGTGGCATAGGAGCAAGGTGAGAGTGAAAGATTTAAAAGGGACTTGAGTTGCAACTTTTTCCATGCAGACAGTGGTGAGTAAACGGAAATGGTTGAGGAAGGTACAGCATAAATACTGTGCATGGATGGGTGAGCTTAAAAGGATTTGGGTCAAACACAGGACATTGAGACTGTTTGGGTGGGCATGGACTGATCGTATCATGATATGTTTTTCTATGATTCTACATTTAAATTAGTGTTTCTGTTTAGGAGTGTGGAGGAAAGTTTAATCAGACTAGATAATGGCACTTCGTACAGTAAGTGAAGGGATGTTCATTAAAACTCCAATAACCAATTTAAAAAAGTAAGTGGGGCCTGTCAGGACTGGTCTGCAGAGCGGGAGATCGAGGAGTAAGTTAGAGACAGTTCCTTGTGGATGTAACACTTCAGCTTCAAAATGCGAGTGGGGCCTATCAGGGCTTGTCTACGGAGCAGGTTAATAGTAACTTGGCAAGGGCCAGTGATAAGAAATGAGGTTTCAGGGGCATGGCCATTGTTGGAGAGGGCCACTGTTAAGAGTGGCCAGGATTTGGGGAGAACAGCTGTGTGGTGAACTACATATACCTGTCTGGACACGCCCCCCAGCTGACTGCTCCTGTGGCTCCTCCCACAGACCCTGGTATAAAGGCGATTGGAGACACAGCCCCGGCATCAGTCTCCAGGATGTGGTGTGGTGGTCATTTGCTGCTTGTTCTTTCTTCCAGCCAATAAAAGCCAATATCTCGCCTCACGTCTCCGAGAGTTATTGATGGTGCATCAAGCTGCAGGCTAGAACTTCAGCTTGAGGAGTTACGGGTGTAAGTGCAGGCAGGCAGGATGGTAGCTTAGGCAGTAGAATGCTCCTCCTGTGAAATGTGGGATTTCAGAGTACCTAACAGTATGGAGAGCACCCAATTTCAGCTCCTGACTGGCAACGTCATGGAACTGGAGATGGATGCACTCAGCGCCATGCAGGAGGCAGAAATCTTCATTTAACACCATCATTCCCACAAAACTGATTGAGAAGTTGCAGAACCTGGGTCTCTGTACCTCCCTCTGCAATTGGATCCTCAACTTCCTATCTGAAAGACCACGATCTGTGCGGATTGGTGATAACATATCCTCCTACTGACGATCAACACTGGCGCACCTCAGTGCTTAGTCCACTGCTCTGTTCTCTCTATACCCATGACTGTGTGGCTAGGCATAGCTCAAATACCATCTATAAATTTGCTTACGATACAACCACTGTTGGTAGAATTTCAGGTGGTGACGAGACGGCGTACAGGAGCGAAATATGCCAACTAGTGGAGTGGTGTCACAGCAACAACCTGACACTCAATGTCAGTAAGACGAAAGAGCTGATTGTGGACTTCAGGAAGGGTAAGACGAGGGAACATGAACCAATCCTCATAGAGGGATCAGAAGCGAAGAGAGTGAACAACTTCAAGTTCCTGGGTGTCAAAATCTCTGAGGATCTAACCTGGTCCCAATATATCGATGTAGTTATAAAGAAGGCAAGCCAACACCTATACTTTATTAGGAGTTTGAAGAAATTTGGTATGTTAACAAATACACCCAAAAACTTCTATAGTTGTACCGTGGAGAGCATTCTGACAGGCTGCATCACTGTCTGGTATGGAGGGGCTATTGCACAGGACTGAAAGAAGCTGCAGAAGGTTGTAAATCTAGTCAGCTCCATCTTGGGCAGTAGCCTACAAAGTACCCAGGACATCTTCAGGGAGCGGTGTCTCAGAAAGTCAGCGTCCATTATTAAGGACTCCAGCACCCAGGGCATGCTCTTTTCTCATTGTTGCCATTGGGTAGGAGTACAAAAGCCTGAAGACACACACTCAGTGATTCAGGAACAGCTTCTTCCCCTCTGCTATCTGATTTCCTAATGGACGTTGAATCCTTGGACACTACCTCACTTCTTTTTATATACAGTATTTCTGTTTTTGCACGTTTTACTTTAATCCATTCAATATATGTAATTGATTTATGTATTTATTAATTATTATTATTTATTATTAATTTTTTCCCTGCTGGATTATGTATTGCAATGAACTGCTGCTGCTAAGTTAACAAATTTCACATCACATGCTGGTGATAATAAACCTAATTCTGATTCTAGAATGGACTTTTGCTGAGGTGGTCTAACCCATAGTCCAGGCTTCAGATAGAAGATGGGTGACCACCTGGAGAAGTAGGGGGAGAAAGCAGTCTGAGCAGGGTTTCCCTGTGGCCATCCCCACAGCAACAAGGATACCCCTTTGCATACTGCTGGCGTGGTGGTGGAGTGGGAGGTGGTTGGGGGTGACCTATTAGGGTATAACAGCAGCAGCAGCCAAGCCAGTGGCACTTTGAGACTCAGCAGTGAAGGGTAAAGTCAGGCAGTGAGGTAGTGATAGAAATCTCAATAGTTGGGGGTACGGACTGCAGATTCTGTGGCCTTGAGAGAAGCCAAGATGGTGTGTTGTCTCCCAAGTGCTAGGGTCCAGGCTGACTCAGAGTGGCTGCAGATTTTCAAGAGGGAGTGTGAGCATCCAGAGGTTGTGATGCACAATGGTGCCAATAACATAGATAGAAAGTGGGAAGAGGTCCTGTGCAGTGAGCATAGGGAGTTAGGGAAGAGGCTGAAGAGAAGGCCCTCCAAGGCAGTAATCTCTGGAATACTCCAGTACCAGGTGCTAATCAGGGCAGGTGTAGGATGATAGTACAGATAAATGAGTGGCTGAGAGAGTTGTGCAGGAGTCAGGGTTTCAGACTTTTGGATCATTGGCATCTCTTCTGAGGAAGGTATGACCTGTACCAAAAGATCAGATAACACCTGAACCCAAGGGGCCCAATATCCTTGCTAGCGCTGTTGTGGACGGGGTGGGAACTGGAGTGAAAGGGCAGAGGAAGGTGCAGTTGGTGTGCAATTCAATGTACTGCGTAATGAGACTGTGAGGAATTTCAGGCAGCTGATAGGGCAAAATTGCAGCCAGTGGGATAAGTTGAACTACAACATGGGGACAAAACTGATCAGAACAGAACTGTAAGTGTTATATTTCAATACACACAGTAGATGGAATAAGGTAGGTGATCTTGTAGTACATTTAGAGATTGGCAGGTATGATGATGGTGGCATCACTGACTGGCAGCTGAAAGAAGATCAGAGTTAGGAGTTTAACATCAATTGACACAGATTGTACTGAAAGGACAGGGAGGTAGATAGAGAGAGTGGGGTGGCTCTGATGGTTAAAAAATGATATGAAGTAAAAAAGGACATGAGTTGAGACTTAGGGGGCAAAAGTTTAAGGGTAACATGAGGGGGAAATTCTTTACTCAGAGAGTGGTAGCTGTGTGGAATGAGCTTCCAGTAGAAGTGGTAGAGCCAGGTTCGGTATTGTCATTTAAAGTAGAATTGGATAGGTATACGGACAGGAAAGGAATGGAGGGTTATGGGCTGTGCGGGTCAGTGGGATTAGGTGAGAGTAAGCGTTCAGCACGGACTAGAAGGGCTGAGATGGCCTGTTTCCGTGCTGTAATTGTTATATGGTTATATGGAAATCAGATCCTTAGAAAGATGTGATATAGGATCAGAAAACATCGAATCCTTGTGGGTAGAGTTAACAAACTCCAGGGGTAAGAAGACTCTGATGGGTGTTAAATACGGGCCCCCAAAAAGGAGCCAGAATGTAGGATATAAATTTCAATGGGAAATTGAAAAGGCATGAAAAAGGGGCAAGGTTACAATAGTCATAGGGGATTTCAATATGCAGGTAAATTGGGAAAATCAGGTTGGTGCAGGATCCCAAGAAATGGAATTTGTAGAATGCCAATAAGATGGCTTTTTAGAACAGCTTGCTGTTGAGCCCACTAGGGGAAAGGCAATTCTGGATTGGGTGTTGTGTAATAAACCAGATTTGTTTAGGGAGCTTAAGGTAATTAAATATTAGGAGGCAATGACCATAATATGATAGAATTCACCATGCAGTTTGAGAGGGAGAAGCTAAAGGCAGATATATCAGTATTACAGTGGAGAAAAGGGAATTAAGGAGGCATGAGAGAGGAGCTGGCCAAAGTTGATTGGAAGAGGAAACTATCAGGATGACGACAGAACAACATTGGGTGAAGTTTCTGGGAGCAAAGAGAGGACATATAATATTGCAACAATTAGTGGGAAGTTGGAAGATTGGGAAGCTTTTAAAAACCAACAGAAGGCAAATAAAATGCTCTGGAGAAATTCAGACATGATGTGAGCCCCAAGGTCCTGCAGGAGGGTGCTGTGCAGCTGTGTGGAGTTCACCAGTGCGTTTTCAATCTGTGTCTCAACTTGGAAAGGATCCTGATGTGTCAAGAAGGGTCAACCGAAAGCCTTGCCTGACTACCGTCCAGTAGCCTGATCTCTCATATCATGAAGACCCTAAAGGTCCTGGCTCACCTTCAACCCCCAGTCAGATCAGCCCTCGATCTCCTGCAGTTCGCCTACCAGAGGCACATTGGAGTCAATGATGCTGTCCTGCTGAACAGAGCCTATTCCCATCTGGATAAGCTGGGCAGCACTGTGAGGATCATGTTTTTTGATTTATCAAGTGTCCTCAATACCATTCAGGCCTCATTGCTGGGGGAGAAGCTCTGTCCAATGCAGGTTGGCACTTCCATTGTATCCTGGATAATGGACAACCTGACTGGCGGCTTCAGAGCTGTGTGTCTGACATGGCTATAAGCAGCACTGGGGCCCCACAGGGGACTGTATTGGCCCCCTTCATGTTAACCCTGAATACCTCGGACTTCAGATGTAACACTGAATTATGTCATCTGCAGAAAATCTCTGATGACTCAGCGTTAGTTGGGTGTATAAAAGGAGGATGGGAGGATGAATACAGGTCCCTGGTGGAGGACTTTGTTGAATGCTGCAAGCTGAATCAGCATTGGTAAGACAAAGGAGATGGTGACGGATTTCAGGAAGACGAAGCCTGCACTGCTCCCTGTTACAATTGATGGTGAGGATGTGGATGTGGGAAGACCTACAAGAACCTGGTGGAGCAACTGGATGACAAACTTGAGTGAAGCACAAGACAGAGACAGTGTACAAGAAGGGCCAGAGTCACCTCTACTTCCTGAGGAGACTGAGGTCCTTTGGAGTGTGCAGGCCCCTCCTTCACATGTTCCACCATCTGTTGTCGCCAGTACAATCTTCTATGTGGTGATGTGCTGGGTCAATGGCATCAACGTGGGTGATGCCAACAGGCTCAAAAAACTAATTAGAAAGGCTGGCTCTGTTATAGGAGTCAAACTGGACACACTGAAGGTTGTGGTGGGACCCTACGGAAATTCCTGGCAATTCTGGACAATGTTTCTCACTCACTGCATGCCACCTTAGCTGAATACAGGGGCACTTTTGGTAATAGACTAAGACAACTGTGCTGCTCCAAAAAGCACTATATGAGGTCATTCTTACCCTTGGCCATTAGGCTCTATAATGAGTCAACCTACAGCTAGGTAAGTGATTAGAATATTTTTGACAAGAACATGCCATTCAGCTCAACAAAGCTTGCCAAATTCCCATTCACATGGTGTGTTGAAATAATGATCAAGTTTAGGTTTGGAAGCCTCTAAGGTACTACTCCCAACTATACATCAAGATCGCTTGTTCCATGTGTCAACAACTCACTGTGTAAAGAAATGCTTCCTGATGTTAGTCTGAAAGGTAGGACAAAGTCAGCAAGATTTTCCTTCTGGGAAAATCTTACCTGATGAACCTATTGGAATTTTTTGAGAAGATTACAAGTAGGATAGGTAAAGGGGATGCAGTGGATGTTGTATGTTTGAACTTTCAGAAGGCCTTTAACAAGGTGCCACACATGAGGCTGCTCATCAAGTGAAGAGCCCATAGTATTACAGGAAATTTACTGGCATGGTTAGAGCATTGGCTGATTGGTTGAGTGGGAATAAAAGGATCCTTTTCTGGTTGGCTGCCGGTGACTCATGGTGTTCCGCAGGAGTCGGTGTTACTGAATTACAGTAAATATATCTAAAATAGTTAAGTTAAAATAAGTAGTGCAAAGACAGAAATAAATAAAAATTTGTGGGCTGTTGGGTTCAATGTCCATTTAGAAATCTCATAGCAAAGGGGAGGAAGCTGTTCCTGAATCACTGAGTGTGTGCCTTCAGTGTGTACCTCCTTCCTGATGGTAATGATGAATGCCGGACGCAGCGGGAATCCTTGTAGCTGTAGTTCTATTCTCCTTTTAAGAGCAAGCATAAGGGGCATTCAACTTGTCTGGAAATGAAGCATCACTGCCATTCATGATGTTGGGGTTTTCCTTTGTAATAGCCTGCAAACCTTGCCAGTGTCACTTCTAACCTCTATCAGAATTGTTTCTTTGACAATAGACAATAGGTGCAGAAGTAGACCATTCGGCCCCTCAATAGCCCTCTGTAAGTCGTACCTAGTCTGCTTGTAGAGTCCTGTATCACCAGACTTGAATGCCTCAGATTTAGCCCTCAGCAGACTACAAACCTCCTGATTTATCCATGACTTTTGATTTGGGTATTTACAGTATGTTCTCGTCAGCACACACTCATCCACACAGGTTTTAATGAAGCTTGTAACAACTGCAGCATACTCATCCAGATTCAAAGGTGAATCCCTGAATACGGTCTAGTCCACCAATTCAAACCAGCCCTGCATGTGCTCCTGTGCCTCCCTTGTCCATACCTTCATGGTCCTCACTGTTGGTGATGCAGTCTTCAGTCTCTGCCTATACTGAAGGAGTAGAAGTACAGCCAGGTGATCAGACTTCCCGAAGTGAGGGCGTGGAATAGCACAAAAGGCATTATTGGTTTTAGTGTAACAGTGGTCCAGTGTGTTATTTCCTCTGGTACTACAGATAATAATTATTTAGTGACTTTATTAAGCTGGCCGGGTTAAAATCCCCAAAAATGATGGGAAGGCATCAGGATGTGCTGTTTCATGCCTGTTGATTATGTCACTCAGTTTGTCCAGAGCCTGTTTGGTATTGGCATGAGGTGGAATGTACACTACCACCAAAAGATCCCTGAAATCTCCCGTGGCTGGTAAAATGGATGACACTTCATTGCGAGATATTCCAGATCTGGTGAACAGAATTGGGACAGGACCACTACATTTGTACACCACAAGAAATTGGTCATGAAGCATATACCTCCACCTCTGCTGCAGTGGAGACTTGACAGACCTATCTTGACTGTGTATAGTGAACCCGTCTATTCGAATCATTGTATCCAGCACAGATGGGGTTAACCAAGATTCCATGAAACAAATGATACAAGCATTTCCAATTTCCCCCTCATACGACACCCGAGGTCTGAGATAGTAAATTTTATTTACCAGAGACTATATGCTTGCCAGCACGACAGTTGATATTGGGAATTAAAAACCTTTTTTTAAAAGGCACACCATTTGTCCAGAGCAGTGGCCTGGCTTCCAGCTGTGGCTTAAAGGGATAGTCCACTGGCCACAGTCCGATTTATTTCTGTTGGTTTTGAGCAGTGATACATTGTTTAATCACATTAAAACATTGATACTGATTATACACATCTTAGATGCAGTTATGATTCTCAGCTGTAGCAGGCTAAAATGAGAGTATTTGATTTCCATCATTTCAATCACAGCTGCTTCATCAAGTTGTTCGTGTTTTGGTGTCCTGGATGAGACAGGACAGAATAATAGTTCAGCATGGACGAGATGGACTGTAGTGATCTATTACTCTACAACTCTGGTAGTTTCGAGAATCTGCCAGGACACCACCAAATTCCCATAAGTGCCAGATTATTAGTTTTACACAGAACGTCACCACATCTCTTGAGCATCATCCTTCTGTAATAATTGACTGAACCTTATTAGAGCGATACATGACAAACCATCAAATCCACAACAACCATCAACACTACACTCATCCTATTTCAATCTCTCTTCTTGCCCACAGATTCTACTATTTTCACACACACATACTGAGCAATTTACATTGGTCAGTTAACCTACTAATACACGTTGTTTGGGATGTGGGAGGAAACTGGACAAAGTCATGTGGTAACAGGGAGGATTGCTCAGGACTGAAACTGAGTCACTGCAACTTAGTCTTAGTTACCAAATATATTATTGGCAAGACCAAGTCATCTCTCCACTTTCACCTGGTAAAAATAAGGTAAATTAAGGAATATAAAAGTGGATAAGTCTCTGGATCCTGACAGGATATTCCCTAGGACCTTGAGGGAAGTTAGTGTAGAAATAGCAGGGGCTCTGACAGAACTAGTTCTAAGAGTAAACCTAGCAAAAAACCTAGGCCTGTCAGTTTGACATCAGTGGTAGGTAAATTAATGGAAAGTATTCTTCGAGATGGTATATATAATTATCTGGATAGACAGGGTGTGATTAGGAACAGTCAACATGGATTTGTGCGTGGAAGGTCATGTTTGACAAATTTTATTGAATTTTTTGAAGAGGTTATGAGGAAAGTTGATGAGGGTAAAGCAGTGAATGTTGTCTATATGGACTTCAGTAAAGTCTTTGACAAGGTTCCGCACGGAAGGTTCAATCATTAGGTATTAATATTGAAGTAGTAAAATGGATTCAACAGTGGCTGGATGGGAGACACCAGAGAGTAGTGGTGGATAACTGTTTGTCAGGTTGGAGGCTGGTGACTAGTGGTGTGCCTCAGGGATCTGTACTGGGTGGAATGTTGTTTGTCATATACATTAATGATCTGGATGATGGGGTGCTAAATTGGAGTAGTAAGTATGCAGATGATACTAAGGTAGGTGGTGTGGTGGATAATGAAGTAGGTTTTCAAAGTTTGCAGAGAGATTTAGGCCAGTTAGAAGAGTGGGCTAAACAATGGCAGAGTTTAATGCTGATAAGTGTGAGGTGCTACATTTTGGTAGGAATAATCCAAATAGGACATACATGGTAAATGGTAGGGCATTGAAGAATGCAGTAGAACAGAGTGATATAGGAATAATGGTGCATAGTTCCCTGAAGGTGGAATCTCATGTGGATAGGGTGGTGAAGAAAGCTTTTGGTATGCTGGCCTTCATAAATCAGAGCATTGAGAATAGGAGTTGGGATGTAATGTTAAAATTGTACAAGGCATTGGTAAGGCTGAATTTGGAGTATTGTGTATAGTACTGGTCACCAAATTATAGGAAAGATATCAACAAAATAGAGAGAGTACAGAGAAGATTTACTAGAATGTCACCTGGGTTTCAGCACCTAAGTTACAGAGAAAGGTTGAACAAGTTAGGTCTTTATTCTTTGTGGAGCATAGAAGGTTGAGGGGAGACTTGATAGAGGTATTTACAATTATGAGGGGGATAGATAGAGTTGATGTGGATAGGCTTTTTCCATTGAGAGTAGGGGAGATTCAAACAAGAGGACATTGAGTTGAGTTAGGGGGCAAAAGTTTAGTCGTAACATGAGGGGGAATTTCTTTACTCAGAGAGTGGTAGCTATGTGGAACGAGCTTCCAGTAGAAGTGGTAGAGGCAGGTTCGGTATTGTCATTTAAAGTAAAATTGGATAGCTATATGGACAGGAAAGGAATGGAGGGTTATGGGCTGAGTGCGGGTCAGTGGGACTAGGTGAGAGTAAGCATTCAGCACGGACTAGAAGGGCCGAGATGGCCTGTCTCTGTGCTGTAATTGTTATATGGTTATAAATTGAAGGAAAATTTAGTTCCTGTTATGAAGCAAAGATACGACTTATTGCAAGCTTGCTGTTATTAACTGTTGATAGCTAGGATAGTTTTTGCTTCAGTAACTTTACATTACAAGGCAATTTTAACTTCTTTTGCTAGAATTGTATTCATTAATTATCTTGGTACTTTGTTGCTACTTGAGGGGGGAATATAAAAGCAAGAACTATAATTTGTAAAGTTTTATTGAAATATGTCAATTACAAACCTGTAGCCAAAATACAGAGACAAGGCAAACTCATATATAAAACAAACTGAAAAGTTTTCTCTTTTAAAAAACTTACACTGAAAATAACATTAATCTGTTTTGCTAATACATAGTATCGTCCTTTAATAACCAATAATTGAAAACTGATACAAAGTTTCAATTATTTAATAATGCTAATAACTTGCCATTACAACAGGTTTACTGTTCATTTACAAGTTACACAAACTAAGCATAGGCACAGCTGGTTAACATTCATTAAAAGCACGGTGCATAAAACGCAAAGTACAGGAAAAGGTTATATATTTATTGCCAACTTCATTATAAAACACTGGGAACAAAACTAATCAAAACATGTAAAAGGCATTTAATCTATACTTCATAATATGATTGACAAATTCATATCAATGATGCAACATCACTGATACAAATGATAGCTGAATATTGCTCTACGTTTTGGTATTTAATTGGTCCCTTATGTTCCTTCATTAAGGAAGTATCATGATTTCTGAGCATTTGATGAAAGCAGCAAGGGAGAAACCCCATCCAGGCTGGGCATTGGGATCGGTACATGTCCATTTACCAAGCTTGGAAACTGCGGGCAGAAAAATAGGACAACATTAAGAACGTTAATGTTCAAAGCTCTTGCTGTAGAAAAATTTAAGTTTACAAAGCAGCTAGACCCTCAAACCCAGTCCATTCCAACAAGTGAAAGGTGGTAGTTCCATCAGCCTCAGCTGAAACTCCCTCCTCCACCACGTACACAGACACCAGGTGCGAAGAGAACAGTTTCTGCTCAATGTTGGCCCCAACTTGACATTATGAAATCAAACTGCTCCCAATACTCAGCAAGGTTCAGGGTACAAAATATAGGATACTGAAGTGGCTGCTACATTGGCACAAGGGTGTAGTTTCACATCATGGAGTTCCTCAAGCAGTTCCTGTTATTGCTTTAATAATGCCCTTCTCCTGTCTTAGCCCCTTCTCCCTCTCCCTCCCCATCCCCTGAAATTCATCTTCCCCTTGTCACCCCTCTCTCCTCCACCTTCTTCTCTCTCTTTCTCTCTCCATCCATCTTCCCCTTCCCTCCACTCCATCTTCCCCTTGTGTCTCCTGTTTCCTCTCCCTCATCTGCCCAGGTCCTCTCTGTTATCAGTTTTCATTGTCTTGAGCAGAGTTAATTGCTCAGACCATGATAAGGCACACAGCAGAGATAGGGAGACCTGCCACCTTGTGCTGTGTCAATACTTAAGAGGAAATTTCCAATTCTTCCAGTTTATTCCTACCTATGGGGTCTGGAAAATTAACCACCCAATTCTCTTTGAAAAGCATTTATGAATCTGCTTATGATGGAAAGGGTGGCTCATTCCATCACCACTGTATTTCTGGCAGTGCTTTCCAGTGATGGGCCAGACTAGAAAAATCCAGAATGCCTCTGCTCCTGCCACTGAATAACAAAGTTCAAAGTAAATTTATTATCAAAGTTTATACAGTCGGTCTTCCTTATCCGCGAGGGATTGGTTCCGGGATCCCTCACAGATACCTAAAAATGCCGATGCATTCTCTACACCCTTTTAACCTCATTTACATCTTTTCTTGTAGGTGACCACAACTATACACAATACTCCAAACTAGGCCTCACCAATGTTTATACAACTTCAACAGAACATTCCAGCTTCTGTATTCAGTACCTTGATTTATGAAGGGCAATGCACCAAAAGCTTTCTTTATGACTCCATCTAACTGTGACACTACTTTCAATGAATTATAGGCCTGTATTCCCAGATCCCTTTGTTCTACCACACTCCTCAGTGCCCTACCGTTCACTGTGTAAGACCTACCCTGGTTGGTCCTACCGAAGTGTAAAACCTCACAATTGCCTGCAGTAGGTTCCATCTGTCATTTTTCCACCTAGTGCAGATCTCTCTGCAAGCCATGATAGCCTTCCTCCCTGTCCACTACACCCCCAGTCTTGGTGTCATCTGCAAATTTGCTGATCCAATTAACCACTTTATCATCCAAATCATTGATATAGATGACAAACAAGAACAGACCCAGCAGCATTCCCTGTGGCACACCACTAGTCACAGGCCTCCAGTCAGAGAGTCAATCATCTACCACCACTCTCTGGCTTCTCCCACAAAGCCAAAGTCTAGTCCAATTTCAAACAAGAGAGAATCTGCAGATGCTAGAAATCCAAGCAACACCCACAAAAGGGAAGAGCTCAGCAGGCCAGGGCACATCTATGGAAAAACAGTACGGTCGACGTTTCAGGCTGAGACCCTTTTCTCGTTCACCCAGTGTGGAAAAGACAATACAAAAAGAAATAATAATAATCAATCATCACTCGGTGCCAGGTCATATGACATGGGCGAGCATGGTCTTCCTTCTGTCTGCCGAGTGAAGGATCATTGCCTGTTGGGAAGACACCCTTCATGCTGTTGCTCTTCCCATGACCATAATTGTTCTTGGCAAATTTTTCCTACAGAAGTGGTTTGCCATTGCCTTCCTCACAGCAGTGTCTTTACAAGACAAGTCACCTCAGCCATTATCAATATTCTTCAGAGATTGCCTGGCATCAGTGGTCGCATAATCAATATATTGGGCCCAGGATAGATCCTCAGAGATACTGACATCCAGGAGCATGAAATACCTTACTCTTTCCACTTCTGATCCCTTTATTGAGGACTAGTGTGTGTTCCCTTGTCTCACCCTAAAATCCCCAATCAGTTCTTTGGTCTTACTGACATTGAGTGTAAGGTTGTTGCTGCAGCACCACTCAACCAGCTGATAAATCTCACTCCTGTGCTCCCTCTCATCACCATCAGAAATTTTGCCAACAATAGTTGAGACAACAGCAAATGTATAGCTGGTATTCTCTTCACTCCTTAAACTGGGGTACCCACACCCTTGAGACAATTGTCTGAGGTTCAAAAGCATGATTTACAGTAATTCCTACACTTCTGTTATAAAGGTCAGGTTCCTGTACCCATTCTCAAGAAGTCTTTTCATCTTGTCCTAATTTCAAAAACTGGTGAACAAGCCCCTCAGATCTCTTGCATTTTACCATTATAACAATACCAGTTGGTAGACATTGCCTCACATTATTTCTTCCAAAGTAGATCACACTTCTCCACACTACAATTCAGTTTCCCTGTGATTGTCCCTACCTTCCGTCTGTCTGTGTCCTTTTCAATTTTATTACTATGTTCCTCCTTGTCTGATCGATCATTGACCTAAGACATTGGGTCTGCCTCCCTCTCTGTCAATGCTGCCCAAGTATTTACAGCAAATCTGTCTGCATCTGTGATTGGGCGCCACAGTAACTGATCAGTTAATACAATGTCGGGGCCACAGTAACCGAGAGGTTAGTACAGTGTCGGGGGCCACAGTAACCGAGAGGTTAGTACAATGTCGGGGGCCACAGTAACCGAGAGGCTAGCACAATGTCGGGGGCCACAGTAACCGAGAGGTTAATACAATGTCGGGGCCACTGTAACCGCGAGGTTAGTACAGTGTCGGGGGCCACAGTAACCGAGAGGTTAGTACAATGTCGGGGGCCACAGTAACCGAGAGGCTAGCACAATGTTGGGGGCCACTGTAACCGAGAGGTTAGCACAATGTCGGGGCCACTGTAACCGAGAGGTTAGTACAATGTCGGGGGCCACTGTAACCGAGAGGTTAGTACAATGTCGGGGGCCACTGTAACCGAGAGGTTAGTACAATGTTGGGGGCCACTGTAACCGAGAGGTTAGTACAATGTCGGGGGCCACTGTAACCGAGAGGTTAGTACAATGTCGGGGCCACTGTAACCGAGAGGTTAGTACAATGTCGGGGGCCACTGTAACCGAGAGGTTAGTACAATGTCGGGGCCACTGTAACTGAGAGGTTAGTACAATGTCGGGCGCCACTGTAACCGAGAGGTTAGTACAATGTCGGGGGCCACAGTAACCGAGAGGTTAGTACAATGTCGGGGCCACAGTAACCGAGAGGTTAGTACAATGTCGGGGCCACTGTAACCGAGAGGTTAGTACAATGTCGGGGCGCTCTGGAGTTCAACTCTGGCACTGTTCTGTAAGCTGTCTCTGCACATCTTTCCCTGGGTGCTCCAGTTTCCTCCCACAGTCCAAAGATGCACCAGGTAGGTTAATTGGTCTTTGTAAATTGTCCCGTGATTCGGTTTGGGTTAATCGGGATTGTAGTGTTGCTGGGGCAGCGTGGCTTGAAGAGCCTTACTCCGTGCTGTATTGCTAAAATAAAACTACAATAACAAAAAGAAAATTAAATATGCAGACCTTTATTGAACACCTTTAGGAATTGCATAAAGAAAACATCAGTTATCCACCCCAATTACTGCGTCACAGAGACAATCAGGTTTGGAGCTTGAAGGGGTCATGCCAAATTACAATTAAACACTGCTACGTTCAAAGCCCTACATCAAGATAATTTTGAATTCAAACTGATGGAGGGGCAGGCAGGAAAGTGAAGGCATTATTAAATAAACTTGCATTCCCAACTCAACAAAACCATGATGAAAAGACATGCAGCTGATGGTGAAATAGTTTACACCAGCAGCTATGTCTGCGCCCTGGCTATATCTATCCAGACTGATCTGGTACATTTCCCACTCCCTTCCCAAAACTCAAATGAGCTTTGCCTCAGCTTTCATCCCCCACACATCTTCAGGTGGCTCTTTTCCAGCTCCTGCCCTTCTCCAACTGCTCTCCCCAATACAATAACACAAAGGTAAAGATGAAAACTTGTAGATGCTGAAAATTGGCAATGAAGACAAAATGCCCAGGCACAGAAAAAAACGACAAAAAAGGTGGATACAGCCCAGCCCATCACATGCAAAGCCCCAGCTCAAGGAATGCTGCCAAAAGAAAGCAGAATCCATCATCAAAAACACACCTCCCTCCCCCTCTCCCCACCATCATCCAGGCCGTGCTTTCACCTTGCTGCTTCCAGGCTTTAAAAGTATGCCCCCCAGTATTAGCCATTTCTACCTTGGAAAAAATACTGGCTATCCTTTCAATCTATGCTGTTTATTACCTTGTACACCTCTCATCCTCCTTTGCTTCAAAGAGAAAAGCCCTAGCTCGCTCAACCCATCCTCATAAGACATGCTCTTTAATCCAGGCAACATCCTAGTAAATCTCCTCTGCAACCACATTCTTCCTATAATGAGGCAACCAGAAATGAACACAAGTTCCAGTTGTGGTCTAACCAGAGTTTTATAGAGTTGCAACTTTGTCTCGCAACTCAAAAACTCTGTCCCGAGTAATAGAAACCAACACACTGTATGTCTTTTAACTTGCGCAGCATCTTTGATGGACCCTCTACTCATCCTCACTACAAACAATCCTGCCATTAATCCTAGATTCCACCATCAAATTCAACCTTCCAAAGTGTACCACCTCACACTTTTCCAGGTTGAACTCCATCTGCCACTTCTCAGTCCAGCTCTGTATCCTGTTAATGTCCCAGTGAAACCTACGACCTTCATGCCAACTGCAAAATTACTAACTCACCTTTCCACTTCTTCATCCAAGTCATTTATAAAAATTACAAAGAGTGGGGGGTCCAGAACAGATCTTCTTTTCACAAGTCTCTATGTTCAAACATATCAGCTTGTTTTATGCTGTTTTTACAAACTTCTAGGTTCCTCTCACTGTTGAATACTCAAGCATTCACTGACATCCTCTACCTCTTCCAACTTCAGGTACTTTTCCTCTACTATCCTACCCTCAACTCTAGTCATCCTCCAGTTCTTCACACATGTGACTGCGGTTTTCCTTGACCCTACCCTCTATGGATCAGAACTCAAGAAGCCTCTTGGAAAATCTTCTAGACAACACAGCAA
The DNA here is from genome assembly GCF_030144855.1 of Hypanus sabinus. Classification (NCBI taxonomy): domain Eukaryota; kingdom Metazoa; phylum Chordata; class Chondrichthyes; order Myliobatiformes; family Dasyatidae; genus Hypanus; species Hypanus sabinus. The sequence goes on along the minus strand of NC_082718.1, from coordinate 64,538,745 downwards.
ATCCAGTTGCCTTGATAGTAATAGTATAACGTTTAAAGTGTAAATATCTAAATAGTGCAGCTTGTCCCAGGATATTAATCTACTGAAAAATGATCGGTAAGAATGGTTACTGAACAGAAAAATAAAGGAAAATACTGAGGAGGCTTTGGAGAAGCTGTACTAGGATGCTGCCTGGATTACAGGATATTGGCAATAAGGAGAGGTTCAGTGATGGAAGCGAGGGGAGATCTGAAAGCTGTTGTTAAAATTGAGAGGTATAGACCGAGTAGACAGTCAGAATCTTTTCCCCAAGCCTAGAGGACATTGCATTAAGGTGAGATGAACAAAGTTTAAAGGAAATGTGCAGAGTATGTTTTGTTCTTTTAAAAGTTATGAACACACCCCAGTTCATCATGCAAACCAGCCTTCCCTCGTGGCATTCTGCACACACTCCCCACTCCTGTAGGAAAGCAGACAAAATAATCAAAGACCCCACCGACCCTAGACATGATCTCTTCTCGTCCCTCTCCCATTGAATAGAAGATACAAAAGCCTGAAAGCACATACAGCCTCCAAGCTCAAGGCCAGCTTCTATCAACCCTTAAGACTCTTGAATGGACCTATAATATACTAAAGACAAACTTTTGACATCGCAGACTACCTCATCATAACCCTTGCACTCTGTTTACCAACACTGCACTCTCCTGGTGACTGTTACACCCTTGTTTGGATTTGTTCCACTTTAATATATTTACATATGGCACACAACAAAAAAACTTTTTCCTCTGTATCATGTGACAAAAATAAACAAATCCAGTGTCAGGGGAAGTGATGAAAGCAGGCAATAGAGTGTTCAAGAGGCATTTAGACAGGCAGAGGCACATACAGGGAATGGGGAGGGGGGAACATGAAGATATGGACCACCTGTAGGCAGATAGGGTTACTTTAATTTGGCATCATGACCAGCAAATTGTATGGGCTGAAAGGCCTGGTCCTATTCAATGCCACTTCCAGGTGAGTAATTCATCAGTTCCATCCACCCCTATCCATTTCTCTGAGCCCTTGTAACTCATTCTCTCTCTCTCTACACGTCCATCAACTGCCCCTTGGATTTTTTGCCACTACTTTACACCAGGGGTAATTAATAGTATCCAATAAATCCTCTAGCACATCTGTGGGATGTGGAACCAATCAACAGCACCAGGGAGCCTACAAACTCACAGACAGTATCTGAAGTTAGCATCCAACTTGAGCGACCTCGTGACCTGTTAAATTATTTTTATATTGGAAAATGTTTGGCAAGTTGTATTTTCATGGATTTGCTCCTCAAAGCTATCAAATATTTATAGTAAGTAAACATTGCATAATGTTCACTACATCCAATTACCATGATCCAATTGTGGAAACACTCCAAAACTCAAGCACTGGCAACTTGGCTTTAAATCTTGTGTTACAGGCAGATCATCTCAACTCTGCTCCAGATCCTCAAATAACTGGCCAAAAGAAGATTTAATTTCATTATAATTAAGAAAATATTTGTGCATCAGGAAGCCCTGAAACTTACGAGATGGGGCTATAAAATTTACAACATTTTTTACAGTATTAATTAACCAAATTGATTTCAAAATCTACAAGGTAATGCAGCAGCTCTATAAAACTCTGGTTAAACCGCAACTGGAGTATTGTGTTCAGTTCTGGTCGTCTCATAGCAAGGATGTGGAAGCTTTAGAGAGGGTGTAGAGATGTACCAGGATGCTGCCTGTTTTATGAGGAAAGGTTAAATGAGTTAGAGCTTTTCACTTCGGAGAGAAGGAGAATGAGGGGTGAACTGATAGAGGTGCATGAGATGATAAGAAGATTGAGTGGATCGCCAGAGTTTTTCCTTGGCAGAACCCGCTAATATGGGGGAACATAACTTGAAGATGATTCAAGGGAAGTACTAAAGAAATGTTGGAGGTAAGCTTTTTTTTAAAAAAAACATGGAAAGTGGTGCGTGTGTGGAATGTTCTGGTAGCAGTGGTAGTAGAGGAAAATGAATTAGTGACATTAAAGAAACTCTTACACAGGCATATGGATGATAGAAAAATAGAGGGCTATGTAGGAGGGAAAGGTTAGATTGGTCTTAGAGCAAGTTAAAAGGTTGGCTGAAGGGCCTGTATAGGCTTGTGCTATAGTGTTTTATGTTCAAATTAAGGGAATAAGAGCACAAGGTTGGAATCCACTCCCTTCGAAGAAAGTTCACAACAAACCATACAAAAAAGCTGTAATCATCAACTATTGACATCATAATAAAAAAATTAAGGTTACTGTGTCCAATAAACAGCCACATGATGGACATCATCTGCCCTGGTATTAATAAGCACATACCTGAAATAGGGAGCCTGGCCCCTGTAACCTGGCAGGACTCAAGGGGGCGACTGGACTTAGTGTACTCCAGAAGTGAATGCTGGAGAGTAGGGGGCTCGGTGTCAACAGAATCCCACTTGGTGTCTGTAAGTGTGACAAAATTGGTAATCAGACAGGTTAATGAGCTGCTCCTAACATTGGCAGCATCTTGCTCCAGCCTACAGAGACACTGGCCTGAGCACAAATATTGGTAACTGGTTTACTATTGTCACATGTGACAAAGCCAGCCAGGCAGATTACCCCATACACGAGCTCCATATTGGCTGGCATTAACATAGTTGAGGTACTTGTTGAAGCTGGTGGATGGAGTGTTCCATCACACTCAATTTATGCCTTGCAGACACTTGGACAGGCAAGAAGTTTCCTTGTAGACAATTGTCAAGAAGTGTGTCACTCAAAAAACAGAAGAGCCAGTGACTGACTCCAGGAAGGGGGGAACGGTGCACACGCTCCTGTTTACATCAATGGTGTTGAGGTTGAGAGCTTCAAGTTCCTGGGAGTGAACATCACCAATAGCCTGTTCTGGTCCAACCAAGTTGACACTGTGGCCAAGAAAACCCATTAATATCTCTATTACTTCAGGAGAATCAAGAAATTTGGCACGTTCCCATTGACCCTCACCAATTTTTATCAATGTACCATAGAAAGCATCCTATCTGGTTGTATCACAGCTTGGTGTGGCCACTGCTCAGCCTACGGCCACAAGAAACAGCACAGAGTTGTAAAAACAGCTCAGCACATCATCGAAACCAGCCTCCCCCCTTTATAGACTCTGTCTATACCTTTCACTGCTCAGAGAAGCAGTCAACATAATCAAAGATCCCACTCACACCGACATTCTCTCTTCTCCCCCATCCCATCAGGCAGAAGACTGGGAACCCTGAAAGCACATACCACCAGGCTCAAGGAAAACTTCTACCCTGCTGTTATAAGACTTTTGAGTTAATCTTTTGTACAATAAAATGGACTCTTAACCTTACAATCAGACAGCATGAGCTGCCTTAACGACTATCCATCAGAAGCACTCTCAAGGGCATCAATCAATTCACCAAGCGGGGTGAGCTACCTTAATGACTGTCGCCCAGTAGCACTCACGTCTACGGAGATGAAATGCTTTGAGAGATTGGTCACGGCTAGAATCAACATATCTCAGGAAGAATCTTGATCCACTGCAATTTGCCTATCGCCACAATCAGTCTACACCAGACATGATCTCAATGATACTCCACTTGGTCTTGGATCACCTGGACAATGCAAGTACCTATATCAAGATGCTGTTTATCAACTACAGCTCAGCATTTAACACTAGACTTCTACAGTCTTCATTGAAATGCTACAGAACCTAGGCCTCTGTCCCTCTTTCTGCAATTGGATCCTGGACTTCCTAACCAACAGACCGCAATCTGTGCAGATCTAAAATAACATCTCCACCTCACTGTCAATCAACACTGGTACACCACAGTGATGTATGCTTAGCCCACTGCTCTACTCTCTTCACCCATGATTGTGTGGCTAGGCACAGCTCAAATGCCATCTATAAATTCACTGTTGACACAACTACTATTGGAAGAATTTCAGATGGTGATGAAAGGGCGTATAAGAGCGAGATATACCAGTTAGTTGAATGGTGTTGCAGCAACAACCTTGTACTCAATGTCAGCAAGACCAAAGAGCTGACTGTGGACTTCAGGAAGGGTAAGACGAGGGAACACACACCAATCCTCATAGAGGGATCAAAAGTGGGGGGAGTGAGTACTTTCAAGGTCCTGGGTGTCAATATCTGAGGACCTAACCTGGACACAACATATTGACACAGTGATAAAGTAGGCAAGACAGCAGCTATAGTTCCTTAGGAATTTGAGATTTGATTTCAACTAAAACACTCAAAAACTTCTACCAATGTACCGTGGAGAGCACTCTGACTGGCTGCATCACCGTTTGGTATTGGGGTGGGGAGTGGGGGAATGCACAAGATCAAAAGTAGGTTGCAAAAACTTGTAAGATTAATCAGCTCCTTCATGGGAACTAGTTGCCATAGTATCTAAGGAGCGGTGCCTTAGGAAGGTGCCAGTCATCATTAAGCATCCCCACCACCCAGGCCATGCCCTTTTCTCACTGTTACCATCAGGTAGGAGGTACAGAAGCCTGAAGCACACACTCAGCGATTCAGGAACAGCTTCTTCCTCTCTGCCATCCAATTCCTAAATGGGCATTGAACCCATGAACACTAACTTACTACTTTTTATTATTTGTTTTTTTGCACTTAGTTTAACTTGATCTATTAAATAAATAGTGAAACCCTGATTTTACGTGGCCCAATTTAACGCAAATTTGGATATAACGTAATGAATCATTGGACTCCATGTCCCTGTCAATACATACCCCCTCTTCTCCAGCCTTGTGTCCCTTTTGCCAAATAACTTCCCAGCTCTTGGCTTCATCCCTCCCCCTCCTGTCTTCTCCTATCATTTCAGGTCTCTCCCTCCCCCTCCCACTTTCAAATCTCTTACTATCTCTTTTTTCCATTAGTCCTGAGGAAGGGTCTTGACCAGAGCTGCCTGGCCTGCTGCTTTCCACCAGCATTTTGTGAGAGTCATTGGATCTTTTTTTTTCCTCAAAATGGAACAAACTGCTAGAAAAAGAAAATCTTTTCCTGTGAAAGATAAGCTTCACACACTTGATGCGATCATGACTAAAAGTCAAACTCAAGTTGCACAAGACTTGAAGCCTATCTGGAAAGCCTGAACTGTAATTCATTTTTCAACTAAAAATTTTCACTTATCATGTGTAAAGTTAACAAATTACAGACACATGCCGGTGATATTAAACTGATTCTAACACTCTGCCTCATTATGATCTTGCAGCTTATGGTTTACCTGCACTGCACTTTCTTAGTAGCTGTTACACTTATTCTGATTTACCTTTACTCATCAATGCACTATGTAATGACCTGATCTTTATGAAGAATATGCAAGACAAACACTTCACTGTGGATCAGTACATGTGACAGTAATAAACCCAGCCGCTGACTTACTCTAATGGTAATGGTATTAATGTCAGATTGAGTTACTGGTAAATGGTGATCAAAGGACGCTGGTGGTGGGTCTACATTAGACAAATGGCTGTTGAGAAAGATGGTACATGGGCTTAATTGCCAGCAATCCCAAGATTCAGTGTGTTCCATTATATATTGGAAAATAGCAAATGCACATTCTTTATTCAAAAACATAGAAAGCAGGAAAGGCTAAGTGAGCGAGCTTAATATGAAACATCCTTCCTTTTAACAGCAGGATGCTTAGAAAGAGTCAAAGTTGCCCCAGACAGAGGTGTGTTATTGAAAGGGAAGTCATATTTGATCAATTTATTGGAGCCAGGAAATGATACGCCAAAGAGTCAGTAGTGGGTAAATTATTGGAAGGTATTCTATGGGACTGGAAATATAAATATTTGGATAGACAGGGTCTGATTGGGAGTCAATTTCCTAACTGAATTTTTTGAGGATGTGACTAAACACATTAATGGAGGAAGAGCAGTAGATGTAGTGTATATGGATTTCAGCAAGGTAATTGATAAGGTACTCCATGTAAGGCTTATTGAGGAACTAAGAAGGCATGGGATCCAAGGGGACATTGCTTTATGGATCCAGAACTGGCTTGCCCACAGAAGGCAAAGAGTGGTTGTAGATGGGTCATATTCTACATGGAGGTCGGTGACCAGTGGTATGCCTCAGGAATCGGTTCTGGGACCCCTACTTTTCGTGATTTTTATAAATAGCCTGGATGAGGAAGTGCAGGGATGAGTTAGTAAGTTTGCTGATGACACAAAGGTGTTGTGGATAGTGTGGAGGGCTGTCAGAGGTTACAGTGGGACATTGATAAGATGCAAAACTGGATTGAGAAGTGGCAAATGGAGTTCAACCCAGTTAAGTGTGAGGTGGTTCATTTTGGTAGGTCAAATATAATGACAGAATATAGTATTGACGGTAAAACTCTTGGCAGTGTGGAGGATCAGAGGGATCTTGGGGTCCGAGTCCATAGGACACGTAAAGATGCTGCGCGGGTTGACTCTGTGGTTAAGAAAGCATCTGGTGCATTGGCCTTCATCAATCGTGAGATTGAGTTTAGGAGTCGAGACTTAATGTTGCAGTTATGTAGGGCCCTGCTTAGACCCCACTTGGAGTACTGTGCTCAGTTCTGATCATCTCACTACAGGAAGAATGTGGAAACCATAGAAAGGGTGCAGAGGATATTTGCAGGACATTGCTGGATTGGGGAGCATGCCTTATGAAAATAGGTTGAGTGAACTTGGCTTCTTCTACTTGGAGCGACAGAGGATGAGAGGTGACCTGATAGAGGTGTATAGGATGATGAGAGGCATTGATCGTGTGGATAGTCAGAGTCTTTTCCCCAGGGCAGAAATGGAAGTAGGTACAGAGGAGATGTCGGGGTAAGTTGTTGTTACTGTTGTTGTTTGTTTGTTGTTGTTTTTTTTAATATATAAACGCAGAGAGTGGTGAGTGCGTGGAATCGGCTACCAGTGACGGTGGTGGAGGCAGATATAACCATATAACATATAACCATATAACAATCACAGCACGGAAACAGACTCCTGGATAGGGTACATGGAGCTTAGAAAAATAGAGGGCTATGGGTAACCCTAGGTAATTTCTAAGGTAAGGACATGTTCGGCACAGCTTTGTGGGCCGAAGGGCCTGTATCATGCTGTAAGTTTTCTATGTTTCTATAATTTCAACATTGAAGTGAAGTTTGAATAGGTACCTGGATGAGACGGGTATGGAAGTCTATGGCTCATGTGCAGTTCAATGGGACTAGACAGAATAACAGTCCAGTGCAGGCTAGATGGGCCAAAGGGCCTGTTTCTGTGCTCTATGATTGTGCTGTGAATAAGGTGAACCAGAAGCTACTTGATGAGATGTCTCGTCAAAGGTCATTGTGGAAAATGAAAGCTCACAGAGTATGCTTCCACAGGTCTGTGTGGACCACAGGCTAACAGGAAGCAGAGAGCAAGCATCATTTTTTTTAAAATTCCAGTTGGTAATATGTAACAAGTGGTGTAATACAGAGAGGAATTCTGGGGTCTCAATATGTTGCAATTTATAAAAATAACTTGCATGAAGGCACTGAAGGAATGGCTGTTAAAATTGCTGATGACCCAGGAGGAAATTAAATGGTGGAGATGTAAAGCTAGGTTAAATGAATGGGCATAGATCTAGCTAATGTGTAAAAAGTGTGAAACTGTCAGTTTTGGCAGGAAAAGTGGAAGTAATTTAAATGGCGAGGAACTGTAAAGCCAAGAGATGCACAAAAAGGATGCCATACACACGTAGAGCAAGAAATCAGGAAAAGCTAGCTGATTGGTCAGTGCTGGAGTGACTGAAGACAAAAGAAAGGAAGTTTTGTTTCCATCATCCAGGGCACTTGAACAGGGTGCAGTGTTGGTCTTCTCTCCTGAGGATGGAAACACACCATAAGCAGTTCACTGGACCAGTAACTGCAATATGTGGTCTGCCTCATGAGGAAAGGGTAGGCAGACTGGTTACGTACACCCTGGGATTCAGCCAGAGGTGACAGGACTGAAATGTGCAAGATCCTGAAGGGTCCTGACAGGGTGGATGTGAAGAGGATATTTCCTCTTCAGGGGAGGATCCTGAACTTGGGTGATAACATTTAAAAATAACAGTATCATTTAAGACAGACAAGGTGATAAGGGGATCACGGTAGTGTAGCGGTTAGTGTAATGCTATTGTAGAGCCTGCAATCTGAGTTCAATTCCCACCACTGTCTGTAAGGAGTTTGTACATTCTCCCCACGACTGCATGGGTTGCCTCCACGTGCTCTGGTTTCCTCCCACATCCCACAGACATACAGGTTATTCGGTTAATTGGTCACATGGGTGTAAGTGGATGGCACAGGTTTGTTGGGCTCGAAGGGTCTGTTGCTGTCCTGTATCTATCAATATGCAATCGATAAATTAATAAATAATAGATATATTTGGAAGAAAAATGTCTTCTCTCTCAGTCAGCTCTGCAGGATATCCATGAACAATTGAACTGGTTGTACACAAAAGTGATTATATATCATCCTAAACTCTCACTCTCCCACCCTGGAGGCCAAAAGCAGTGGGAAACAGGGCCAAGAAATGAAGCAGTGGGAACGTTGTGTCTGAGGCAGGTGAGAGTGCAGACAGGAGGGAGCTCTGTCCTACATCTAACACCATTCTCAGCAACCTGTCTGAGTCCCTCTGCTCCTGGAACCACTATCCCAGAATCACAAACTACCAAGTGCAAACAAATGACAGAACATTTGCACACCCTTCTGAAGATGCACATTATTGAAAGTGGGGAAATAAAACCGCATGAAATGCTTCTATTTATATTGCCTTACCCTGGTTTTAAGGCAATGTACATGTGTGTATGATTATCAGATCTCCAGCTGGACATGTAATTTACCCATCGCACAATGTTACTGACCTGTGCAGTAAAAAAAGGAGTGAGAGACCCTGACGGAAGTGCTGGGCTATTGAGGGCAATCGAGCTGACATCGGTGTTAGTTATGACTAAAGAAGGAGCCGAAATCTCCAGGCCTTTGGGCTTCTTAGTCTTTGGAAGCTGGGGGTGTTTCTGGTCAGTGGGACAAGGGGATTTGGTTTTTGGGCCTGATGAGAGGTTCAGGGGTTGAACTGACTGTTCAGAATCATTGACATCAAGTTCAATAATGGGAGCCTCCTGGCATCCTGAGGAGGTGGCGGAGGTTGAGGATGACGATGCAGTGGCCGAATGAAGCAATGCTAAAGGTGACGATGCTTTGGAGGAGGCAGACGTGAAGAAGGTTGATGCAGCCATGGCTTCTGGAGGAGGAGACTGGGCAGGTGCTGCTGAGACAACTGGTACAGCAGCTGGTCTCTCACTCTTATTGGTTATGAACCGGATGACAGTCCGGACCTCCTCGGGTGTTGATTTCCTCGCCATCCGTTCCTCAGGCTTTTCCATTTTGATGGACTTGAAGAAGTGTGACCGCTTCTGCAGAGAGTTTATAGTGAAAGATGTGTACAAACCAGAGTGGATGTAGTCATTACGACTGGGACTTCTGCTGCTGGGTAACGGCATTTGTTGGTGCTTCCCACCCTCGGCAATGGACGGGGCCTCACTGTCCCTGAGCAAAATGTGTTCCCGACTGGAATCTGCAGCCAGGGAATCCATCTTTAAAATGTCCGGAAATGAGACAAATTTGTAAACAAATTTCTGTCCAATCACCTTCTTAATAATATTCTGCAGAAAAAGAAAAAGAAACACTTATTTGATTGCTAACCACATTGCATCACAGATATAACATACTGTAGATAGAACATTACAGCACAGTACAGGCCCTTTGGCCCATGACATTATTCCGATCTTTTAACTTTCTCCAAGATTGGTCTAACCCTTCCCTCCTACATAGCCCTCCATTTTTCTATCATCCGTGCCTATCATCTATTGTTTCTTAAATGTTCCTAATGCATCACACCTGGAAGTGTGTTCTATTCTGTATTAAAAAAAACCTACCTCTGACCTCCCTCCTCTACGTTCCTCCAATCACCATAAAATTATGCCCCTTTGTATTAGCTATTTCCCTCTGGGAAAAAATCTGTCTCTCATCATCCTGTACACCTCTATCAAGTCACCTCTCAGCCTTGGCTCCAGAGCTTGTTCAACCTCTCCTCATAAGGCATGCTCTCTAATCCAGACTGCATCCTAGTAAATCTCCTCTGCACCCTCTCTAAAGCTTCCATATCCTTCCTATAATGAGATGACCAGAACGGAACACAATATTCTAAGTGTTGTCTAACCAGGGTTTTATAGCAACATTACCTTGTGGCATCACTTGATGAATTTAATTTTAAATTAACAAGTAGATCATCATTGTTATCATGTGCTGAGTCATATGACCTGGATGATCATAGTCCATGACCATGATTGTTCTCAGCAAATTTTTCTACAGAAATGGTTTGCCACTGCCTTCTTCTTCTGGGCAGTGTCTTTACAAGACGGGTGACCCCAGCCATCGTCAATACTCTTCAGAGATGAACTGACTGGCGTCAGTGGTTGCTTTACCAGGACTTGTGATATGCACACACTGCTCCCATGGCTTCACATGACCCTGATTAGTTAGAGGTGGGGGGGGGGGGGGGGAAGAGAAGCCGGCGACCTGCTGGCAAGAGGAGGGAAGGAGCACCTTACACCCCCTCTGGAGTGTCAATTGTCTGGTTCTTCACCTAGAATTCCTCTGCTTAATGCAACTTGGCTAACATTCCCACCAAACGAGCGCCAATGCAACCAACAGAGAACTGCAAAAACCCCAGCTGGACATTACCAACAAGTTATTGTTTTGTCTTCTTTAATACATCTCAGAGACCAATACTCAGGACCTATACCAACATCTACTTACACTGACCTTCACCTTTCTTTGAGTAACAACATCCCTAACTTTTAAAAGTTTTCTATCCCACAGAAGTCCTGGAGAGATATTCTTGTACGAAGAATCTGGCCACCTGATATGACCTTTCTGCTGTCATGCGCTCCCCAGGGCAGACACAATAGCTCCAGCTCTACTGATCTAAACCAATTTATGGACACATAAGATTGTTCCCAAGTGTGAACGATGGAGAACAGAAAAGGGGAAGGGAATGTTAGGAATCACTGTGTGCAAGGGTTTTATTGAAAAAAGACCATGACCTTGAAGGATGGGCACCCTTAGTCCAGGCATACATCATAACTACCATAAGAAATTAGTGCCAATTTAGTACAGGTGTTGTTTGTTACAAGGTCTAATGTTGGCCCGGCTTAAGTATTCTTCTGAGCACTGGCCAATTTTAACCATCTGAGGTATTCCAGTTACTTGCCTTAAAGAAGCTATAAAGACCCAAGCGAAACATAGAAATTATTAACCTTGCAACAGACTGAAAACCCATTAACCAACTCTTCTTGCATTTCACACATCAGGTTAGGCAGTATCTATGGAAGGGAATAAATAGTTGACGTTTCAGGCTGAGACCTTTCATCAGGACTAGAAAGGAAAGGGGAAGAAGCCAGAATATTAAAAAAAGGGCGGAGGGAGGAGAAAGAGCACAAGCTGACAGGGATAAGTTAGTCCAACTTTACCTCCCCTCCCTACCTTTTTATAACAGCTAAATCCTTTCTTCCTTTCCACTCTTGAATGTCTCAGCCCAAAATGAGTACTGCTCATTTCACTCTATATGTGCTGAGTTCCTCCAGCATCTTGTATGCGTTGATCAGATATCCAGCATGTGCAGTCTCTCATGTCTCCCTTCTGACATTTACCACTGGATTCACAGAGTATAGACATCGCAGGACCTGTCTGGCCCCCTCACAAAACTGCAGTGCCATTGGTGACATGTCCACTACATGCTGGACTGCACCAGTGAGGACCAGCTTGTAAAGGAGATTCCTAGCTCTTTACGTGGACCATTGAAATGCAACCCATATCACTGGACCAGTTCCATATCTTTTGTAGAAGATGGATAAAGTCATTCTCAAGTTTAACAAATAATCAGTCTGACAAATACCCATGCAAATTAAATTCATATGTAAAGAAAATCAGGATACTTAGACAATACACATAGGATTATTAAGATTCATGTTGCCTTACGAGAATAGGTTGAGTGAACTTGGCCTTCTCTCCTCGGAGCAACAGAGGATGAGAGGTGACCTGACAGAGGTGTACAAGATGATGAGAGGCATTGATCGTGTGGATAGTCAGAGGCTTTTTTCTCCCAGGGCTGTAATGGCTAGCACAAGAGAGCACAGTTAAGGTGCTTGGAAGTAGGTACAGAGGAGATGTCAGGGGTAAGTTGTTTTCGTTTTTGTTTTGTTTTGTTTTTTTAACACAGAGAGTGGTGAGTGCGTGGAATGGGTTGCCGGCGATGGTGGTGGAGGCAGATACAATGAGTCTTTTAAGAGATTCCTAGATAGGTAAATGGAGCTTAAAAAAAAGATAGAGGGCAATGGGTAACTGTAGGTAATTTCTAAATTGAGTACATGTTCGGCACAGCATCGCGGGCCGAAGGGCCTGTATTGTGCTGTACTTTTTCTATGTTTTTCTATGTTTCCATTATCCTTCCCTCCATTAGCTGCTCACTACAACTTTGCCCCCAACACTTATTAGAACAGGACGTGGCAGCTTTGTCGATTGTCTGGGGAGGAGTTTTACTTCTATCTTTCCCAGCACACAGACTTTGTTAACCAGGGCTTCACAATGCAGGGACATCTCTAAACAGGCAGTCCAGGAACCCCATTGGACGAGTAGGGAAGAGAAAGGACTGATGATGAAAAGCAAGCAGTTTTGGTGTTTCACAGTACGTCTTCCCCCGAACAGCCTGTTGTAATTCTACACTGGTGTCATAGAGAGCATCCTCCCATCAGTCATTACTGTCTGGCTTGGTACAGCATCCTCTCATACTACATGAAAACCACTGAGAATTGGCAGGTCAGTGGAGAAGGTCGTTGGCTGTAGTCTGGACTTCTGTATCAAGAAGGACAAAAGGGAGGAAAATCATTGCAGACACTATGCACCCAGCAAATTGCATTTTCCAAAAGCTCCCTTCTGGAAAATACTATAAAGCTATTAAAACAAAAAATTTGTGTAACCTTAAAAGTTCCCATCAGCCCCCCTCTTCCAAAATCTGGTTCCACCTGTTACCTGTCAGCCCCCACCATACCTCTGTCTCTCCTTTTACACACAGGCCATCTTCTCTCTGCACTTTCAGTCCTGTTGCAGGGTCTCTACCTGAAACTTCAACCACCCTCTACCTGCTGAATTCCTCCAGCAGTTTGTTTTTGCTCCCAGAGGCTTCCACCCACCTCAGGTGCATATTGCAATCAAACTACCTTCTCTTTGGTAATCTGTTCTCAACCCATTCTAATAAAGATCCACTCCTGAAACATCAAGCAGCCTCCACTTCAGCCTGAGTGCAGTGGGAATATTATATTTAAATAACCGCTGACTCTTTACCTCAATCGACCTCGTTTTTATCTTGCACTTTATTGTTTACCTGCACAGCACTTTCTCTGCAGCTGTTACATCACCTCATTTTAGGAAGGACGTGGAAGCTTTAGAGAGAGTGCAGAGGAGATTTACCAGGATGCTGCCTGCATTGGAGAGCATGTCTCATGAGGATAGATTGAGCGAGCTTGGGCTTTTCTCTTTGGAGTATAGGACGACGAGAGATGACTTGACAGAGGCGTACATGATAAGGGGCATAGATTGAATGGATATGCTGACTTCTTCCCTGCAACATAAATAGCTAATATGAGGGGGCATAAGGTTATTGGAGGAAAATATGGGGGGGGGTGGATATCAAAAGTAAGTTTTTGTTTATACAGAGAATAGTGAATACGTGAAAAGCTCTGCTGAGGTGGTGGTAGACACAGATACAATACATTTAAGAAACTACTAGATAGGCACATAGACAATAGAAAAATGGAGGACTGTGTAGGAGGGAAGGATTAGAGTGGGTTAAAAGGTTGGCACAACATCATTGACCAAAGGGCCTGTACTGTGCTGTAATGTTCTATGTCTACATACACTTTTTTTGTATTGTTATTATTATACCTCAATACATGGTGTAATAATCTGATCTATAGGAACAGTACACAGGACAAGCTTTTCACATGTGACAATAATAAACTAATTCCAATTTCATTTAGTTTATGTACTGAACTTCCAAGTTCAACTTTTTCATTAAGCTATACACATGAAGACAACTAAATGAAACAGCTTTCCTCCAGGGCAAAAGGTAGAAACAGAGTACCAATAGTCACACACAGCACATACAAAAGCAGTAAAACAGTCAAAAAGATTTTAAATAAATAAATAAATATCCAGCTGTCCTGTTGCCATTTTCTCTGCCAGCTCCTCATGAAGCACTACTACAGCCACAGGTGAATACAACCCACCAAGTGAACACCAGAGGGCAGCACTGACAGGAGGGGCCAGCCCACAGCACAGCGTGAATGCCTGCCGCGCCACCTCCGGTGTCACTCCCCAAGCTGCTGCAACAGGCAATCCCATGTCGCGAGGGCCAGATCGATGCAATAACCAAGGCCATGCAGCTCCCCCACTAGCAGTCTCTCCAATGAACCAGACTTGCAGTATTCTACATTCCAATGTAATCATAAGACCCTGTTGGACAAGAAAAATGTCTACAAATACAAACAAGACACTAATTTGCACCGATTGGACTGCACACCACCTCTGACACCTTCCTCCTTAGATTGCTGTAGCACGTAGCAATACAGTACATAGCAAATCCAGCTCCACCGCTATCGAGAAACTCACTGATGGGGTAGACCGGCAGTACTGGGTGTTCTTAATACCCAGTAGTGTCTTGCAATCAAAAAACAAAGGATGAACAATTAGACCTTTGTTTGTACCCAGAGAGGCCACTGTGACTGAAGACGTGGCCAGCTTACTTGAAAGTATCTCAAAGGACAGTTAACATAACAAGCAACACCGAGCCATCAGAAATAATGGAGCAGAGGGTCTCAAAGGAGGAAGGGGAAGAGAGGTGGTGGTGGTTTAGGTGGGAATTACCAGGGGTTAGTGCCTTCACAGCTGAGAAATTGTCACTGACAGCAGGAACCAAGTAAGGACTTGCCCTGAGAGATGTGGAATTGGTAATTCAAGAGAGGCAAGGACATGGAGACACTAAAATACATGGACGAGAATTTTTAAGATGTGTTGGAAGCCAACATTTCTGGGAGAACTTGAGGTGATACACAAACAGAGCTTAGTACAAATTAGAATTTTGGAGCAAAACCTTGGGCAAGCTCAAAAAGGTGAACAGTGAAAGTGGGATTTTGACCAGGTACGCATCAGAGGGGGAAAATTGTGGATTTCTGTAGCAGAAGAGTTGGGACAAGAGTGGGTTTCAGCAATGCTGCAGAGGTGGAAATCAGTAGGCTCTATATAGAGAGGGTGAATGATCCAAACCCCACCTTTTGTTAGTGATTACATAAGAACAGCAGATATAGGAGCAGGAACTGACCATCTGGCCCTTCAAGCCTGTTCTACCATTCATGGTTGAACTAGCTATGGACACAGTTATACCTACCTGTCTTTTTTCCCTGACCCCAACTTCTCACTATGCAAAAATCTAGCTAACTGTGTCTTAAATATATTTAATGAGGTAACCTCGACTGCTTCCCCGGGCAGAGAATTCCACATTCACTACTCTGGAAAAAGCAATTCATTCTCCACCCTAAATCCAGTCCTTGAATCTTGAGGCAATGTCCACTAGTTCTAATCTCACCAACTTTCCTGCTTCTATCTTATGTACTCCTTTTATAATTCTATGTTACTCCAAGATCCCCTTTCATTCTCCTGAATCCTGGATGACTCAATCTCTCCTTTCATCTCCAGTGAACCTCCTCTAAAGTCAACATATCTGTTATCAAGTCAGGAGATCAGTGTTGCAGGCGTGGCCTCACTATTACCCTATATAGTTGCAGTGTAACCTCCCTGCTCTTAAATTCAGTCCCTCTAGCAATGAAGGCCAACATTTCACTGCCTTCTCCATAACCTGTTGTACCTACAAACCAACCTTTAGAGATTCATGCACAAACACTCCCAAGACCCTCTGCACAACAGCATGCCGGAATCTTTCACTATTTAAACAATACCTGTAATCTTTTATTTGCTATCTCACTATTTTTGCTCTCTTTTAACACTAAATATTTAGCTTTTATACATTCCTTACAATTTATAGAACATGGCATTGCATTATATTGCTATCACAAAACAATAAATTGCATAAAACGTGACTTTATCTGATCTACTTTTCTTTCCAAAGTAGAAGTGCTCGCATATAAAAACTGAACTGTCTGACTCAGTATCAAGGACAGAAAAAAAATAGTACACACCCCACGTGTAATAAAGAACAAGTACCTTATCATAATAATATCGGAGTGCACGGCTCAGCTTATCATAATTCATGTTGGTTTTGTTCTTCCTCAGACCCCAGAGTTTAGCCACCTCCTCGGCCTTGAGGAGTTTGAATTCCCCGTCATTGGACGTCCAGCAGATGAGGTGCTCGTGCTTCTGGTCCAGCAGTAATTGCAGCAAGAACTGCCAGAGCGTGATGGCACTCTCCATACCTGCAACACACAAAGGAAGCACACCTTCAGTCAGACTTGCACATCACTCCTAGCCAGTAGCAGCAGACACCGTCCTCTGACACATCATCATGATCATAGCACCAGAGGTCACCTGGACCCTCAATCCTGCTTCACTACTTACAGCCAAACTGACCAGACAGCATTGAGCACCATAGCACAGAAACAGGTCCTCTGACCCACCAAATCCATCCTGAACCATTATTCTAGTCTCACAGCAGTCTATACCCTTCCATCCATGTACCTATTAAACTTCTCTTAAATATTGAAATCAAACCCACTCCACCACTCTGCTAGCAGCTCGTTCCACATTTGTACCACCCTGAGTGAAGTTCCCATTCAGATTCACCTTAAACATTTCACCTTTCAGTCTCAACCCATGACCAGTCGTTCTAGTCTCACCCAACCTCAGAAGAAAAAACTTGCTTGCATTTCATCATCATGTGCTGTGTCATATGACATGGGCATTCATGGTCTTTTGATCATGATTGTTCTTAATTTTTCAATAAAAGTGGTTTCCCATTGTCTTCTTCTGGGCAGTGTCTTTTCAAGATAGATGACCCCCCCCCCCCCCCCATTATCATTAGTCTTCAGAGACGGTCTGCTTGGTGTCAGTAGTCGCATAACCAGGACTTATGATATGCACCAGCTGTTCATATGACAGTCCACCACCTGCCCCCATGGATTCACATGACCCTGATTGGTGTGGGGGGCACTGGGCAGGTGCTACACCTTGCCCAGGGGTGACCTGCAGGTTAATGGAGGGAAGGAGCACCTTACACCTTCTTTGGTAGAGGCCCATCTCCTCCCCACCACCTGATTGCTTGCATTTACCCCACTCTTACCCCTCATAATTATGTTTACCTATTAAATCTCCCTTCATTCTCATACGCTCAAGCAAAAAACACCCTAACCTGTTCAACCTTCCTCTATAACTCAAGTCCCAGCAACATCCTTGTAAATTGTCTCTGTACTCTTTCATTCTTATTGATATCTTTCCTGTAGGTGGATAACCAAAATCCTAGTTTTAGAGTTGGTCTCTTGCCTAGTGCAGTGTTTTCAGTCTGCTGTTCAGATGAAACCTAATCCCTATGCACCCAGTGAGGAAAGTAGACTATGGCAGGCCAGGTGGCTACCCAGCTTAAGCAGGCAGCAGCTGTCAAATGAGATCCACACTAAATCAGATGGCAGGCTTTTTAATCTCGCCTGCCTAAGATCCAAAACCAAAGTGCGTGAGCTACAATCAGAGACATGGAGCTGCTGCTGATGCAGTAGTCACAACCCACACTCCACAGCATCTCCAGAGCTTGATGGATCGCTTCTCTGAGGCCTACAAGGAATTTGGTCTATCAGCCTGAAAAAGACAAGCGTCTTGGGACACCACCAGTCATTATCACTGATAACTACAAACTGGATGCTGTTCGTCAGCTGACATATCTGGGGTCCATCGTCAGTGACAACCTCTCCTTGGATGCAGAAATCGACATGCGCATTGGGAAGGCTGCAACAACTCTTGCCTGCCTCTCTGCATGAGTCTGGAAGAACTCCAAACACTCAGTGAAAACAAAGATGACAGTGTACGTTTGTGTCACCAGAACACTGCTGTACAGCCGCGAGGCCTGGACAATAGATGCTAAGCAGGAGAGAAGGCACCTTCCAATTAAGGTGCCTCTGTGGCATTGTGTGCATCTCCTGGAGAGGAGTATTCAATGCTGAGGATCTCTCTCAAGTCAGCCTCCCTGGCACGTACACCCTGCTCAGGTCGCTGGCTGGGCCATGTTTGCGGCAGGCAAGATGGGCACATCACAAAACACATACTCCACAGTGAGCTGGCTTCAGGCAAGAGAACCACTGGCTGCCCGCTAATGCACTACTAGGATGTCTGCAGGCGGAATGTGAAGGCGCTGGACATCAACGCTGGGTCCTGGGAGGAACTTGCAGACAACTGCACCAGATGGAGAAGCATCATAAAACAACACCTTAAGTCAGGAGAAGAAAACTTCCTGGAAGCAGCGGAAGACGAACAGGCCCATAGGAAGGAACACTGCATCTCCAGTAGAGCTAGACCACTTATAGATGTGAACTTTATGACAGGGACTGACAATCTCACATTGGTCTCATAAGCCACAGACGGCATGCACCAACAATGTGGATAGTTAGGACGCAACATCCATGGTCAATGTCAGCCAATAGAGGGCCACGAAGATAATACCCAGGTAGCTCTGCAGGTTCGGCTCAGCTGAAGCAGCAGCTGTTATTGATCCCTCACCACTTATTTTCATTCACATTTTCTTTAAGATGCCATGCAGGGCGAAAACAAATTTTCTACTGACTGAGGCAAGTTGTAGGGGAGTATGAGCAACAACAGGGTCCCAGTGACTGAAGTACTTACATAAGTCCCAGGTAAGCAGAGAGGGAGTGCAGGTACATTACTAGGAGGGCCAGATGATTGAACAAATTAGAATTTTATTGTGATTTTACCAGCAAATTTTACCAGAATTTTCTTGGCTGAACTGCGAGTAACAACCTGACTGCACACTGCAACCCCAGGAGGTGATGCTCAATTCAGATACTTCCACCTGCCCTTCCCTCACGTTACCTACTGGACTGTGAATGTTTCTACAAGTCAATATAACTGGAATTAAATCACAATTTTCAGTTTGTTGTCCATTATTTACAATTACCATTCTATAGATTTGCTATGTATGCCTGCAGAAAAAGAATTTGAGGGTTGTATGTGGTGACATGCATGTACTCTGATAATAAATTTTACTTTGAATTTTAGCAAGAAACATAGAAAATAGGTGAAGGAGTAGGCCATTCGGCCCTTCGAGCCTGCACCGCCATTCAGTATGATCATGGCTGATCATCCAACTTAGAACCTTGTACCTGCTTTCTCTCTATACCCCCTGATCCCTTTAGCCACAAGGGCCATATCTAACTTCCAGTCCAGAAATACAAGTGTCCGTGAAAAGACAAAGTCAGAGTTAACATTACTGATCAATGATCACTCCTCAGATCTGTGTAAAGTTAGGTTTTAAGATGCAGAGGAAGTGTGGTGTCAAGAACATACCTTACAGACAGCGGCAGAACTGAATTAGTGCTGTAATAACTTCATGTTAACCGCTATGCTACCACGCTGCCCAAAATTCTACAGTCTTTTTCCCCCAGAGGCATTTGATGGGAACAGTTAACAAAAAACAAGAGCACCTTGAACTGAAGGAAACCAACTGGCTTGAGCAGGGAATTTGTTAGGACTAGGGACAACTTGAATACTGAAATTAGCTGTAATTAAAGATGTAACCCAAGGAATCAGCTTTACAGTTAAATTATCAATGTGTGGGAAGACAGAGCCAAGTATCTAGAGTTACTGATAACAGTACGTTGTGTGGCAGTGTAGACAAGGCAAGAGGAGCAGAAAGCTGGAAAAGGACATTGAGGATTGAGGACACATATTGGGCTAAGTGGGCATCTGCTACTTGGCAGCTGAGAGGGGCATTGGCATATTTTCTATGGTAAGGTTAAAATGGGGAGTGGATTTGATACCAAGGCAGCTGCCATACCAAGAAGCATTAGTTATACAGCTCAATCTGGAATCTCATGTAAAGTGTGGGAGAAATTCAGCAGATCAGGATGCATCTATGGAGGGAAGTGGACAGTGAACATGTTGGGATGAAACCCTTCATAAGGATAACACCAGATCAGAGTGTTGATCTTTCACAGAACAGGGGAAACTGGATAGTAAAAACCTGACCGTTCTCAGAGTGGGTAATGGGGCTTCAAACTCACACTAAGGATGGGTTTGGTTGTCTACTGCCATCATTTCGGGGGAGTCATCTTGAGGGGAAAAGGAGCCATTCTGCTGATATGTCAACAGTGGGGAGTAAAACATTCAAACTTTCAGCCCTACAGTTCTGTCTGCTTTTGGAGTTGTGTGACAAGAGCCTCATTTGCAGGGACAAGCATGATATTTCACTGTGCACTAAGAACAGCAGGACTAACAGGGCAGCTGCCTGTCACAAGGTAGCTCAACACATGCACAGATATGTTTAACATTTACATTGATAAGCTGCCTTCATCAACTTTCTTCAGTGGAAACAAGACCAAGTGCTCAGTTAATAAAATGTACAAGAGACATACTGCCCTCAGTTATACTGCATCTGCTACCAATCTAAAACGGCTCCCTGCTAGATAACTCACAGAAAGATACACTGATATAATGCATTGACAGAATAAACCATAGCAAGTTGTTTTGGATACTACTAAAAAACGGTGGTGTGCCTGAGGTGAAAACATTAGGACAGGCTTGGTCAAAGAACTAGCTTTAGGAAGTCTTAACTGAGAAGTTGAAGGGAGGAAATGCCAAAGTGACCAAAGGTCTGAAAGCAACAGTGGGGCCACAGCTGCGATCCATCTATTAAAGTTCCATAACTTCCGTCAACTTGAGGTGATGCACACAAGACATCATTTCGCAAGGGAAAGTGTAGTAGCATGTATGCAGCAGTTACTATGGATAAAGTTTTATGACAGGTGAGAAATCAGATATTTAAAAATATAACAAATAGGAAGGAACATTCAATGAATGAGGACAACCTGCAGCCCATTGTGCAAATTCCTTCCTCACCGTCACCATGAAACAAACAGAGAATACCAGTCAAATTCCCTTGGCTAGCACCACATTAATGCCCACTGATGTGAATCGTGTACAATATTAAGTACAGAATATTTCTGACTGAAATGCAAGAGATATTCCATCCAAGCAAAGTGTGGACTGACACTGTGGTGCAAGGCTTCTGCTTAATGGCCCTGGAATCACAGAATACTTCCATAAAGTACAGGCTGTTCAACCCACCATGTTGTGCCGACCCTTTAATGTGGACTAAGAGCAATCTAAGCTTCCCCTCCTAATAGCCCTTCATTTTTCTCTTATTCATGTCCCTAAGAATTTCTTAATTGCCCCTAACGTATCTGTCTCTACCATCACCCTGGCAGGATGTTCCACACACTTACCACTCTCTGTAAAGAACTTACCTCTGACATCCCCCTCTACACTTTCCGCCTGGTCAGCAAAGGCAAACTGCCTCCTTGTACGAGCAACACACACGAAATGCTGGAGGAACTCAGCAGGCCAGGCAGCATTTAGGAAAAGAGTACAGTCAACGTTTCAGCATGAAACTCTGGAGGGTCTCGGCCCAAAATGTCAACTGTACTCTTTTCCACAGATGCTGCCTGGCCTGCTGAGTGCCTCCAGTATTTTGTGTGTGTTGCTCGGATTTCCAGCATCTGCAGATTTTCTCTTGTTCCTGAGTCTTCAATAGTCACAGAGTTCTTTCAAACTCTCTGGGACTCTGGAAAGTAGGGAAGAGAAAGCGGACATAACCATGTTTTAATTTATCGGCCTGACATATTGACTATTTATTCTTCTCCATAGATGTTGCCTGACTGGCAGAGTTCCTCCAGCATTTCGTGTGTTGCACTTTCTAATTTCTCAACTTGGGCACCTTCTTGTCCTCTACCATTTGGACTACGAGCATTACTTAATTATTTGAAAACTTGCACTACTTAATTTGTAATTTATAGTAAGTTTATGTCTTGCACTCTCGTGCTGCTGCAAAGCACATTCACTGAAATGGAAAAGACATTGCACTCTCTCAACCTAGGAAGTCTGGATCCAGTCATCACAAACTGGAGTCTTCCTTGGTTGCAGTGGATGACCTTCTGTGCTTTGTCATACCTTTGCTCTCCAAAGGATGTTGTAGAACCACCTTCCTGGCCATTGGATCTCTCTGTTGATCACATTCACACAATCTGTCAGAGCTGACTTCACAAGGTAAGTGTTGGTGAACAGCCCTGGAGTGGAAAGCACAGCATAATGAAAGCTGCAACTTAATACCTGTAGGAGATGTCCACCATTGAGGACACCTTCAATAGGCAATGCCTCAAAAAGGCAGCGTACATCATTTAGAACCCCTCACCTAGGACATGCCATCTCCTCATTACTACCATCAAAGAGGACAGAGATACAGGAGCCTGAAAATACTCACTCACCATTTTAGGAACAACTTCTTCCCTTCCGCCATCAAATTTCTGAACAGAGGATGTACCCACAAACACTACCGCACTAAATTTCTACACTCTTTTTACAATACTTATTTTTAATATATATATATTTATTACTTTAATATTCTATGGCAGGCCAGTGGTGTAGTGGCATCAGCACTGGACTTCGAAGCTGATGGTCCTGAGTTCAAATCCGGCCAGGTCTCAGCCTGGGCAGAAGCAGTATCAAGGCCTGGTTCTTGCCACGAAAACCCTCTGGACAACTACACTATCCATAGGGTCGCATTGAGTTGACGTGACTCAATGGCACTCAACAACATATTTTATGTATTGCACTGCACTGCTGGTGCAGAACAGGACATACTATATGTCAGTGATAATAAACCCGATTCTGATTAAGAGGAAGGCCAGGTTATCCGCCCACATTGTATGTTATAGTACAAGAGGCAACTCTATTGCCTCTGAATCAAAGATCATAATCAAAGTCAATTCCAATCTCAGCTAACACCACCGAGAGAGAGTTGCAGTGTTTTGAATGAGACAGCTTCCCTCTCAGTATCTCACAGATGCGGGAGACTGCAGTTAGAGCAAACAACAGATCGCCCAAGCAGTTCAGCTGGTCAGACACCATCTGTGGAGATAGAGGGATGGGTGATGTATCAGAAATGAGTGTAGGTAGAAGACAGCCAGTATGAGGAGGTGAGAGGGAGGGTGAAATAGAATGATGATCAATACATGGAATTTGATGAGGCAAGGGAAGGATTAGGCAGATGGAGATGGGGGCAGGGGTGAGATTGAGCTGGAAGGTGCTAGGTGGAAATAGAGAAAGCTAGGGATGGTGAGCAAATGGAGCCAGATGGGGGAGTGCGACAAACCTCAATGGGGGGGGGGGGTAAGATGAAAATTGTGAACAAGGGGACAGAGATAGGAGTAGGAAAGAAATGAGGGAAGGCTATTTGAAGTTGGAAAATTCAATGTTGCTACCATTGGGTTGGAGGCTTCCCAGGCAGAATACAAAGTGTTTGTTGTTCTCATTTGCATTTGGTCTCACCATGGCAGTAGAGCAGGCCAGTGTGGGAATGGGAAGAAGAAATGAGATATTGTATTTAGTTTAAATGTCACTCTTGAGGGAGCCTTCTCGGCTTGGGTGATATCAAGTACAGATCAGGCGCCTAGGACCCATGGTCTGTCTGCAAAAGATGTTTAAACTTCTTAGTTTATCTTCCAATTTCTTTCCCCCACCCCCTTCCTATTCCCACACCAACCTGTCTGTCCTGGGCATTCTTCACCAGAACATCCCCTTCTCCTATCTGGTTCCAACTACAGAATTCAGAATCGGCTTATTATAACTGTCTGATACGAAATGAATTTTGTTGTTTTGCAGCAGCAGCAGTGCAGACATAAAATCAGTATAAATTAATAAAATAAAGAGTGCAGAAAAATGGAATAATGAGGTAACATTCATGGACCGTTCAGAAACCTGTTGCGAGAGTGGAAGAGGCTAATCCTAAATCAATTAGTCTCTCTTCAGACTCATGTACCTCCTCCAAGATGGTAGTAACAAAAAGAATGCATGTCTTGGATGGTGAGCGTCCTTAATGATAGTTGCCGCCTTCTTGAGGCTCTGTCCTTTAAGGATGTCCACAATGTACTACTTACTGATGAAACTAGCTGAGTCTACAATCCTCTACAGCCTCTTCTGATCTTGTACATTGGAGCTCCCACATCAGGCTGTGATGCAACCAGTCAAAATGCACTCCACTGTACACTATGGAATTTTGAAAGTCTTTAGTGACACACCAAAGACCAAATTATCCATTATTCCTCTGTCTGGGTTCCACCCTGTTACCTACTGGCTTCTGTCTCTATTCTTCCTCTCTCCTTCTACCCAGTTCCAGCTGTCAAACCTTGCCCTCCCTTCCCTCGTTATCTGTTTCCACCTATTCCTTACCACACTCTGGTAAGTAAGCCTCATTACTACAGGAGCCTGCATAGCCACACCTAACAACTCAGCAAAAAGCTTCTTCCTCTCTACCATTAGATTTCTGAACAATCCACGAACCCTACCTCATTATTCCTTTTTGTTTTTCACTTTTTTCTAAGAGAGATTTGTCTTTGTACTGTATTGCTACTGCAGAACAACTTTCATGCCAAATATCAGTGACAATACATCTAATTGTGATTATCTATCTACCCCTCTCCTTTTACACTTAGCTCATCCGTCCATCATCCCCTCCCATAACTGATTTCATCCATCTCCTGTCTCACTCCTCCCTCACTTCTATATACTGTTCATCTCCCTCTCCTACTGTTGCAGGGTCTTGACCCAAAATAACGATCATCCCTCCACCTCCATAGATACAGCCTGACATGCTGAGGGCTTCTCCAGCAGTTTGATTTTTGCTCTCTGATGTAGAACTTGTCCTTTTCTTAATGTCAGTAAAACATCAGCTGACCATTAGGTCATGAGTTTTGAGGAAGTTTGCGGTGGTACATGACCACAGTAACCACACTTTACAGCATTTTCCAATCTCCTGAAAAGGAAGAGAAAGGTACTATTCAAATGCCAATCTTTCTGTTAAATTTGTCCCTGCTATATCATCTGTCACCACAGGTAATTCTCTCAAACCCCAATCACTCTAGTCAGAGTAGACTGGGGTTTCACAGAGAACTCACCTGACTTCAAGTTGGAGTTACAGATCCACCTGTATGTATGAGAACCACAGACAGAACTTCAGCTTTCACCTTCTCTACTTGAAGAGCAGGAGACAAGGTTTTCACCAACACTGGATGCCCAACACTCAAACTTCAGATGACCACTAGAGGTGAGATGGAGAGATAGAACCTAGATGTTACAGTACAGGCTCTTTAACCCACAACCTTTTAACTTACTCTGAGATCAATCTAACACTTTGCTCCTACATAGCCTTCCATTTTCTATCATCCATATGCCTATTTAAGAATTTCTTAAATGCCTCTAATGCGTTATCTGCCTCTACCACCCCCGGCACCACATCGCACACACCAAGCACTCTGTGTAAGATAACTTACCTCTGACAACCCCCTACCTCAATTCACCCCGGGACTCATACTTGGAGCAGTAATAGATGTTGCTGTACTAATGTAAGGATTAACACTAAACAGCCTTTTCCAAAACTCCAGCCCACAAATACACACAGGGAAAACTGGCAGATATAGTGTACATTATAAAAATACTAGATTGACCAGTTTCCGCAGGATCAGACGAGACAGATTGAACATCAGAAGGGCCTAGATGATCAATCCTGAGTGGTCATCAGAACTGCACCCACCACCAGTCACCGAAACTGATGAATTCGTTGAGCAAAGACAGCCCGTGGCTGTGGGGAGGGGCATCTCAGACTGGTGGCAGGAACTGTGTACTCTTGGAAGACAGACTGCACAAGATCTGGATGGAGACTGCCAGCTGTACACGAACCATTGCTCAACAAGTAGTAATCTTCCCACTGAGTCATTGTGGGTTCAAGGCCCATTCCAAAGGCTTGAGCACAACAGTTAAGAGTGTTGGAGATGCCAGCCCTGTGATGAGACACTAAACTGAGGCCTCATTTTCTGTTTCTCAGAGCACCAACATCCAGGCTCAACTTTACTTATTAACCAATATCAGATTACCCACGATGATCACAGCACTAGTATAGGGTCACACTGTGTACACATCAGCTGAGACATTACACAATATCGGATTAGGGTGTAGAATTGTTCATTTTCATGTTTAATTCCCCTAGGCTTACTTGTAATGTCACATAATCACCTATACTGTATACATATAACTGTTTAGTGAATTTCCAATAATTACCTTACAGTTGCTTGTATTTTCTGAGTTTATATTCCTTAGTTTTCCATAGCAAGTGTCACACCACTTGAATCTGACTATCTGATAGATCTGACTATTTTTACGTTAATTATTATCACTGGAATTTTTCTTTACTCTAGTCTGAGCATGAGAAAATGATTACTTTTTCCTTTGTCTTTCTGTTCTTTGTTCTTTTCATACTCAATAAAATTGCTAGCAATAAGTTTTATGCCTCATTCTTCACTTCCAAAAGAACCTTTGGATTGCAAAAGCATCAGATCCAACAACAGTGACCACTAACTGGTAGAGTATGGTAGTTTTGTGTAAGAAACAGTTTAACACTACCAGGGTGAGCAGTTCAGCCAGGCTCCAGTATCATACTAGGTGCTAAAGAATTGCAGGTTCTTCTTCACCCAGAAGGCACAAGTCTTGGAATTCTCCATCCAAAGGAACTGTGGAAGCCCAGTCACTGGGTTTATTCAAGGAAGTGATGGATGAGTTTTTAAATATTCCAGGATATGGGACTAGGGTAGGAAGATGATGGCAAGATCAAAGATTGGCCAGAATCTTTTGGCTGGCAGGGCAAATATGAGGGATGAAATGACAACTCTTGCTTTTATTTAGCATCAGCACAGAAACAGGCCCTTCAAGTCCCTGCTGAACTATGTGTTATTCTGTCTACTCCAACTGACCTGCACCTGAACCATAGCCCTACATACCACTCCCATCCATGTACTTATCCAAACTTCTGTTAAATCTTACAATCAAACCTACACCCACCACTTCCTCTGGCAGCTCATTCCACACTCTCACCACCCTCTGTGAAGTTGTTCCCCCTCATGTTCCCTTTAAATATTTCATCTTTCACCCTTAACCTATGACCTCTAATTCCAGTCTCACACAACCTGAGTGGGAAAAGGTTGCTTGCATTTACCGTAAATATACCCCTCATAATTTCTTTGCGTTTATGTCCTTTGACCTGCCTTGGATGCTGCGAAAGTCCTTCAGTTCTGTAGTTTATGCTTCAGCCTTGCTGGCTTCTGGAACTACGAACCAAAGAGTGACAGTGGTAAAATGGGCAAATGCCAGTCAACTCCTCATGCTAGGCCTCTCTTGATTTTCCATTTTTGATTACAATATCAAGAAAAAAAACTTACAATCACCCAAGGACGAGATTCTAAATCATTGTATAAAAATTGTTGTAAGTGGAAGTCAACAAGAAATCACTTCTTCCAGAAATCTTGCAAGCAATTAGTGGGATATATACCCAAAAGATATTTTGGCCTCCAGCAGATATGTTACTATTTCCGTATGCCAATTAGAATTGTGCTCACCTTCTCTCCTTCTTTGCTGAGGGTAAATTGATCAGTTTTAAGCACATAACAAAGTGACATCTGTCAGCTCCCAGGACAGATACCTTGTGGGTGCTTT
The DNA here is from genome assembly GCF_030144855.1 of Hypanus sabinus. Taxonomy (NCBI): domain Eukaryota; kingdom Metazoa; phylum Chordata; class Chondrichthyes; order Myliobatiformes; family Dasyatidae; genus Hypanus; species Hypanus sabinus. Next base: position 64,510,849 of record NC_082718.1, on the reverse strand, counting down.
CTATAAACCGTTAAGCATGGAGTCATAGAGAGATAGAAACAGGCCCTTCAGCCCTCTGATTCCCACCTATCATTAGACACCCATTCCTATCAACTGCCGCAAGATCCTACCACTCACCTTCACATCAGAGGGAATTTACAGTGGTCAATTGGTATAGCAATCTTCACAGCTTTGGGATACAAGTTACCTGCAGCAACCAAAGGAAACCCATACAGCAACAGGGAGGACATGCAAACTCCACACAGACAACACTCAAAGTCAAGACTGAAAAGCCTAGAATGGAAAGAACAGTTCTAATGTGGGAGAGTCTAGAACCAGTGGACACAGACTCAGAATACAAGATCAGAGATGTACTTGGAACAGACATGAGAAAGAAATACTTTAGCCAGAGAGTGGCGAATCTGTGGAATTCGTTGCCACAGGTGACTGTGGAGGACAAGATATTGGGTATATTTAAAGAGGAAGTTGCTAAGTTATTGATTAGTAAGGGTGTTAAAGGTTATAGGAAGGAGTTAAGGGGAGTAATAAATCAGCCATGATGAAATGATGGAGCCGACTTGATGAGCCTAATGTCTGGGTCTCTGGCAGTGAGGCAGCAGCACTGCTAACTGAGCCACTGTGCCACCAGTTCCACCACGGTGCTGAATTGGAGTTAAAGAGCAAGTGTTGGTTTGTGGGGTCTTGGTCTGGTCTGTTGACAGAAGCCACCTGTGGAGTGAAGAGGAGTTTGTTATCTGAGTAGGGATTACAGTGAGATTGTCTCTGCTGGAGCTCCAGGATATTCTGTACTCTGAAAATCAGTCACCATTAATCTTTTCACAGAATGAAGAGCTCCAAGTGTGGTCTAACCAGGGTCACGTTCAGCTCTGGTTACCTCATTATAGGAAGGATGTGGAAGCTTTAGAGAAGCTGCAGAGGAGATTTACCAGGATGCTGTCTGGGATAGAGAGCATGTCTTATGAGCACAGGTTAAGCGAGCTTGGGCTTTTCTCTTTGCGGTGACAGTGGATGAGAGGTGATTTGATAGAGGTGTACAAGATGATAGGAGTGGACAGCCAGAGACTTTTTCCCAAAGCAGAAATGGCTGATACCAGGGGGCATAACTTCAAAGTGATTGGAGGAATACGCAAGGGAGATGTCAGAGATAAGTTTTTTTTATTACATAAAGAAAGGTAGATGTGCTGCCTGGGGTGGAGGTGGAAGCAGGTAGATTATTTAAGAAACTGTCAAAGAGGCAAATAGGTGATAGAAAAATGGAGGGCTATGTGGGGTGGCGGGGGGGGGAGAGGGCTAGAGAAGGTTATAAGCACAACACTGTAGGCTGAAGGCCCTGTACTGAGCTGTTATGTTCTATGACATTCAAACAGTACAGCTGCATGAATGTACCAAGGTCACTCCTGGTCACAGCAGGGATGAGTATGAAACAGGCCTTGCAGGCCACAGAGCAATATATTCAGATCAGCAGTACAGTGTGACCAGTATCTCTACAACAAAATCTTAACGCACACAACATGCAAAGCATGTCCAGATACTTCACAGGCGTATTATTAGACTATAATTGCCTCTATTAAAAGACAAAGAATTTTTTTAACGAATCTCACAGAACATTTATTGAAGCTACTGTGTATTCAGCCACTAAATTTTCCATTTTAAGTGCATTTTTCAGTGGGGTTCTATTATTTCCTAGTTAATGTTTGCAGGGAAAACCTGGCTGAGATGCAAAGATGCAACGTATAAAGTTTAACCAAGCAGGCGAGAAGTAGTGGTGCCAATTGTCCAGTGGGTGGTATGAGCGTTTGCTCGATTTTCCAATGCCCCCCTGAGGCATGTTTTAGATACCTTACTTCAGCAGCAAGCTAGCATCTTAGGGGGTCTGGGAGGAAACTGATGCACCTAGGGGGGAAAACTCACATGGTCACAGGGAGAATGTACAAACTCCACACAGACAGCATTCTAGTGATCAAATCAGGATACTAGAGCCCCAAGGCAGCAACTCCAGTAGCTATGACGCTGTATCATGTGTGGTTGAACTGTACACTATCGAGTGACACCGTGTCATGTGTGACTAAACTAATTGTCTAGGAGCTACCTGTGTATAATCAGCCCTAAGAGATTGGAGCATGTAGCAGATAATAAAAACAAGGGACCATGCAGCAGGTACACACAACAAGCCACAAATAGTCCAAATTTTCTCAAAGACCCCATCCTCCATTCCCACATCTCCTGCTTTTATACCATGAGGACTCACAGTCAGTTAATGAATCAAAACATTTTTATGACAATATACTAAACAGCCACCTGATGGGAAGAACCAGTAGCAGATTGTGCAAATACAGCAAGAAAATGGTGTTAGAAAGATATGGCTAAGATTGAGAGAGGGAGGGAAGGGAGGCTTAAGTATAGAAAGTGGGTGGGTATCTCCAACAGTAATTTTGTTACACCGGTCAAACTGCCCTCATGTTCCACATGAGAAATCAAGATCAACTCCTTCCTCAACGGGATTCCAGACAATCATTGGCAGGAGGGTGTAATTATAGTCTGACAAGTTTACATAGGCAATTTCCATCATAAACAGGTACTTGGATATATAATGGAAAAGACTGACAGGAAATCTGTCCAACACTAGGTTCATAATAAATTCTGAATAAACATTAAAATATACGATTGCCAACAGCTGTATATTTACAAAAAATAACCAAATATATCTGGACTAAAATAGTCAGATATAATAAAGTAACCAGCCAATTAATATCCTGTCATCTTACTGTCCGTGACTTACAAAACTAATGAAATGATTATTTATATTTAAAGTTATATTTTCAACAGTAAAGATCAGCGTAACCCAGAATGTTTATGAATTATTGATTTCTTTGCATGTTTTGCCACTCACAGGATTTAGGTAGCAGCTTCCTGAAGGCACTTCCTGCAGATTGCAAGCTGCTCAGTAGCTCAGTAAACTGTGAAACTGTCTAATTGTGGACTTCCTTTCATTATAACTTCACAGCACTGCTGAGGCAGGCTGCAGAAAGAGCAGAAATAACGTGCAAACTAAACATTACAGGATCACACTCTTCAATTCCTTTATGAGCTCACAAACAAACCTCTCCAGTTATTTCTGGCTAGATTTAGTTAGAAGCCTATTGAAAATTGTTTTGCAGTAGATATTTGAAGAAAACTATTAGGACACGGATGTTGTACTAAAGCTCAGCTCTACAGCCCAGCACCGTCAATCGGTCACGTACACAGAAAGATCCAAACCATTCATCCTGCTTGAACAGAAGTCATTTTTATGATGTTTACTCACTTCTGCTGCCACAATACACTTCTCTCAATAGCATCACCACTTAAGACACTTGAGGGCTGCCCTCAGCACACCGTCAGGCGTGTTGGCTGTTAACGCAATTTACGCATTTCACTGTATGTTTTGATGTACACGTGCAAAATAAACTTGAATCTTGAGTACCAACACAAATACAAGAAAATCTGCAGATGATGGAAATCCAAGCAACACACACAAAATGCTGAGTTCCTCCTGCGTTTTGTGTGTGTTGCTTGAACGTTGACTCACTGGTGCTTCTGAGATAGGGTTGTGCACTCCAGCCATTAGCTGGTGCAGCGGATTCACCCAGGACCACAGGTCAAAGAGAAGGCGTCCTCGCAGACCAATGCCAGTAGCCGAGAAGGCCGGCAATGACCGATTGATCCAACGGCCTACATCCACCACTTCATTGTGTGACGTGATGCAAATAGTTCTTTTGCACCACTGAGCTGTACCCAGCCATTACTTTCAAGTCTGTGAGTGTCACTAGAAACACAGCACACAACCTCCCTGTGAGAACAGCAGAAAGAGCTGAACAGTTGGAAAGTACTGTGTTGGGGGTCAACGACAACCAGATGATCGAGAGGGCAGCTCCTTACAGGTGCTGGTGTGGCCACCAAGGGACACGCAACAAAGACAGGTAAACATACGAATGAACCACCACCAGAGAGAATGGTAGATCAGGGTGAGAAAGGCCAGAGGTGCTCTCCGCACACCAGCCTGGTCTGTGGCCATCAGCATTTTATAAATATTAAACAGAGACGTAGGTAGACCAGCATTGGTTATTTTCTTAGACACACACACGCAGTTTCCCTGCAACGGTACAGAACAGTAGTGTTGCAGAACGGAAAGGCTTTAATGAGATTTAGGTGCTGTGTGTGCAGACATTGCTAAATCATGACTAAATCCGCTCTCTGCTACAGAGACTGGAAAATTCAGGGAACGCCACTCACATCCTGCATTGAGCATCATGTTACACACAGACTACAAACTTCAGTCAAACTCCCCCCAAACACAGCCCCAGGGCTCTGGGTAGCAGACACAAGCCAGCCAACAAGGAGTTAACCTCACAGCCCCTTGCAACTTGGAGACCAAGAGACTCTTTGTTTCCACTGGTGACTCATTCCCAGTATGTAGCTTGCTGCCAGTTTCAAACCGGAAGCTCAAGGCAATTAAGTTCTTGCTGTTTCTAGACAGGCAAAGGAACAGTACGGAAAGTGGCTCTCCCACCCCCCCCCCACCTCTGCCTTCCAACCACTGCACTGCCCCCACACCCACACAACCCACTCGCCCATCCCCAGTCATTCCACAGACCTCAACCAGCCCATACCACCACATCCCAAGCACCTACCTGCCACTCCCCCAGAACTTTCAACCCTGTTCATCCCCAGTCATCACCATAACACTGCCTGTCACTACCACCCCAATCTGTTCCCACTGAAATCACAGACCAGCATGCCACTCACACACACTGCCCCAACAGACCCTCCTAAATGCACCTTCACCCTCATCATACTGCTGTCCCAGACCCGCTTGCAAACTCTCTGTTCACATTCACCATTTCCACCTATTACCCAGTGTCACTTCCCACCTGCCACCCCTACTCACAGTAGCCCACCAACACCATCTGTTGATGCACTTACCAGACAGACCCCTAATCACATTCTCCCAATACTCACCCCTCATATTCACTTCACTCCTCACACCCACTGTTCTTCACCTCCATACACATCAGCCCCATACTAGCACTCAATCTTGAACACCTCCCCCCACACACACAGACCACCTACCAGCGCCTTTCCCGGTCCCCCCATCCCACTCGGCTCCACATGACATAACCCGGAGGCCCCAAACCCCACCAGACCTGTTGCCGAAGACCTCAGCGGGACTTTAATCACCCTTCCCCCTCCACTTCAACCCATCAGCCCCTCACCACAGCAAGGGAGTGGGGGAGAGGCCGACACTTTACCAGGACACAACGCCCCCCCCCCCCAATCGTCAGTCCAGCGCGGCTCGGCCCGGTCGGCCGGGACCTCACTTACTTACCTACCTACCGGACGGCCGGCCGGCAGGCTTCGCTGCCCTCGGCTCGGCTCGGCTCAGCGAGGTGCGGTGCCTCCTCTTCCCATGCTGGAGTGGTGCTGCTGCGGTAACCAGATCCTCCCAAGCAGGAAGCTGGATCAGGCAGACAAGAGCTCCGGATCACTTCCTTTCCGCATTATTCCCCAGGCGCTCGGCAGTCTGTGTAAACAAGTCTCTCCTCTCCCGTCCCGGCCTGGCCCGGCCCAGCCCAGCCCGCCCCCGGAACCACCAGCTCCCCACAACAGGCACCGCCTACCCTTCCACCATCACCCCTTCTCCCTCCCACCTCACTATCCGCCCAACATCCCTCCCCTCAACTTCCCCTTAAACTCGTTTCCCTCTCGACAACTCTGCTCTCTACAACTTCCACTCTTGCTGACAACACTAAGCCTTAATAACCGGACCATACTTCACAGCGCCACCCCCATTATCCTTCTCCCTCCGCCTCTCTCCGACTTCCCCTCCCCTTCCCCCTCTGCCCCTTCATTTCCTTTCGCACCCTAACCCCGTCTTCCTGCCCCTCCCACCCTCCTTCACTCCTTCCCCCCGTCGCCCCCGCCCCCTCCCCCTCTCACCTACCCCCTCCCACTCTCCCTCTCCCCTCCACCCCATCCCCTCCCCTCCCCCACATCCCACCCCCTCCCTCTCCCTCCCCTTTGTCCCTCCCTCCATCACCCTGCCCTGTCCCCCTCCCCTCCCCTACGCCCACCACCATCCCCTCCCACTCCCCCTTCTGCCCTCCATCTCCCCCTCTCCTACACACTACCCCCTCCCGCCACTCCTCCTTACCCACTCCCACTCCACTCCACCCTCCCTCCCCTCCATCTTCCACCACACTCTCACACCTCCCCCTCTCTCACCTCTCCCACCACTTCCCCCCTTACCTCCTCCCTCCCCACCTCCTACCACTCACCCCTTCCCACCATTCCCCTCCCCTTCTCTCACACCCCCCACATCGCTCTCCCCACCTCTCCCACTGCTTCGTTTTCCCCTTTCTCACTCCCTCCCTCACCCTTTCCCACCCCTTCACCTTCTCCCTCCCCCACCCCTCCTTCCTGCCACTACACCCTCACCTCCTCCCACACCCTCCCTCACCACAGCCCTGGCAGATGGGACATATGCCATGCGGAACAATGGAGGTTGGTAGCCATGAAGCAGTTTGAAGGGTGACATACACATGGCAGAGGAGGTGTGTAGATTGTGGAACAGTTCATCTCAGAGTAGATACTTCCTCCACGTTGAATGGTTAGAGGCAGCAAAGCATTGCAAAAGTCTCTCCACTTGTTGAATGGGCTTTTTCAGATTAGCTGTTGGTCTCTGGATGATAACCAGAGGACAAACTCACTGAGGTGCTGAGGAGAGAGCAGAAGCCTCATCAGAAATGGACGACGAATTGTGGGTGCTGGTCTGACACAATGTCCTGAAGAGAACCAGGTCCACCTCTCAGCAGCTGATGGAGTTAGCGAATGGCAATGAGAACCAGTCAGCCTGCGTCATGATCACTGTGGCCCATCCGAAGGTAGCAAACAGTGATGAAATCTATGGCAATATTGGACCACGTGTGTTGAGGGATCAATCCATTCCTCCGAGGCAAATTTAATGGTGAGTAGCTCCTCATCTCCTACTCCATAACAGCACTGTGTAGAGTTGAACTTGCATGAGAAGAAGGCACTTGAGTGTGTCTTCTCATCCAGTTCTCACTGGGAGAGAAAGGTGTGCACTTTCTCTGCGTCCATGGTTATGTCTTGGGGTGAGATGACATAACACAGGTAGGAAATAACACATAACACTGTGGAACTGGCATTTTTCTAACTTGCAGTACAGTTGGTTTACAATGAGATGCTGAAAGACTGAATGGACGTGACAAACGTGGTCTTGGGGAGTCCTTGGAGAAGGTAAGGATCTTGTTAATGAAGAATTTTTAAATGGGTGGATTGTCCAAAGGACATCACAAAGTATTCATAGTGGCCAGTGGATGTTAAGAATGCCATCTTCCACTCATCCCCCTGCATCAGGTTGTACACACTGCTTAGATCCAGTTTGGTGAAGATCTGGGCCCTGCGGAGAGCTGAATGCGCTATCCATCAAGGGCAGAGGGTAGCAGTACTTAAAGGTGATTTTGTTGAGTCTGTGGTAGTCAGTGAACGGACAAAGACCCCCGCCCTTCATTTTGACAAAGAATCCTGTGCTGGCTGGGGACTGGGATGGTTGAGTGAAGCTATCTTCTAGCACTTTGGCGATGTAGCGCTTGGATCTCAAGAGGGGAAAGGGGGAATAGATAATCTCAGGAAGGGGTGGTGTGGTACCCAAGAGGAGTCAATTATGTGGTTTGTGAGGTGGCAAGGTGCTCATTTCCCTTTTACTGAAGCCGATGGCTAAGTCATAGTATTCTTGTGTGAGTTTGGTGAGGTTGAGGGTTTCTTCCATCTCTATGGATTTTACAGGGTGAAGTTAGCTGAGGTTACAGACAGGTGGTCTAGCAGTGAAACGGATGACCAGAGTGAGGATCTTGCATGGAGAGGGAGGAGTAACCGAAAGTGAGAGGAGTGTTGGATGAGTTGATCAGGAGGAATTGGAATTCCTCGTAGTGCTCTTCAATGCTTCTCTGCCCAGACTGTGTGTGTGCTCTGAACATCCCAGACCCCAAGGGATATCTGTCAGTGGCTGTGATGTAGAAGATATAGGCTTGGTATGGAGTCGAAGCTGCACACAGAGAGTCCGGTCCAGAAAGTTGCTTGGTGCGTTGGAATCCACTAGAGCTGTCAGAATGGAAGAGAGAGTGAGTCAGGCCATGGTGCTGGAAGGAGTGGCAGGTGGGAGGTTACCAGATAAAAGGCCCATTGTCTCTACTTGGTGGTGCCATTTCTCAGATGCAGTGGACATTGATGCATGGGTAATTGGCGATTCTGCAGTAAGTCCACCGGCACTCACGCTCATGGAAAGTTAAAGGATCTCTCCATAATTGTATGGGTTCTGCAGGCGTTGATGATGTGGGTCCTGCAGCCTGAAATGATTCTAGGAGTAGAACTGTTCTGGCCGAGGATCTGGAGGGTCGTTCCATAAGACACTTGTCAACACGTAGGGTCAGAGTGATGAGCCTCTTGGTCAGCATCTCACAGGTAACCAGCTCATCTTTCGAGCGCACTGAGAAGTTACGGTGGTAATGGGACAGTAGCACTTTTGCCACCAGGGTCCTGAATTCCACATTTGTAATATCTTCTCAGTCTTGGCAGTGTGTGCACGTACTTGCCAACTCTTACAGATCATTGTCTATTCCAGGCTGGCAGCCAAAGTTCAGTGCTATAACTTACATTTTAATATATTCCTAAATAGTCCAAGTAAGGTTCTTCTGTTAATCAGCTTTATAATTTTTGGCTGTAATTATCTTTCTTATAATATCTGGAATAAAGAGGCTTCATATTCTTATTCAAACGTATGTCAGAATTAGTGCAGGCACTTAAAGAATATTTATATGTTGTACTTTGCTGCAAGGCTGCCCAGGCACTTAGGGTTACCTGTATGACATGGTTGTTATTAGTGAGGATGACAAGGAACTTCTCAAATGTAAAGACAGGGTTAAAAAGATTAGAATATTATGGGCTCAGAGCATGCTGCAACAAGTGTAAATTCTTTAAACCAGGATCACTCACTGTGGCTGGCTGGTGGCACAATGGCATCAGCGCTGGACTCGAATCCAAGTCTGGCCACCCCCGAGCACGCTTTCCATCTGTGCTGGGTTGAGCATCGAGCTAGCCACTCGGCCTCATTTAAAAAAAAGTCGGGAACGTTCATATCATGACCCAGTTAATCCGAAAGGAGACCAATCCTGACACCACGTGCCAGACAAGAATGGCTAACTGTCTGGTGTGACACGCTAAAAAAAACCACATCTTTGTTGTGCAAGTTTTCACAAGTCAAGTGTCCTGAGAAAACTCAAAACAGAGGTAGATGCCCCCAAAGCCAAGGGACGTGTCACAGTTGTGCTCCTTCTTGGGAATTGCCAAGTAGTGTAATAGGTTCCACCCCTTGACCTCATCATACTAGTCATCTAGGCATGGTCAAAGTGAAAGCATTGGCTCAAGGCTTTATCTGGTGGCCTGGTATAGATCAGCAAATCGAGCAGCTTGTGCACTGTTCAGGATGCCAACACATCCAGAAGATGCCAAGAGCAGTGCCTCTTCATCCCTGAGAATGGCCTGCATTGCTCTGCCAGAGGATTCATGTTGATTTTGCTGGACGATTCATGGGCACAAATTTCTTGGTAGTAGTGGATGCAGCTAAGTAGCTGCAAGTGTTCCCAACAGCCTCCACTACAGCGTCACAAACTATTAATGTGTTGAGAAGCCTCTTAAAGTGGGCTCTTAAAGCCTCTTAAGTCAGTGACAATGGAGCACAGTTTGTTGCAGAATAGTTTCAGTCACTCCTGAAAAAGAATGCAATAAGACATACTACTTCTGCACTGTACCACCCAACTAAGAATGGTTTGGTGGAAAGATTTGTTCAGTCTGAAGAATATACTGTGGCAATGTCAATAGAACAACACTAAACCAGAAGCTTGATAATTTCCTTGACATTGCAATACAGCCCACACCACAACCAACAACTCACCAGCTACGCTGTTCCTGGGTCGTCCCTTGAGCTCATTTTTGGATCTCCTCAAACCCAATCTCAGGAGTAGGCAGGACAAACAGCTGAGACAAATGGAAGGCTCCTCAAACAAAGAGCTTTGATCTTTAACTCCTGGACAAGCACTCATGACAAGGGACTACAGAGGTGATCAAAAGTGGGGACTTGGAAAGATTAAGGACAGAACTGGACCACTCTCCTACACAGCAGAGATTATGTCTGACATCGATCAGTTGAGGAGAACAGAGTTTATTGTTAGAGAAGAAAGGTGTCCAGAACTGTCAGAACCACTTCCTACAGTCCCAGAGTCAACTCATACAAACATCACGGAGGGGCCCTAGAACCTGAGGTTGTTTTTTAAATCTATTCAAAATATGTAATTGATTTACTTGTTTATTCATTATGTTTTATTTATCATTATTATTTTTTCTCTCTCTGCTAGATTATGTATTGTATAGAATTGCTGCTGCTAGGTTACCAAATTTCACGCCACATGCTGGTGATAATAAACCTGATTGACAGCCTCAAGTCTCACCTGCCAAGCAGAGTGACCTCCCTTGTCAGGAAAGGCATTGCCTCCCAAGAATAAGAAATCCTCCACAGCAATTAAATCTTCAGGCTTGAATGTGACAATTTAAAATTTACTATGCTGTGGATGTCTATGTAGTGGTTGTATTATATATGTTCTTATTCTCTCTTGTTCTCTCTCTCGTTCTTTTGTTCTCTCTCATTCTCACTCTCTCTTTCTCGCTCTCTTTCTCTCTTTTTCTCTTTCTCTCTTTCTCTCTCTTTCTCTCTCTTTCTCTCTCTTTCTCTCTCTTTCTCTCTCTTTCTCTCTCTTTCTCTCTCTTTCTCTCTCTTTCTCTCTTTTTCTCTCTTTCTCTCTTTTTCTCTTTCTCTCTCTCTTTTTCTCTCTCTCTTTCTCTCTCTTTCTCTCTCTTTCTCTCTCTTTCTCTCTTTCTCTCTTTTTCTCTCTTTCTCTCTCTCTTTTTCTCTCTCTTTCTCTCTCTTTCTCTCTCTCTTTCTCTCTCTCTTTCTCTCACTCTTTCTCTCTCTCTTTCTCTCTCTCCTCCTCTCTCTCCTCTCTCTTTTTCTCTTTCTCTCTCTCTCTTTCTCTCACTCTTTCTCTCTCTCTTTCTCTCTTTTTCTCTTTCTCTTTCTCTTTCTCTCTTTTTCTCTTTCTCTTTCTCTCTCTTTTTCTCTTTCTTTCTCTCTTTCTCTTTCTCTCTTTCTCTTTCTCTCTTTCTCTTTCTCTCTTTCTCTTTCTCTCTCTCTCTTTCTCTCTCTCTTTCTCTCTCTCTTTTCTCTCTCTTTCTCCCTCTCACACTCACACAAATAGCAAATATCATTATACCACCATGTCGTATGTGAGTGCCTCACTAAAGAAGATACTAAACTGAATTGACTTTATTTCCTTCATCCTTCACATACATGAGGAATAAATATCTTTGTTACATCCCTGTTTGAATGTACAATGTACAATTTATAGTAATTTGTAATAAATATCATGTACAACAGAACAGTCATATAGCATAAAAATACAATTGTATCAGTGTGAATTAATCAGTCTGATGGCCTGGTGGAAGAATCTGTCCCAGAACCTGTTGGTCCTGGCTTTTATGCTGCGGTACCGTTTCCCAGAAGGTAGCAGCTGGAACAGTTTGTGGTTGGAGTCACTTGGGTCCCCAATGATCCTTCGGGCCCTTTTTTACACATCTATCCCTGTAAATGTCCTGAATAGGGGGAGATTCACATCTACAGATGCGCTGGGCTGTCCGCACCACTCTGCAGAGTCCTGTGAGTACGGGAGGTACAGATCCCATACCAGACAGTGATGCAGCCAGTCAGGATGCTCTCAATTGTGCCCCTGTAGAAATCTTAGGATTTGGGGACTCATGTCAAACTTCTTCAACCATCTGAGTTGAAAGAAGCGCTTTTGTGCTTTTTTCACCACATAACCGGTATGTACAGACCATGTGAGATCCTCAGTGATGTGTATACCAAAGAACTTAAAACTGTTCACCCTCTTAACCCCAGATCCATTGATGTCAATAGGGCTTAGCCCAGGGGTGGGCAAACTTTTTGACTTGTGGGCCACAAAGGGTTCTAAAATTTGACAGGGGGGCCGGACCAGGAGCAGATGGACAGAGTGTTTTGGTAATACACCTCATAAGAGAAAATAAAATATCATGGGATATGTAGAAAACATGTGCTTTAATTTCAGTTGAAAATGAACAAATGCATTACAACAAAATATCTGTCTTTGAAATCCCATGGTATTTAGCTATTTATTGAAATGACTTTTAAAACACTGAAAATTAAATGACTAAAATACAGCTTTTTTTAATAGTAACAGTTATTATTTTAAAGCACTGAAAATTCTGTTATCCTTCAAGATATTATCATCATCACTCTCCTCCTGACTGTCTTTATTTCAAAAACGGTAGGAGATGCAGGTCTACTTGTCCTGCTCCTTCTTATTCAATTGTCCCCTGTGCTAAAACTCAACAACGACCAGCACAATGACAGAACAGTGACAGCGCGCCAGTATGCGGAGCGCGTTATTTGATCTAGAGCGCATTTTTTATTTTGAGAACGTACGTGCACCTGCACACTACTCATGTCCATCACTTAACAGAAATGACGTGTAACATGTAAGGCTTATTGAAAAAAATATTTTCAAATGCATTTTTTACATAACACAACAAAGAAACTTATTTTTAATTTCAGTGGGAACAGTGTTGTTGGTCTCCCTTTTTAGCCAGCGCATCAAAGTCTGGATTTAGTTTTGTTGTGGCGATTCTCAGGATGGATCTGAGGTGTTGGTCAGTTAACTTGGATCTGTGGCTGGCTTTGTTGATGTTCATGACGCTGAACGCCTGTTCACACAAATAGGTCGAGCCGAACAAAGAGTAAAGCGCAAATGTGGAGTAATACGCTGTACCTCAACAAAGGTCAATGTATATAGAGTGTGTCATCTATTGGGAAAACGCCAGAATTGCGGGTAAAAAACGTTAACAAGGTTTATTAATATAATTTCATCAAGTTCTGAGGGCCAGATTAAAAAGCTTAACGGGCCGCATATGGCCCCCGGGCCGTAGTTTGCCCATGCCTGGCTTAGCCTGCAGTCCACAACCAGCTCCTTTGTTGTTACGACAGTGAGGGAGAAGTTGTTTTCTTGACACCACTATGTCAGGGTGATGACTTCTTCTCTGTAGGCTACCTCGTTATTAGAGATAAGGCCAATTAATGTAGCACTGTCAGCAAATTTAATTAGCAGATTGGAATTGTGGGTGGCTACACAGTCATGAGTATACAGAGAGCAAAGGAGGGGTCTTAGGACACAGCCCTGAGGGGCTCCTGTGTTGAGGGTCATTAGGGCAGAGGTGAGGGAACCCACTTTAACCACCTGACGGTGATCTGACAGGAAGTCCAGGATCCAGCTGCACAAGGCAGGGTGAAGGCCAAGGTCACTGAGCTTCTTGTCAAGCCTGGAGGGAATTATGGTGTTGAATGCTGAACTGTCGTCCAAGACCAGCATTCTCACATAAGCATCCTTCTTCTCCAGGTGTGTAAGGATGGTGTGTACACACATTATCCCTAGGGTCCTGAGTTTTTCTTTAGATTAGTTTTTGGAGTTACAAAACCTAACGATATTCCCCTGAACACTTTCTGAACCCAACTCATGTCCGAGCCTTTGGTTAAAAACTATCAGGCTGACAATGACTCTTTCATTCATATCCCTCACTTCTGAGTGATGTGAGGTTATTGAGGAGTGATACAGCAATCCTCTGTGAAGTAATGCAGGGATCATTGGTCAAGTGATAATGACTGGATTCAGAATTGATTTGATCATGGAAGACCATGGGTAGTGATGAACGGGTGTTATTCTGGCTGGAGGTCCATGCAAGGACTTCTTTTCTGTATGATCTGGATAGAAATGTAGGACAGCTGATTAGTAAGTTTGTAGATGACACAAAGATTGATGGAGTTGTGGGTAGTGAGGGAAGATGTCAAAGGATTCAGTGGGCAATATGGTCAGTGAAATGGCAGATGGAGTTAAAGAGTAATATGTTTCACTTTGGGAGGTCAAATGTAGGAGGAAAGTATACAGTGAAAGGTAAGACCTTTAGGAGCAAGGATATACCTTCTACACAGATAGGTAGGATGATAAAGCAGCAAAATGATGTACTTGCCTTCATCAGTTGGGTGTTGAGCAAAGGAGTCAAGAGGACATGCTACAGCTGTATAAAGCTTTAACTGAGCTGCATTTAGAGTATTTTGTACCATTCTGTTTGCAATATTAGCAGAAGGATGGAAACATAGAAAACCTACAGCACAATACAGGCCCTTTGGCCCACAAAATTGTGCCGAACATGTCCTTACCTTTGAAATTACTAGGCTTACCTATAGCCCTCTATTTTACTAAGCTCCACGTACCTATCTAAAAACCTTTTGAAAGACCCTATCGTATCTGCCTCCACCAGCAGTACCGGCAGCCCATTCCACGCACTCACCACTCTCTGAGTAAAAAAAGTACCCCTGACATCTCCTCTGTACCTACTCCTCAGCACCTTAAACTTGTGTCCTCTTGTGGCAACCATTTCAGCCCTAGAAAAAGCCTCTGACTATCCACACAATCAATGCCTCTCATCATCTTATACACCTCTATCAGGTCACCTCTCATCCTCCTCTGCTCGAAGGAGAAGAAGCTGAGTTCACTCAACCTATTCTCATAAGGTATGCTCCCAAATCCAGGCAACATCCTTGTAAATCTCCTCTGCACCCTTTCTATGGCTTCCACATCCTTCCTGTAGTGATGCGACCAAAACTGAACACAGTACTCCAAGTAGGGTCTGACCAGGGTCCTATATAGCTGCAACATTACCTCTTGGCTCCTAAATTCAGTTCCATGATTGATGAAGGCCAACACACCTTCCATGATTGATGAAGGCCAACACACCATACGCCTTCTTAACCACAGAGTCAACCTGCACAGCTGCTTTGAGTGTCCAATGGACTCAGACCCCAAGATCCCTCTGATCCTCCACACTGCCAAGAGTCTTACCATTAATACTATATTCTGCCATCATATTTGACCTACCAAAATGAACCACTTCGCACTTATCTGGGTTGAACTCCATCTGCCACATCTCAGACCAGTTTTGCATCTTATCAATGTCCTGCTGTAATCTCTGACAGCCCTCCACACTATCCACAACACCTCCAACCTTTGTGTTATCAGCAAACTTACTAACCCATCCCTCCATTTCCCCATCCAGATCATTTATAAAAATCACGAAGAGTAAGGGTCCCAGAACAGATCCCTGAGGCACTCTACTGGTGTTTGGCCTCCATTGCAGAATATGACCCGTCTACAGCCACTCTTTACAATATGTACACAATGCTGGAAGAACTCAGCAGGCCAGGCAGCATCCATGAGAAAAAAGTAGCCAACGTTTCGGGCCAAGACCCTTCATCAGGAATGGAGGGGGGAAGAGAGGGCCGAAGCCCTGTAATAGAGATAGGGGAGGGGGTAGGGCCTAGAGGCACCAGGTGGAAAACCAATCAGAGGAAAGATAAAGGGGGAGGGGGAGGGGATAAGCATGAAAGAACTGTAGAGATAAAGCAGCAGAAAGTTGAAAGGGGAGAGAGGCAGAGAGGGACCTGGGATAGGGGAAGGAGGAGGAGGAGGGAATTACCGGAAATTGGAGAATTCAATGTTCATACCACCAGGCTGGAGGCTACCCAGACGGTAGATGAGGTGTTGCTCCTCCAACCTGAGTTTGGCCTCATCATGGCAGTAAAGGAGGCCATGTATGGACATATCTAGATGGGAATGAGAGGCAAAGTTGAAGTGGGTGGCAACCGGGAGGTCCTGTCTATTGTGACGGACGGAGCGGAGGTGCTCGACGGAGCGGTCCCCCAATCTGCGTCAGGTCTCGTCGATGTAGAGGAGGCCGCACCGGGAGCACCGGATGCAATAGACAACTCCAGTAGACTCGCAGCTGAAGTGTTGCTTTTGTGTTTTTTGTATTTTTGTGTACAACCACTCTTTGCCTTCTGTGGGCAAGCCACTCCTGGATCCACAAAGCAATGTCCCCTTGGATTCCGTGCCTCCTTATTTTCTCAGTAAGCCTTGCATAGGGTACCTTATCAAATGCCTTGCTGAAATCCATATACATCTACTGCTCTTCCTTCATCAATCTGTTTAGTCACATCCTCAAAAAATTCAGTCAGGCTCATAAGGCACGACCTGCCCTTTACAAAGCCAGACTATTCCTAATCATATTATGCTTCTTCAAATGTTCATAAATCCTGCCTCTCAGGATCTTCTCCATCAACTTACCAACCACTGAGGTAAGACTCACTGGTCCATAATTTCTTGGGCTATCTCTACTCCCTTTCTTGAATAAAGAAACAACATCCACAGCCCTCCAATCCTCCGGAAACTCTCCCATCCCCATAGATGATGCCAAGATCATCGCCAGAGACTCAGCAACCTCCTCCCTTGCCTCCCACAGTAGCCTGGGGTACATTTTGTCTAGTCCTGGCGTCTTATCCAACTTGATGCTTTCCAAAAGCTCCCACACATCTTCTTTCTTAATACTGACATGCTCAAGCTTTTCAGTCTGCTTCAAGTCATCACTACAATCACCAAGATCATTTTCCATAGTGAATACTGAAGTAAAGTATTCATTAAGTACCTCTGCTGTTTCCTCCGGTTCCATACACACTTTCCCACTGTCACACTTGATACGTTGTATTCTTTCACACCTTATTCTCTTGCTCTTCACATACTCGTAGAATGCCTTGGGATTTTCCTTAATCCTGCCCGCCAAGGCCTTCTCATGCCCCCTTCTGGCTCTCCTAATTTCCCTCTTAAGCTCCTTCCTAGTGGCCTTATAATCTTCTAGATCCCTAACGTTACCTAGCTCTCTGAACCTTTTGTAAGCTTTTCTTTTCTTCTTGACTAGATTTATTACAGCCTTTGTACACCACAGTTCCTGCACCCTACCATAACTTCCCTGACTTATTGGAACGTACCTGTACAGAACACTACACAAATATCCCCTGAAAACTTGCCACATTTCTTCTGTACTTTCCCCTGAGAACATCTGTTTCCAATTGAAGCCTCCAACTTCCTGCCTGATTGCCTCATAATTCCTCTTCCTTCTTTTAAATGCTTTTCTAACTTGTCTGTTCCTATCTGTCTCCAATGCTATTGTAAAGGGGACAGAATTATGATCACTATCTCCAAGTGCTCTCCCACTGAGAGATCTGACACCTGACCAGGTTCATCTCCCAGGATTTGCAGGATTTGGAGAAGGCAGAGGAATCCTGCATGCCAGCTGGACTAGAGAGGTCGAACAAATTTGGATAGTTTTCCTTAGAACTTTGGGTGACCTGTTACAAGCCTATAAAATTATGAGTTGCATAGACAGAGTAGGTATTAAGAGTGCTTTTTTGAGAATAGAAAACTCAAATACTAGAGGGCATAGCTTTAAGGCAAAGTGGAAAGTTTAAAGGAGAATTAAAGGCAAGATTTTTACACACAGTGTGGTAGATGCTTGGAAACTGTTGCCAGAGGAGATGACAGAAGCAGATATGATAGTAATGACAGAGGTATTTAGACACATGAACATTTAAACAGAAACATGGTAGAGCTGGCTGACTCTCTTGAGGGTATGGTGAGAGCTGTAGACTTAGCTACATCTTCCATGGGCACAATCTTCCCCAGTATAAATTTTAAAGACTTTTTCAGAGATTAGCTTTATTTGTCACATGTACATTGAAGCAAACAGTAAAATGTGTCCTTTGTATCAAATCAACTCAGCAAGGATTGTGCTGTGCAACCCACAAGTGTTGCCACACTTCTGGTGCCAATATAGCATTCTCACTACTTACTAACTCTAACCGTGGGCTGGAATGTGGGAGGAAACGGAAGCATCCAGAGGAAACCTGTGCAGTCACGGGGGACTCTTACTCCTTACAGACTGCGGCACGTATCAAATCCCAATTTTACAGCTGC
Organism: Hypanus sabinus; assembly: GCF_030144855.1. Taxonomy (NCBI): domain Eukaryota; kingdom Metazoa; phylum Chordata; class Chondrichthyes; order Myliobatiformes; family Dasyatidae; genus Hypanus; species Hypanus sabinus. The sequence continues at coordinate 64,492,790 of NC_082718.1, read as the reverse complement.
CACTGGAATTGTGTTACATTGAAAACTTCTTCAAGAGGTCTATTAGAATTGGTTTATTATTGTCACATGTACCAAGATACAGTGAAAAGCTGGTCTTGCATTCTGTTCATACAGATCCAATCATCACACAGTGTGTTGCCGTAGGACAAGGCAAAACAATAATAATACAGAATAAAGTGTAACAGCTACAGAGAAAGTGCAGTGCAGATAAACAATAAGGTGCAAGATCATACAAGGTAGATGGTGAGGCCAAGAGTCCAACTTATCAACCTACCTAATTATTCAGTAGCCTTATAACAGTGAGGTTGAAGCTACCCTTGAGCCTTATGGCAGATGTTTTCAGGTTTCTGCACTTTGGAAGTGAGAAGAAGAGAGGTGGGGTTTTTGATTGTGCTGGCTGCTTTACTTTGAGTTTATGGAGAGTAGGTTGTTTTCCATGATGCATTGAGCAGTGTCAGGAACTCTCTGCAATTGTTGCCTCAAAAAGGCAGCATTCATCACTATGGACCCTCACCGTTTGGGCGTGCTCTCTTTTTGCTATTACCATCAGAGAGGAGGTACAAGACCCTGAAGACAAGCACTCAATCATTTAGAAACAGCTTCCTCTTCTCTGCCATCTGATTTCTGAATGGTCCATAAACCCATGAACATTATATTATTCCTTTTTTTAAACTCTATCTATTTCCTTGATTTATAGTAATTTTATGTCTTTGTATTGAAGTCAGTGAAATTAAATCTAATTTCTCTGGACCACGCAGAGTCAGATGGGGTTGATTTAAATTGATGTCATGGTAGGAAGGGATACTGTGGGCCGAAGGACCTGTTCTTGTCCTGTGTTCTGTAGACTAGAGGAAAACCTGCATCAATTCACAGGAGACATGCATCACGTGGCAGAGGAACACAACATGAATCAGCAAAGGGGACCTGGACCATTTGGCAAAGGATCACTAGAGGATACCTACAACAGTTGGCCAAGGAAGCTTTCATCTCACAGAGAAGCACTGAATATTTACCTTACAAAGAAATTGTGCAACATTCTGCAAAGGATACTTACATTAATTAAAAGAGAACCCCTGCCACTTGACAGAACCCCATATTAGACACAGGAACTCTAAGTCAATTGACAGAAAAACTTACACAGAGGAGCCCTGCGTCACTTGGCAGTGAAACTATGCATCATTTAGGAGAGAGGTTGTGCAACACTTCACAGAGTATGTAATGGTGCAGGGCTCCAGTGTTCCTCTGTGGAACCATGCTGGGTCTCACATTCAAGTGCCATGGGAGTGATACAGGGTTCTGTCACCAAATAATACGAAGTTCCTCTTAATGATGCACATCTCCTTTGTCAAATGTTGCATGGCCCCTTTGCAGTGTTCCAGGGCTCCTCTGTCAATTAACACAGGCTTGTACCTGTTGAGCTATGCATGTTTCCTCTGCTGACTGATGCAAGTTTCCATCATCAAATGATGCAGGGCTTGCTTCTGTGTTCAGTGCTGGACTCCGAGTGATGCAGGCTCTCTCTGTCAGGTGACTAATTTCCAATGCTGGTGCATAGGTGCCTCTGTCAAGAGTAGCACAGTCCCTTTACCACATAATGCTCAGGTCCTCTGTTGAGAGATACAGGTTTCCTCCAACATTATGTGTGGTTTAACCAGAATTAAACAGTTTTTCTCTCAGGTGATGCATCATCCCTTGGTCAAATGTTGTAGGTCTCCTTAACAATCATCTCTGTGATGCAAGCTTCCCGCAGTGGGATGCAGGGCTGTTGTTCAAATTGATGTAGGGTTCCCCTGCCATGTTGTGCCTGGTTCCTCTGTCACATGATGAAGAATTCCACTGTCAAGTCACACACTACAATTTCCATATGATCCAGTGTTTCCCTGCCAAGCTCTGCAGGATTCATTTGTCAATTTCGATAGGATTCATCCATTGAGTAGTGCGAGTTTCCCCAGCTGGCTGATGTAGGTATTCTCTGGAATGATGTAGGAATCCTCTGGATTACTGTTTTATTCCTTTGCTGAATAATGCAGTAACACTGTGTGTGTCCCAGGACTCTTTGCTGGACATTTCCTTTGCCAACTAATGCAGTGTTCCTCTGTGCAGTGCCATGTTCCTCCAATGGTAGGGATCTTCTGCAGGTTTTGCACATCATGTAATGCTCCTTTCCTCTGTTGGGTGCCACAGTTTTCTCCTATGACAAGGTAAGCACCCCCTGCTGAGTGGCACAACGTTCCTCCTCAGAATCTCTTGGCTGAATGAGACAATATTCCTCTGCTGAATTCTGCAGATGTGAATGGTCCCAATTTTTCTCTGTTGACTGATGATGCAGGTTTCTTCCATGGGGTGTCAAATGACTCTCTGCTACACAATCAAATGATCCCAATTCCTCTGGTTTGATGAGGACTTTCTGCGATTCAGGTTTCTAGTGGACTGTTGCACAATTCCTCCCTTGAGCGATGCAAAGTACCTCTGCAAAGGTGCAGGGTTTCATTACTGAGTAATGCTTCCCTTCGTGAGTGGCATAGACTCTGGAGTAAAGCAAAGCTCTTTGGTCTGTTACATGGCCACAGTTTCGATTCTTGTAAGTGTCATGTAATTTTAGTTTTGTTTACTGAGTATGACGTACCTATGATTTTGTGTTGTTGGAAGCTGTTAGTTTCAATTCCTGGGATGTCACGTGATTTGCTGGGGATCCATGATTCAGTTTTCTGTGAGCATCACATGATGACATATCCCAACAGTATATAAGAGCAAGACCGATTGCTCTGGGGCAGTCGTATTGGAAGAAGTCGCAGTCGGCATGGACAGGAGTCATTGAATCAACTGGAAATGAGTGAGAGTGAAGATTGCAGTGAACCCAAAAGGAATGGGTTAGTTGGCAGCACACTGTGCATTTTGAATTATAACTGACATTTCGAGAAATCCATATCTGGATTTGTGGCACCCAATTTTGGTTAACCCCTGCATGGTGTCGGGTGTTGTGCGATGGCCATTCCGGTGAAAGGGACAGCCCTTGTCAGTTACATTGTGAAATCTCGCTCTTTGTGGACCCTTTGGAACATTACATCATGGCTGGGAGTGGCTGCTACTGCTACTTCGTTTACCCAGTGTCCGAACTCCGTGGACTACGGGAAAGGTGCTTTGCGCTGCTTTAAACTTCTGTAACTGTTGTTTTGCATCTCCAAGATTGCTTCTCCGCTGTGTTTTGAATCTCTGTTCCTTCAAGAATCGCTTCTTCGCCACATTTTGAGTTTAAAAGTCTCTCTTCTCAACTACCCCGTGAATCGCTGAAACTTCTTGAACTGCCATTCTAAAACTATGCTTGAGTAAGACTTTGTTAAGAATTGTTTCTAAGTTTAACTGTTTAGGAGCTATTGATGAATAGTGCTGTTAACTTCTGTTTAACTTAGTCGTTTGTTTAATTTTCTATGTTCCTGTGTGACTGTTAATAAATTTCACTGTTTTTCCATAATTTCCCACATTCATTCCATATCTATTGTTGCTAGTTCCACATAACATAAAAGTGGGGGCTCGTTCGGGATCAGAACATCTTGGAGCTTATTGGTTAATTATTGATCTGACTGGGTAAGGGAAATACCCGATGCTTTTTGTTTGATTTGTTTATGTGTGGATTTCAGCAGCAGTGGATATTGGAAATTTTCTGGAAACACCAATCCCTGGGGTATTAGGAAAAGTGAAAAACTGGAAATTGCTAAACACTTGAAGCTTGTAGGGATAACAACAGCCATGAAAAAGCCAGTGATTTAGAGGAAGATAGTTGAGCACTATATAGCTAAGGAGGTGTTTGATGAAGAGGCGTTAGAGAAGTTTCCAGTATTGGTTCTTCTGTTTAATGAGTCAGAAGTTGATAAGTACTTCCAGCATTTTGAAAAAGTTGCTAAGAGTTCCAACTGGCTGAAAGATAGATGACCAATCCTTATACAAAGTGTAATTAAGGGTAAAGCACAAGTTTTTACATCTTTATCAGTTGAACAGGCAGCTGATTATGATGTTGTGAAGCAGGTTATACTTAAGGCTTATGAGCTGGTTCCGGAAGCTTATAGACTAAGGTTTAGAAATCTAAAGAAATATGTGAACCAGACTTATGTAGAATTTGCCTATGACAAATATGTGTGTTTTGAGAGATGGTGCACATCTAAAAATGTGGATGATGATTTTGACAACTTAAAAGAGTTGGTTCTAATTGAGGAATTTAAAAGGTGCATCCTAGTGACATAAAGGCATATTTGGATGAGAAGGACACTACCACGTTACAAGAGTCTACTAAATTGGCAGATGTTAAGTTTACCCTGAGTAAACTTTTCCAAAAAAATAACATGGATGGTCAGGGTAAACCAGAAATTAAATTGGAGACTAGTGAAAAAGGTAAGGATGAAGGGAAGCAAGTGAAGGGAAAACATTTTGGTTCTATTTGTCACTATTGTAGGAAATCTGGATATGTTATTTGTAACTGTTTCCATCTGAAGAAGAAGGAAAAGGGGGCGATTCCAGATGCCTGTGTGCAACACTTTGAGATGCCCATAAACCCACAGGGTTTGGGTCCTTCAAGTGAAGCTCAGCCCCTGACTGAGATGTCTGACCTTGTCAGAGAGGAATTTGCTCCTTTTGTGTCAGAGGGATTGGTACCCCAGTATCAGTAAAAATTCTTCGGGATACTGGGGCTTCTCAGTCACTTATGTTAGACAGTGTTCTAAAGTTTAGTGACGAGACTGACACTGGTGAGGTAAATCTTATTTATGGTATTGGGGGCGACATTATATTAGTACCTCTGCACAGAATAAATTTGGAGTCAGGGTTGGTTTCAGGACTTGTTACAATAGGACTAAGACCCAGTTTACCGGAGGGAGGGGGTTCTTTATTGTTAGGGAATGACCTAGCAGGTGGAAAAGTTGTTCCTGCAGTGCAGCTGACAACTAAGCCCATCACCCAAAGATGGATTCTAGCATTTATCCCTCCTGTGCGGTAAGCCGAGCTATGGCCAAAACGTCTGCCAATTCAGATGGTTCGGTGCAGCATGGTTCAGCTGCCAATGATAGTTCAAATCAGGACTCAGATTTTGATGATTTGTCAGTAACTTTCCTACCTTCATTGTTTGAGCAAGGTCCTTACAATAAGTCTGATAATACAGATTTGTCTCTGTCTCGCAAGGAGCTTATAGTGGAGCAAAGCAGAGATCCTGAAATTGCCACCTTAAGAGAACAAGCTTACCCAGATAATGAGATTGCAAAGGTGCCAGTAGGGTATTATTTCAAGAATGGAGCTTTAATGATGTAGTTGAGACCACCTGAGATTCCTGCAAGTGAGGATTGGGCAGTTGTTCACCAGGTAGTCGTTCCTAAAATCTATAGGAATGAGATTTTTTTAGAATGCCTTTAGATGGTCACCTTGGTGTGAATAAATAAAAACACAAAATGCTGGCAGAACTCAGCAGGCCAGACAGCATTTATGGGAGGAGGTAGTGATGACGTTTTGGGCCGAAACCCTTCATCAGGAGTGAATTAACATGGGTTGGTCGAGGGGGGATAAGAAGTGGGGGGAGGGATAAAGTAGAGAGCTGGGAAGTGATAGGCACCAGGGAAATGGGCTAGGGGGAAGGTGGAGAATTATGGGAAATAAAAGAGAAAGAAAGGTGGGGCTGGGAGGAGGTTATAGTGAGGGGGAAAAAGAGAGAGAGAGAGAACCAGACTAAAATTATAGATAGGGATGGGGTAAGGGGGGGGCAGGGGTATCAACGGCGGTCTGTGAATTGAATGTTCATTCCGGCAGGTAGGAGGCTACCTAGGCGGGAGATAAGGTATTGCTCCATCGACCTGCGTGTGGCCTCATCTTGACGGTAGAGGAGGCCATGGACAGACATATCAGAGTGGGAGTGGTCTGTGGGATTGAAGTTTGTGGCCACAGGGAGATCCTGCCACTGCTGGAGGACTAAGTGCCGGTGTTCAGTGAAACGGTCTCCCAGTCTGCGGCCGGTCTCCCCAATGTATAAATGGCCATTTTGTGCATTTATTTATTTCCAGCAGCTGCAGATTCACTCGTGTTGGTGTGAATAAAACTTTCTTCTGGCCTGGGTTGAGGAAAGATGTGGTGACATTTTGCCAAACTTGTCAGGTTGTGGGTAAACCTAATCAAGTCACCCCAGTGGCCCCACTGTAACCTATTCCTGCATTTGGTGAACTGTTTTCTAAAATTATTGTAGATTGTATTGGCCCATTGCCAAAGACTAAAGCTCGCCATCAATATTTGCTAACCATCATGTGCACAGCATCTAGATTCCCAGAAGCCATACATCTCAGAAATATAAAAGCTAAAACTGTGTCGAAGGCTCTCATAAAGTTTTTTACTTTAGTTGGTTTGCCTAAAGAGACCCAGTGTGTTCAAGGAAGCAACTTTATGTCTGGATTATTTCAGCAGGTAGTTTATAAACTGGGAACCAAACAGATTACATCGTCGGCATACCATCCAGAATCAAAAGGGGCCTTAGAAAAGTTCCATTCTACCCTCAAAACCATGATTAGGACATTCTGTTTTGAAAATGAAAATGATGGGATGAGGGAGTATATTTGCTTTTGTTTGCAGTTAGAGAGTCAGTGCAGGAGTCCCTAGGCTTTAGCCCCTTTGAACTTGTATTTGGGCACTGGGTCCGAGCACCTTTGGCATTGTTAAAAGAACAGTGGGTTAACAAAGAACTACATATTAATTTGCTGGATTATGCCTTAAAATTTAAGAAAAGATTGCAAAAAGCTTGCAGTTTAACAAAGGAAAATTTAAGATTTGCTCAAGAAAGGATGAAAACTTGGTATGACAAAGAAGCTAGAATGAGGTCATTTAAGCCAGGAGAGCAGGTCTTGGTTCTTTTCACAGTGCAAAAGAACCCTTTACAAGCTAAATGTCATGGTTCTTACAAGGTTATATCTGAAGTTAATAATTAGACTATACAGTTAAAATACCTGATCGACAAAAGCCAACGCAGCTTTGTCATGTGAACATGTTAAAACCATATTATGAAAAAACAGCCTGCTGCGGTGTCTATTGTCAATAACAATGAGTCTGGCCTCCCTGGGAACTTGGTAGCTGATCCATCTGGAGACCTATTTTAAGCCAAACATTATTTCTGCCAGACTAGCAAACTTGACAATTTTGGAAAATATTGATGAGAAATTGGCTCATTTGCAGCCACAGCAGAGGCAGCAAATGAAGCAGTTAATTATGGTGTGTCAGCCAATGATTGGTGTGTCAAGGCCAACCTGGATGGGAAAGGCAGTTTCCCAGACCAAATAGTTTTCACTACCTTGCGTCCAGATATAATCATCTGGTCTGACACCAGTAGAGAAGTGGTTATTGGTGAACTCACCGTCCCCTGGGAAGACATCAATGAAGCCCATGAGCGCAAGTTAACCAAGTATGTAGAATTAAGATCAGAGTGCAGAGACAGAGGGTAGAAGGTCTCATGCTATCCATTCGAAGTAGGGTGCCGTGGCTTTATTGCGTTCACTTTCCAGAAGTGGCTGCATGACCTTGGCTTTACTAGAAGAGAGATCAAGTCAACCAGCAGAGCTGTAGCTGAGGCAACAGAGACAGGATCATCATGAGTGTGAACTAAGTACGTCCAGAGGGACAGATAGTCGGATAGTGTATCCATCTTTTGTAAACTCTTAAGTAGCTGCATAGATACCTGTTGGATGGAAGCGATCAACAACTCTGATGGAGGCAGATGCCAAGTTGTTAAGCTCATCAGTGGGAGGTGGTGCTTTAGCACTGCTGGCCCACCACCTTGAGGGAGTCTTGATCATAAGCTCCTGAAGACAGGTGGCAGATCAACTGATGATCCCACTGTTGATAGCACAGGACAGTTAACATCTTAGTCCGCATGTATTTTCAATTCTGAAATTTAGAGATTTATTTCCTGACATTCCGAAAAGAACCACGGTAATCTCACATGATGTAGATGTTGGAAATGCCAATCCCATAAAACAACTCCATATTGAATGGACATGGAAAAATGTAGAAGGGCTAAACAAGAAATTGAATATATGTTAGAGCATAATATTATTAGACCCTCTACATCGGATTGGAGTTCATCTTGTGGCATGGTACCCAAACCAGATGGTAGTGTTCAGTTTTGTACTGATTACCAGAATGTGAATGCTGTAACAAATACAGATGCATATCCAATCCCTAGAGTGTGGACAAAGTGAGAAAATTTAAGTTCCTTACAAAGATTGATCTGTTGAAAGGGTATTGGTGTGTTCCACTAACAGATAAAGATAGAGAAATCTCTGCATTTGTAATGCCATCTGGGTTGTATGAATACAATGTTTGCCATTTGGAATGAAGAATGCTCCAGGAACCTTCCAGAGAATGATTAATTCCATAATCCAAGGGTTAAAACACACAGATGACTATATTGATGTTTTAGTCACACTTGGGAAGCACGCATCTCTGCAGTGGAAAAGCTGTTCGAAAGGCTTTCAGAAGCCAACCTAACTATTAACTTGGCTAAAATGAATTTGGCCAGGCCGCTGTGACCTCTGTTGATTATAATGTAAGTCAGAACATGATTTGGGAAAATGGTTAATTAAACTCCAATTCAACAACAGGGTTTAATTTTACAGGATCTCTTAATTACTCACATTAAAGGTAAAGATAATGTAATTGCTGACTGTCTTTCCAGATGTTGAATTTGCAATGCAATTTCTTTTTGGAGTGAAATTTGTTATTTGTATGCACCCCTATAATATTAGTTTGTAGTGTGCTGTATGATAACAGTACATTTGTACATTTTGTAAATTGTGATTAAAATTTTGCTCTTGATAGATCAAAATTTTCTCTCTTTGGAGGAAGGTGTTACATGGCCACAGTTTCAATTCTTGAATGTGCCACGTGATTTTAATTTTGTTTACTGAGTACGATGTACCTATGGTCTTGTGTTGTTAGAAGCTCTTAGTTTCAATTCCTGGGACATCATGTGATTTACTGGGAATCCATGATTTTGTTTCTGTGAGCATCATGTGATGACGTATCCCAACTGTATATAAGAGCAACGCCGATTGCTCTGGGGCAGTTGTGTTGGAAGAAGGGGCAGTTGTGTTGGATGAAGTCACAGTCAGCATGGACAGGAGTCATTGAGTCAATGGGAAAAGAGTGAGAGTGAAGATTACAATGAACTCAAAAGGAGTAGGTTAGTTGGCAGCACATTATGCATTACGAATTGTGACTGACATTTTGAGAAATCCATCCTTGGATCTGTGGCACCCACTTCTGGTTAACCCCTGCATGGTCTCGGGTGTTGTGCGGTGGCCATTCTAGTGAAAGGGATAGCCCTTATCAGTTATGTTGTGATATCATATCATATTTATACTGAGTTAAATACTGTATGTAATTAGTTTTGCTACAATAAGTGTATGGGACACTGGAAAAATGTTGAATTTCCCCTTGGGGATGAATAAAGTATCTATCTATCTATCTTGCTCTTTGTGGACTCTTCGGAACATTACATCAGAGCTGGGAGTGGCTGCTACTGCTACTTCATTTACCCAGTGTCCGAACTGTAAATTTGCGCTGCTGTAAATTTCTGTAACTGTTGCTTTGCCTCTGCAAGATCGCTTCTCTGCTGTATTTGTGTACCTCTGCAAGACCGCTGTAATTGTGTATCTCCAAGATCGCTTCTCTGCTGTATTTCGAATCTCTATTTCTTCAAGAAACACCTCTTTGCCACATTTTGAGTTTAAAAGTCTCTACTCTCAACTGCCCTGTGAATCACTGAAACTTCTTGAACTGCCATTCTAAAACTGTGCTTGAGTAAGACTTTGTTAAGAATTGTTTCTAAGTTTAACTGTTTAGAATCTATAGACGCATAGCGCTGTTAACTTCTGTTTAAGTTAGTTGTTTGTTCAATTTTCTATGTTCCTGCGTGAGTGTTAATAAATCTCGTTGTTTTTCCATAATTTCCTGACTCCATTCCATATCTATTGTTGCTGGTTCCACATAACAGGTCAAATGATACAAGCTGCCCCTGATGAGCGATGCCTGTTTCTTTATCTGATTGATGCAAATTGCCTGCGCTAAGTGAGTAGATGCAGCATTCTTCTGTCAATTGGGCTATATTCAGTGGTTGCTCTGGAATGATGCAGATCCCCTCTGGTGTGTGCACAGTCATGCAGTGCAACGTACTTTAGCCAAGTGATACAATATTGCTGTGGTCATGGAGGCAGGGTTCCTCTGTTGTGTGATTCACTACTGAAGTGAAGCAGTTTCCTCCAAGTGATGACGGGTACAGCTGCCAAGTGATAGTATTAGAGATACATGTCCCCTCACAGGAGTATTGGTCGGTGTGGACCAGTTGGTCAGTCTTCTGCTGTGCTATATGAATCTGACTCTAATCAGCCCACTGCCTTCAATGCAAACATGTCCTCTTCCTGAGAAAAAGAGACTAAACTGCTCAGATATATGTGAAAAATAAAAGAATAAATATGCAGATGTTGGAAATGTAAATCCGAAACAGAAAATGCTGGAAGTACTGAGCAGATCAAACAGTACCTATGGCAAGAGACTCTTTCATGAAAACACGAGGCATTAACTTCATTTCTCTTCCCACAGATGTGGCCTGACCTGCTACTGTAACCCCACAATGATCAGCTCCTGAACTGGCATGTATAACTTCACTCACCACAATTCTGAACTGATCCCACAACCTGCAGACTCACTTTCAAGAACTGTACGCATCATGTTTTCTGTATTATCTTTTTTATTTGCACAATTTGCCGCCTTTTGTAACGAGTCCTTGACGAGGATGGTTTGGACCCAAATGCTGGAGTATCTGAAGCAAGGTTTGAGACATGGTACCAAACTGGATCAGAGCACAAATGCTTGACTGTTCGGCTTTTGATCAAGCACCAAACCACAGTTCAGGTGTTCCTTGAGTACTCAATCATGATTACCAAATCATGATTACCAATTAACAGGACCACCCTGAACCCAGCTAGTCATACTCTGGGGAGTTAGATTTTGTCTAAATCCCCGAAGCTGGCACAGTTGAGAGTGTCTCTTAACAGGATCCCCTTCTCTATGGGTGACTCCTGATGGCCCTGGCTGCTCGGAGGGGTGTTGATGGTAATCATGGATGACACCCGGATCCAAGATGTCTCTTTCTGGCACCCAGCACGTCTCCTCAGGTCTGAATCCTTCCCAGTCCATGAGATATTGCCGAACACCCCAACAGTACATGAGTCCAGAAATTTTCTCACTGTGCAGACCTATTCCCCATCGATAAACCTGGGTGGTGGCGGGGCTAAGGGGCTGGTGCAGACAGGTTATAATTTACAGATGTGAAAGGTGAGATTGATCTTTAGGGTCCTGGGGAGCTCCAGGTGTAAGCCACCAGGTTTACTCTCCTCAGGATTTTAAAGGTTCCTGTGAACTTGGGCGCCAACTTTCTCGATTCCACTCAGAGGCAATTTGTGAATGGACAGCCAGACCTGTTGCCCAGGCTGTAAAGCAGGTCCCTATCTTCTATTTTGGATCACCTTTGTCTCCGCTTTCTGGATAAAGTCCAGCAAAAATCTGTCTTGTCCTAATCCATTTTTGCTTGCAGCATTGGATCAGATCTTTGGCCACAGGGACCCCAACCTAGGCTTCTTGTTCCAGAAAGAGAGGCAGTAGATAACTAAAGTGGCACTCGAACATTAACATCCCTTGTGCTGAATGCTGTAAGGTATTGTGGGTGATCTCTGCCCACATCAAATACTCACACCACTCATCTGAGGCCAGGCATCTCAGGGTATATTCTAATTCTTGGTTGATCTGCACTGTATGGCTTTTGGACTGCAGGTGAAACCCAGAGAGGAAAGGCTTGTTGTTACCCCTATCAGTTTACAGTACACCCTCCAGAAATGAGATGAGAATTGTGGACCACGATAATGATAATGTCCACCAGGAATCCATGGATCCTGAAGACCTGGTCCAGAACAATCTCAGCTGTCTCCACCTCAGATGGTAGCTTCTCTAAGGCAATGAACTTACAAGCTTTCAAAAACCAATCGACAACTACCATGATGACCGACTTCCCCTTGGAGGCAGGAAACCTGTGCCAGTCCCTAGAAGTGTGTGCTCACGGTCTTTCCAGATCAGGTTGGGGTGGAGGAGCCTTTGAGGTTTTGTTTGGGGCTCTGTGTTCCAGGTGCACACCTCGCATGCCTGCACGTACTGCTGAACCTCGTTCTTCATTCTGGGCCACCAATACCTCCTCCCGATAACCCTGAGGGTCCTGGCAATCCCTATGTGTATGGTCATTCTCCATTGAGTACCTGGAACTTGGGATGAGCAGCCAGCCATTCTCAGGAATTTCCCCCTGTGCTTGGGCTTTGTAGGCAAGAGTTGATTCCCTAATGAATTGGCACTATCACCCTGGCTTGAGGCAAGACAGTGACAGGCTGCTGCTCTCGTTCTGTTTTGTCAAACGGATAGGACCGGATATCTGGCATCTAGATCTTCGACTCTGGTTGATAGGTCAGGGTGAATTCAAACCGGTTAGAAATCAAAGCTCACCTGGCCTGCCTGGAATTCAGCCTCTTAGCTCCTGAATGTAAGCCAGGTTTTTGTGGTCAGTCCAAATGATAAAAGGGTTCTTAGCCCTCTCTAGCCAGTGACACCATTGCTTCAAAGCTAACGTAACTACAAGAAATCCCCAATTCCTGATATCATAGTTCCTCTTTGCCAGGGATAGCTGCCCGGAGAAGAATGCACATGGGTGCAGTATACCATCTGAAGGTGATCGTTGTGACAAGGTGGCATCCGCTCCAACATCTGAGGCATTCACCTCCACAATGAAGGGAAGGTCTGGGTTAGGAGAAACCAAGATGGGAACTGCAGTACATCACTGTTTAAGCTCTGTATAAACAGCCTTTGCTTCAGTCATCCAGACAAAAGGGCCTGTGGATTTCTTAATTAGGGCCGTCAGTGGAGCTACCACTGAGCTGAAGTTTCTGATGGACTTCCAGTAGAAGTTTGCAATCCCCAGGAATCATTGGACTTGTTTTATACTGCACGGTGGTGACCAATCTCTGATTGCCTGGGTCTTGACAGGGTCCATCTTGAGATTGCCATTGGAGGTAATGAAACCCAAAAGTGAAACAGTTGTCATGTGAAACTCGGACTCCTCCAGCTTGACACACACTAGAAGCCTCTTTAACATGTCCCTGACATGAGTGACGTGCTCCTCCATGGACCTTGAGAAGATTTATGATATCATCCAAGTAGACAAAGGCATACCTGAGAGCACGTCACTTATAAGGCTTGGAAAATGAATGGAGCGTTCGCAAGGCCAAAAGGCATAACCAAGTACTCATAGTGTCCTGTCGGTGTCTAAAATGCAGTCTTCCACTCTTCAACTTCCCTAATACAGAGTGGATTGTATGCACTTCATAGCTCTAGTTTTGTGAATACCCTCACCCCTTGAAGCATCTCGAAAGCCATGTTCATGAGTGGGGGGTAGTGATTCTTGGCTATTACGCAGTTTAATCCCCTGTAATCAGTGCATGGTCACAGGCTCCCATCTTTCTTTAGAAAGAAGAAACCTGCACTGGTGGGTGAGCAGGAGGGCCGAATGAAGCCCGTGGCAAAGGTTTCCTTTATATAACCTTCCATTGCACTTCTCTCTGGGCATGAGAGTACAGTCGACCCTGTGGGGGACAAGTGCCTGGCAGTAAGTCTATAGCACAATCATAGGGTTGGTGCGGAGGAAAAGTCAAGGCCTTTCCTTTCCTGAAGACCTCTTTCAACATCTTATAGATGGAAGAGATTTCGACCAGTTTGGGTGTTGCTGTCTTCTCCAGTCCTTCCTTGAGGATGACTCCTGGGCTTCTTAGATGGCAGGGATGATTCAACAGACCTCAGAATCCTCTCCCTAAGTACACAAAGTTTTTTCATAGAAACAGTGGCCAAACCAGAGTCCTAATCCCTGTCTGTATTGTCAGGTAATGGCAGCGAGGCATTTACAGAGGGCCTCACAGGAATAGGCTTCAGGGATTAGCATAAATGAGTCTTTCTTTTCCTTTTGAGACCTGATGGCTGGATTCCTTAAGCTTAGAGGCAATAGCCACAAACTGCTCGGGCATCTGTTTCGGCCTCCCCTGAGCTAGAGATTCCCTCTCTCTAGTTCCTGTGGAATCCTGACTAGACAGAGTCAGGACTCGTACAGTCCCATTGGCTGGAACTGGCCTTTCCGATCTTGAGGGCTAGACTAGATCTCCAGAAGGTCTCAGGTTTCCTTGCACTGAAGGCTGCCCCCTTACTGGTTGTCGGTTATGGGAGAGTCTGGGTTTGGAACACCATGCCACAAACAAACCCTTTTACAATGACTGGACCAAGCAATGATTCTCCCCTCTCTCCAGTCCATGGATGGGTTATGCTGGGACAGCCAAGAGTAGCCAAGGATTGGGGATATGAGTGCAGAGTCAATAATGTAGAAACTAATGCCTTCCACATGATCTCCTATCCTCATCTGCAAAACCACAGTCTGTTGCTGGATCTGTTGCCCGAAACCTAATAGTCAGCCATCCAAGACTGTTGTGGAGCAAGGACTGGCAGTGGTATGTCAAACTGGCAGGTGGTTTCTAAATCCAGAAAACTATCCTATGCCTCAGAGTCCACAAAAAGCTCCACCTGCCTCAGGTTCTCACCCCAGGTGAGCTCATCCTTCAGCATAAGACCAGAATCTGTGGGGTTGGGCATAGTGGCCGGTACTGTCACAGTCCTTCAACATTGGATGTTTGTAGCAGTTCTCCAGGTAGCTGCAGCAGCAAATATTCAACCCTCAGGTGACCTACAGTAAAAGCAGTAACCTTAACTCCAACGCTGGGACCTCTCATTGGCAGAGAGTCCGGTGCCACTGACCAGCATGGGTTCAACTGGATCTTGAGCAGTCACAGTCCGAGGTTGGGGAGTGGAACAGCAATGTATAGGGACCATTCGGACTGGCTCTCATCAATCTCCTGAAGTGGTCCCACTTTCTCTCTGCCAGACAATTATCAAGGCGGATGGACTGGTCAACCAGAACCACTAAGTTCTCTGCTGGCTCTCCCAGTGCAAGGGAATCCTTCAGTTCATCTCAGAATCTGTGGCGGTATAAAGTGGCCAAGGCTCCCCGTTCCAACCACTGTCCTGGGGCAAGGTCTGAAATTTGATTGCTTAGTTGGCCTCTGACTGTCTTCCTCACCCCCCCGCCCCCTGTTGAAATTTCATCAGGCAGACTGAGGCTCAGCTTCAGTAGGTTGATGAAACGCCTTCTTTTTTTTAAAATTAGTTTTTTTATACATTTTCTACATCGCTACAGATAAAAAAAACCCCAGATCGAAATGAAGAACATTGATACAGTGCAAAAATAAACATACAATAATAATATGGTATAAAAAAAGATAATTGAGAAAGCACCCAAATTGAAGACATGTAAAATTAGTATCCTCCCCAAGCCCCGCAACAAAAAAAAAAGAACTCCAGACCAACCACAACACAATATAGAGAATATAAATCAGGACAATCAAACCCCCAAAACTGTAAATACATTTAGCAACAGAAGATATTAATGCCTACTACCAAAAAAAAGGAGCTGAAAGCAAGGGACCGGGAAAAAAACCTTAGTTAAGAGGAAGGTTATGAAAGTACTCAATAAAAGGTCCCCAGACCTTATGGAATTTTATATCCGAATTAAGAACTGAATAATGAATTTTTTCAAGGTCTAAGCAGGCCATAATATCGTTAAGCCATTGAGCATGTGTGGGCGGGGCAACATCTCTCCATCTAAGGAGGATTAAACGTCTAGCCAGGAGAGAGGCAAAAGATAATATTCGACACACAGTCGAACTCAGACGTAAATCTGTCTCACCCCAGAAACCGAACAAAGCAATTAAAGGGTTAGATTCTAGGTGGTGATTCAGAATATACGATAACGTTATGAAGACATCTTTCCAAAATTTCTCCAAGCTAGGGCAAAACCAGTACATATGAATGAGAGAGGCCTCGCCCCTTTTGCATTTATCACAAAGCGGACTAATGTTAGGGTAAAATCGAGATAATTTAGATTTAGACATATGGGCTCTATGAACAATCTTAAACTGTAAAAGGCAATGGCGAGCAGAAAGAGAGGTTGAATTAACCGATTTGAGAATCAAGTCCCAAGTCTCATCAGATAAGGAGGTATTTAAATCATGCTCCCATGCCATTTTAATTTTATCCACAGGGGCACGTCGTAAGGCTGATAATTTATCACGAATAAATGATATTAAACCTTTACCTAGTGGATTAATAGAAAGAAATAAATCCATAACATTTTTCTCAGGCATTTCAGGGAAGTTAGGAATCAAAGGATTAATAAAGTGTCTAATTTGGAGATATCTAAAAAAATGAGCGTTGGGCAGATTGAACTTAGCAGAGAGCTGTTGAAAAGAAGCGAAGCGATTATCAATAAAAAGATCTTCAAAATGTCTAATGCCCTTCCTATACCAATCATGGAATGCTGAATCATACGTATTAGGTAAAAAAAGGTGATTATGTAAGATAGGGCTAGAAAAGGAAAAACCATGGAAACCATAAAATTTCCTAAACTGAGCCCATATACGCAAAGTGTAAAATGCCTTCTTCATGATAGCTGTGAATTCCTCCAATTCCGAGCAAACCTCTGACTACATTCCTAATGTGTGATGACCCAAGCAAGTGCTACTCCAGTCAGAAGAGAGCACTTTTCTGTGCTCCGTAGGGAACCGAGACAGCTGGAGTTCAAATACTAATGAGCATTGGACAAGAAAGCCGTGGCAAGAGCCCAGGTCACCATCGAACCTCTCCGGGGTTGGAAGATAGACTGGCTCCACAGAGCAACTGACAGCCTCACCCGAGCAACTTTGCCCTCCTCCCTGCAAAAGTTGGCATGTAGCAACCTGAAATTTTTTCATTGTGGCTGGCCATAACTGACAAAAGACTCTGATATCCCACTGCTTCCAAGTTGGAATCATACTGTGACAAGAATCCTTGATGAGGGTGGTTTGGACCCAGTTTCTGGGGTATCTGAAGCAAGGTTCAAGACATGGTATCAAACTGGATCTGAACACAAAACAAACACTAGACGATATCACTGGTAGGCTTACGACTAAGCACTGAACCACAGTTCATGTGTAACTTAAATACTCAATTCAAAACACGATTACCGATTAGCAGCACCATCCTGGACTCATGAAGGGGATGCACCAGCTATCCATACTCCCAGGAGTTGGAGCATCTAAATCCCAGAAGTTGGCAGGGTTAGGAGCAACTCAAAAAATCTTTTGCACATTGGTTGTCAGTTTCTGTTTATGTAATTTTCATTAATTCAAAATTATTTCTTTATTTTCATGTAAATGCCTCCAAGAAAATGAATCTCAGGGTTCTATATGGCAACATATACATACTTTGATTATAAATTTACTTTGACTTTGCTGAGTATTTCCAGCATTTTGTGTTACTATTCCGAGTCCTCCACAGTCAATCCGTCTAACATAATGCACATCTGTAGCAAAATTTTCCTACTTTCTTCCTTCATCTCCAACTTCATCTCCTGAATAATATTAGCCAACATTCCACTGGTCTAATTACTTGCTGTATGAGCCTCTGACTTCCCCACCTCAAGTCAGAGGAGCCCCTGTCTCTCCTACAGAACGTGATTGCAGTATAACTCAATATTTCTGAAGGAGGGACTAAGGGAACAAAGAGCTAGGAAGCCCTTCTAATTGTGAATACCTGTACCAAGGGAATCCAGATTAATTCAGCCACAGCACATCAGTTCGATTCCCTGCTGGCAGCAAGCCATCTGACAGGATCCCAGGTGGGAATGTCAGACTATGTGTGGGGAGAAGAAAGGGGGAAGGCTGACAGCTAGAGCAGAAGTTTTGGATGGAATGTCAGGGTGGAGGTCATCCATGTTGGAATTTTCATTCCAGTTTGCTCTCAAAAACTTTGCCTCCAACTTTCACCCTACCCTCAAATTCATTTCTGACACCTCTCTCCCTTTCTCAATCTTTCTGTTTTCATCTCTGGAGACAGACTGTCTACTAATATCTTTTAGAAACTTGCTGACCCTCACAGCTGTCTTGACTATAATCTCTTCCCACACTGTCAATTGTAAAATTGCTATTCCCTTTTCTTAGTTCCTCCATCTTCACTGCATCTGTTCCCAGGATGAGGCTTTCCATTCAAGAACATCTGAGATGTTCTTTAAAGAAGGGGCTTCCCTTCCTCTACCATTGATGTTGCCATCACCCGTATCTCCTCCATTTCCTAAAAATATACCCTCACCCCATGTTCCAGCCGCCACCACAGGGACAGAGTCCCTATTGTCCATACCTACCCCCCACGAGCCTCCGTATCCAGCACATCATCCTCCATAATTTTGGCCATCTTCAATGGATTCCTACCACAGGACTCATCTTTGCCAACCCTCTCAACCTACTCTCTACTTTCTGCAAGGATCATGCTCTCTGTGATTCTCTTATCTGTTTGGTCTTTCCCACTAACCTTCCTCCTGGTACTTATCCATACAAGTGTGGCAAGTGCAACACCTGCCCCTTCACCTCCTCCCTCAGCATCATTCAAGTCCCCAAACAATCATACCAGCTGAGGAAGCATGTCTGTTGGGGTCATCTGCAGAGTTCCCATTATAGCCTCCTCTATGCTAGTAAGACCTGATATAGATTGACAGACAATTTTGTTGAGCACCTTAGCTCCTTTGGCAACTAGCTGGATTTCCCGATGGCCAACCATTTTGCTTTGTAATTTATTTTTTAATGAAGTTCATCATCAAACAAACATTTCCACAAGATGTATTTCAGATACTATACATATATATCATATAGTCATATTTGCCACAAATCACATAATATTTATCTGAGGTATGCATTTATAGAAAAGAGAGGAAAGAAAGAGCAAGCAAAAGGAGAAAACTATGTGCAAGTAGGGAGTGATCTTTTTTTTCCAACATATTCATTGATTTGTGAGAATAAAATCAGGCCGATGAGGTATTATGTAATTAACCATTTTTCCCAGTATGAATCAAATTATTCCAACTTATGATTAAAAAATGCTGTTATCTTCTCCATTTTGTAAATGTCCATTGTAATTTCCATCCATGTGTTTAAGGTTGGGCTCTCCTGTAATAGCCATTTCCTGGTAAGAGTCTTTTTACCAGCCACCAACAGTATATTCATTAAATATTTATCTCTTTTCAACCATTCTTGAGGTATATATCCAAAATATATGGTCTTACTTTCTAAGGTTATTTCACATTTAAAGATGTAGGGCATTATGTATCCCACTCCAATAGTCTTTGATAACGGGGCATTCCCAGAAAATATGATAATGGTTTGCATTTTGACTTCCACAATTTCTCCAGCAAACAGGGAGGTTACTATCATAATGGGGTTTCTGAGAGGATGTAATAGAATATCTTATCAAGTTTTTCCATCCAAACTCTCTCCATTTCTATGAACTGGTACACTTCCATGGATATCTCTATATTATTGTCCATTCTTCCTCAGATATAATTATCCCTCCTTCCTTCTCCTATTTTGTTTTAATGTATGAAGTCAAATGTGTTTAAGATTTGACAAACCCTTATACGTGCTTGAAATGATTCTACCACCATTATCTGAGTTATATGCTTTTCCAAATAGTTCTATCAAACATGTAGTTCCCTTGGTTACATTTTTAACCCTCCTATTAACATACTGTCACATCTGTAGATACTGATAAAAGTCTTGTTTTTCTAATAAGTATTTCAAAACAGAAGTGTTCCCTCTTTCATTATATTACAACGAACTGTTATCCCTTTAGCTGTCCAGTCCTTAAATCTAGCATCCAGTTTATTCAGCATAAAATTGAAGTCATATGCACGCCATTTAAGAATTGCAATATCTCCCTCTAGTTTATATTCTTTTAAAATAGTTTTCCATATTTTAAGTGTTCATTTCACCCATGGGTTATCGGTAGTATTTATGTAACTTTGTAGGTTGTTATCAACCAAAATTGCCTGTATGGGGATGGAAAGAATCCTCTCTTCAATGTTTTTCCATTGAGCATCATATGATGGGTTGCACCAGCATATCACAGCTCTCAACTGTGCTGCAAAATAATAATCTCTAAGAGAAGGTAGGCCCCACCCCTGCTTTTCCTTGGCTAATTGCAAAGTTTTGAGATGAACTCTCGGCCTCTTACTTTGCCGTATATAGAACCATAGAACACTACGACACAGTACAGACCCTTCAGCCCTCCATGTTGTGCCGACCCATATAATGCTAAAAAAAAGTACTAAACCCACACTACCCCATAACCCTCTATTTTTCTTTCATTCATTTGCCTGTCCAAGAGGTTCTTAAATACCCCTAATGTTTTAGCCTCCACCACCATCCCTGGCAAGTCATTACAGGCACTCACAACCCTCTGTGTAAAAAAACTTACCCCTGATGTCTCCCCTAGACTTCTCTCCCTTAATTTTGGTGTTTGCTATTGGTGCCCCGGGAAACAGGTACTGGCTATCCACCCTATCTATGCCTCTCATAATTTTGTAGACCTCTATCAAGTCCCCTCTCATTCTTCTACACTCCAAAGAGAAAAGTCCCAGCTCTGCTAACCTTGCTTCATATGACTTGTTCTCCAATCCAGCAAAATCCTGGTAAATCTCCTCTGCACCCTCTCCATAGCTCCCACATCCTTCCTATAATGAGGTGACCAGAATTGAACACAATACTCTAAGTGCGGTCTCACCAGAGATTTGTAGAGTTGCAACATGACCTCTCTACTCTTGAACTCAATCCCCCTGTTAATGAAGCCTAGCAACCCATAGGCCTTCTTAACTACCCTATCAACCTGTGCAGCGACCTTGAGGGACGTATGGATTTGAACCCAAAGGTCCCTTTGTTCATCCACACTCTTAAGTAACTGACCATTAATCCTGTACTCAGTCTTCTGGTTTGTCCTTCCAAAATGCATCACCTCACACTTGTCCAGATTGAACTCCATCTGCCATTTTCCTGCCCAACTCTGTAGCCTGTCTATATCCTCTTGTAACCTTTGACCACCTACAGCTCCATCCACAACTCCTCCAATCTTTGTGACATTCGCAAACTTACTCACCCATCCTTCCACCTCTACATCCAGGTCATTGATAAAAATCACAACTAGCAGGGGTCCCAGAACAGATCCCTGTGGCACTCCACTAGTTACCGACCTCCAGGCAGAATACTTTCCTTCCACAGCTACCCTCTGCTTTCTTCCTTTAAGCCAATTTTTTTTTATCCAAACAGCCAAAATCCCATGCCTCATGACTTTCTGGATGAGTCTGTCATGAGGGACCTTGTCAAATGCTTTGCTGAAGTCCATGTAGACCACATCCACTGCCCTACCCTCATCAATTTCTTTTGTTAACTCTTCAAAAAATTCAATCAGGCTCGTGAGGCACGATCTTCCCTCCACAAAGCCATGTTGACTATCCATGAGTAGACTGTACTTCTCCAAATGCTCATCGATCCTATCCTTAAGAATCCTTTCCAGTAGTTTGCATACCTCTGATGTAAGACTCACTGGTCTATAGTTCCCAGGTTTCTCCCTATTACCTTTTTTAAACAAGGGAACTACATTTGCCATTCTCCAGTCCTCCGGCACTTCCCCTGCAGCCAAAGAGGATTCAAAGGTCATGGCTACTGCTCCTGCGATCTCTTCTCAATTCCTACAGCAACCTGGGGTATATCATATTCAGCCCTGGGGATTTATCAATCTTAATATTTTTAAGAAGATCCAGCACTACTTCTTCCCTAATCTCCACATTGTCCAGCACACAGGCCCACTCTTTGACCTCATCCTGATCAAGATCCTTTTCACTTCTGAATACTGAAGCAAAGTATTCATTTAGCACCTCCCCAACCTCCTTCGTCTCCAGGCACATGTTGCCCTCTATATCCTTTAGTGGTCCCACCTTCGTTCTCGTCATCCTCCTATTCTTCACATAAGCATAGAACGCCATGAGGTTCTCCTTAATTCTACATGCCAAGGCCTTCTCATGCCCTCTTCTAGCTCTCCTTTCTTTAGCTCCTTCCTGGCTACCCTATATTTCTCAAAAACCCCTCCTACTTCCTGCTTCCTATATCTAACATATGCTTCCTTTTTCCTCTTGATGAGTTGCCTCAAGTGTTTCGTCAGCCACAGTTCCCTTTTCCTACCATTTTTTCCTTGCCTCAGTGGGACAAACCTATCCTGAACCCAGCTCAAGTGGTCCCTAAACTTCTCCCACATTACTTCTGTGCTTTCCCCTTTGAACATCTGTTTCCAATTAACTCTCACTGGTTCCTGCCTCATCCCTTCATAGTTAGCCCTTCTCCAGTTAAGCACTTTACCATTTTGTCTGTTTTTATCCCTTTCCAAAGCTATGCTGAAGCTAAGGGAGTTGTGGTCACTCTCACCAAAATGCTCCCCCACCAAGAGGTCTGTCACCTGACCAGGTTCATTATCCAGAACTAGATCCAGTATAGCCTCTCCTCTCATTGGCCGGTCCACATACTATGTCAGGAATCCTTCTTGAACACACCTGACAAATTCATCCCCGTCTATCCCCCTTGCACTCAGGAGGTGCCAGTCAATATGAGGGAAGTTGAAATCACTCATAACTACAAACTTGTATTTTGTGCACCATTCTAAAATCGGTCTACTTATCTGCTCCACGGTGTCCCGAGGGCTATTTGGGGGCCTAAAGATTACTCCCAGCAGAGTGATTGATCCCTTCCTATTCCTGACTTCCACCCAGACTGACTCCATGGACACTCCCTCTGCAGCATCCTCCCTTTCTATAGCCATGATACTATCCCTGACCAGCAATGCCACTTCCCCCACCCCTTTTCTACCCCCCATCCTATTCCTTTTAAAACACCTGAACCCCAGGACCTGCATCATCCAATCCTGCCCTTCGTCCAACCATGTTTCAGTAATGGCCACAACATCGTAGTTCCACATACTAATTCATCCTCCTTATTCCTAATACTCCTAGCATTGAAATAGACACGTTTCAACCCCTTTAACTGGCTACAATTATGTTCTGTCCCCTGCATGTCCTTCCCCATCAACTCAGAACTCTTAGCATCATGCCCTTGTTCTTCTACCTTAATCCCTGTACTCACATTCTGATTCCCACCCCCCTGCCAAACTAGTTTAAACCCTCTCCAACAGCTCTATCAAACCTTCCCGCAAGAATATTGGTCCCCCGGGATTCAACTGGAACCCGTCCTTTTTGTACAGGTCACACCCACCCCAAAAGAGGTCCCAATGATCCAGAAATCTGAATCCCTGCCCCCTGCTCCAATCCTCAGCCACGCATTTATCCTCCACCTCATTCTATTCCTATTCTCACTGTCGCGTGGCACAGGCAGTAATCCCGAGATTACTACCTTTGAGGTCCTACTTTTCAACTTCCTTCCTAACTCCCTGTAGTCTTCTTTCAGGACCTCTTCCCTTTTCCTACCTATGTCACTGGTACCAATATGTACCAAGACCTCTGGCTGTTCTCCCTCCCACTGCAGGATATTCTGGACGCGATCTGAAACATCCTGGACCCTGGCACCTGGGAGGCAAACTACCATCCGAGTTTCTTTCCTGCGTCCACAGAATCGCCTCTCTGAACCCCTGACTATAGAGTCCCCTATCACTACTGCCTTCCTGTTGCTTGCCAGGACTTGCCAGGGATGGTGGTGGAGGCTAAAACATTAGGGGTATTTAAGTGCCTCTTGGACAGGTACATGGATGAAAGAAAAATGGAGGGTTATGGGGTAGTGTGGGTTTAGTACTTTTTTTAGGGATTATATGGGTCAGCACAACATGGAGGGCTGAAGGGCCTGTATTGTGCTGTAGTGTTCTATGATTATACAGAAAGTTTGAAGTAAAGAACTCATCTCCTTCTACCTTAGGCTACAAACTTATCAATCACCCTGATGAGTTATTAACTTAAAGCTTTTCGCATAATCACTCAAAGAGTTGAACTGCATGCTTCCACAAAATCGCCTGTCTGAACCCCTGACCATAGAGTCCCCTATCACTACTGCCTTCCTCTTCCTTTCCCTACCCTTCTGAGCCACAGGGCCAGACTCTGTGCCAGAGGCACGGCCACTGTCACTTCCCCCAGGTAGGCTGTCCCCACCCCAACAGTACTCAAACAGGAGTACTTATTGTCAAGGGGTACAGCCCTCTCTTCCCCTTCCCTCTCCTGACTGTGACCCATTTCTCTGTTCCCCATGGTCCCAGAGTGACCACCTGTCTGTAACTCCTCTCTATCACCTCCTCACTCTCCCTGACCAGATGAAGGCCATCGAGCTGCAGCTCCAGTTCCCTAACACGGTCCCTGAGGAGTTGCATCTTGATGCACTGGGTGCAGATGTGGCCATCTAGGACAGCGGGAGACTCCAGGACCTCCCACATCTGACACCGACCACAGAAAACCGACCTCACACATATACTACCTCCTTTAGCAATCAACAACTGCCTCACCTTGTCCCCTTGCCGCTGAAGCCCGTGGAGCCAAAGCCCTTTCACTCCACTGCCCGCTGGATATGGCTGCCTTCTTTTTAAACTATTCGCGCTCAACTGGCTGACGTCACGTGCCTGCGCAGTCTGGCCTCTGTCTTCTCCCGAGAACTCAAAATGTCTTCCCGTTGGAAATCCTTAGGTGCTCTCCCGCTGCCAAGTTATATCTTGATAACATCATGTTCCATTCATTGAATTGATTTTGGTTAATCTCTATTCGTAAGATCTGAAAGAGATATAATAGTCTGGGCAGTATATTTATTTTAATGGATTCAATCCTTGAACTGAGGCTTAAAAAAGGAATTAGATTCCATCTTGTTATATCTTCCTTAATTTTTTTTTATATATAGGCGAATAATTGCAATCTGATAATTTTGCCAAATTTTTTGGCATAATGGTGCCCAAATATTTGAAAGACTATGTTTGCCATACCCAGGGATAACTACTTTCAATTTCTCTTGGTGGGCTATAGTTATATGCAAGTAACTGTGTTTTATCTATTTTGATCTTGTATCCTGATAATTGACCATATTGTTCAAAGGATTGCATCAAATTAGGTAAAGAGTATGTTGGTTGCCCTAGATAGATCAAAATGTCATTTGCATAACAGGCCAATTTATGCTCTGTCCCTTTAATAGTAATTCTCCTGTTATCTTCATTTTGTCTGATGTATTGAGCTAATGGTTCCAGATATAATGCGAAGAGTACCGGTGACCATGCACAGCCCTGTCTCATGCTCCTTTCTTGGGTGAAACTATTTGATAAATATCCATTGATTTTAATCTTAGCGGTAGGATTGTCATATAGTGCCTGTATCGTTTTAATAACTGTGTCATGTAAACCAAATCTGTGTAAAACTCTGTAAAGCAAATTCCAATTAACTGAATCAAATGCCTTCTCAGTGTCCACGCTTATCACTATTGCTTCAATTTTACTTTTTTGTATATGATCCATAATGTGAAGTGTCCTTCATATATCGTCTTGTGTTTGACATTGTAGTATAAAATCTGTCTGATCATTATGTATCAGTGTGGGTAGGAACTCTTCTGATCGTTTGGCCACGATGGAGATAAATAATCTATAATCCACATTAAGAACAGATATTGGTCTAAATGACCCACATTCCATTTATCCTTGCCTTCTGAGGTATAGCTGAGATTATTGCCTCCTTCCAGCTGGGTGGCATTTGTGCCTTTTTTTTAGAGCCCAGTTCAGTGTGGGAAGTAAAACAGGAATTAACTCATTTTTAAATTCTTTATACCACTCTGTCGTATACCCATCTGATTCTGGTGACTTGCTTAATTTAAGCCTACTAATTGCAGTTTTTAGTTCAGCTTCAGTTATGTCAGTAGTCATCATTCTATTTTGTTCTTCGCTTGAAGTGGGTAACTCTAGAGAATTCAGGAAGGTGTCAATTTGGGTTATGCTTCCCCCTGGAACTTTGGAATAAAGAGTTTTGTAAAACACTTCAAAAGCCTCTAGAATTTCATTTAGCTATTTTTTTTTCAATCATTTTCGTTCTTGGGTCCCTAATTCTATGAATTGTATTTTCTGCTATCTTTTTTTTCAGTTTCCATGCCAATACTTTCATAGATTTAGATTCACTTTCATAATGTCTCTGTTTCAGAAACATTAAGCTTTTCCTGATTTCTTGTGTAGCCAAACTATTAATTTCATTCCTAATTTTTTAAATTTCCTCTAATGTATCCTTTGCCAAATTCAATTTGTGTTTTTTCCTAGTTCCTTTAGCTTATTTTGTAATTCCTCTAATGTTTTATTCCTTATTTTTTTCTTATATGAAGATATCACTATATTTTTCCCTCTTAAGACAGCCTTCAAAGTATCCCATAGAATGGGAGGTGAAACCTCTCCATTATCATTGAATTCTAAGTAAAGACCAATTTCTTTTTTAATTTGTTCCTTAAAATAGGGATAATTGAGTAGACTTGAATTTAGTTTCCAAATAGTATTCTTTGATTGCAGGTAAAAATCAACGGATAAATATATAGGTGCACGGTCACTTACATCTATTGTCCCAATTCCACAGGTGTTTATTTTGTCTTTATCTTTTCCAAATGTTATGAAACAGTCTCTTCTTGTATATACAGAATGGGGGGGGTGGGCAGAATAATGAGTGTAATCCCTTCTGTCAGGGAAAAGGTCCCTCCATATATCAATTAAACCAACATCCTCAAAAAGTATGTTAACGTTCTCATATAAGGACTTTGTTTCATAGCTTTTTCTATTGGAAGAGTCTAACTTCGGTTTGTAATTGTAAATTTAAGTCTCCCCCACATATCAAGAGACCTTCTGTTACCATTACAATAATATTAGTAATTTTTTGGAAGAAACTAATATCATTTCCTGGGCGTGCGTATATATTCAATAGAGTAACTGAATTTCCATCTATGTTTCCCCCTTACCAGAATATATCTGCCCTCTTTATCTCCCATTTTGAAATTTTTCAAAATTTAGGATTTTGAATTTAAAATTCAAAATATGAATTTCAAAGTTCAAATTTTTCAAACTTTTTCAAAATTTAGCTTGCTTGAGATGAGAATAGCAACTCCTCTGCTATGTTCTGATTTACATGAGGAGAAAAACAAATTAGTGAAGCCCATTCTCTTTAGTTTTCCATGCTCATTATCATTTAAGTGAGTTTCCTGTAAATATACTACATGGGCTTGTTCTTTCTTCATTTTTGATAGAATTTTACCGTGTTTGATTGGATTTAACAGCCCATTGACATTAAAATAAATGAATTTTACTTTCTTAGCCATGTGTATTTATCTGTCAGTATCTCATTGAAATTAGCAAAATAAAACTTAATCGATCTACTCCCTGAACAAATAAGAACCAAGAAACGTGAATTCCAAGGCTGAGGTCTCTAGTAGATGACCCTGGGTTGAGCTAGAGAAAACGTCTAGCCATGGGGGATATCCTCTCCTACCTGTGAGTTGAGGGCCCCCACTGCAGTACCCATAAAAGTAAGTGAAAAAATCTATGTCCATTACACAGAAAAGATATCCCTGTACATTCCTCCCATGTATATATTCTCATTTAAGTGGGGGAAAAGGAGTGAATGAATGAATAAAAAATAAAATAATTGAGTAATATAAAATCCACATTGCAATATGTATTTCTTGAGTTAAGTATAGTACCGTCTATTTTTGCTTCTGTTTAGCTTATCAACACTTTTGAAATTAGTCAGTCCTTATGGCTCTTCTGGAGGAGCTGTCTTCTGAAAACTCACAATCTCTTCCTGATATTCTCCTCTCGCCCTCCTCCTGTCCTCTGCTTTCTTGATTCTCTCACTATTTCCCAAGCAAAGTGGGATAGCTGCTCAGCCAGGCTTTCCCTCGGTTTGATCACGCTGACGGGCAGCCCTCTGGCCTTCATGATTGCAGTTGCCTCTCCCGCTGCCTGATACAGTTACATCCTATCTTCATAAAACACTCACAGTTTGGCAAGGTACGGAGTCTGGAAGCTAATCTTTCTTTGCTTTAATACTTGCTTCACTTCAGAATATTCCTTGCATTTCTGCAGGATCACTGGGGGATAATCTTGATCAAAATATATCAATTTCCCTTTCAAAAATACCTTCTTCTTTCCCCAGGCCTTGCGCAGAATCTCTGCTTTGTTTTTGTATCGAAGGAATCTAATTACTATTGACCGTGGCTTATCTTCCCTGTCTCCAGAAGGCCTCGGGACGAGCGCATGGTGTCCTCTCGCAATGTCAAGTGGCATGGTCGGGAGAAGCTCCAGTGTGTCCCTTAGCAAGCTTTCTACAAACTCCGCCATAGACAACCCCTCTGCTCCTTCGGGAACATTATATATCCTGATATTCTTCTGTCATGACCTTCCTTCTTGGTTGAGTAATTTATTTTCTTGTTGATTTAACACTTTTATCATCCTACTTAGCATCTGTTCCACATTTTGAATGCAATCTTTTACCTTTTCAATTCGTGTCTCTGCCATCGCTATTTTTTTGATTAACGTTGCTGAGCTCTGACTTGATATCATTTAGTTGCTGTTTTTGGAATTCCCGTATCTCTTTCAGAATTTTTATTAAATTTGCCGCTTCGTCTGAATGAGGCCCAGCGTCAGCCTCGCCACCTCACGCATGTGTAGGAGAGCCGCTCGCTGCATCCCTCTTGTCCACAGGCTCCGCAATGATGCTTTTTTTGTCTCCATTCCTTTTCCCCATTCTTGTCCCCCTTACCAGTTCAGATATATTCGAGAAATCTTGTATCTGGTGGATTAACGGGGCAAAATAAACGTTTTTCTGGAGGAGCTATTATTTTAAGCTGCCATTCTGGATGATGACATCACTGGAACCTCCTGATGGCCAACCATTTTAATTCTACTTCTCAGCCCCTATTCCTACATGTTGGTAATTGGGCTCCTCTACTGCCATGAAGAGGCTGCTCTCAGATTGGAGGAGCAACACTTTATATTCTGTCTGGAGAGCCTCCAATCTGATAGCATGAACATTGATTTCCCTAACTTCCAGTAATTTCCCCCCTCCTCTTCTTAATTTTTCCATTCTCCATTCTGACTCCTCTTTTGCCCCTTCTCTTCTCCTTACCCCTCTATCAACTTCACTTGGTGCCCCTCCTCATTCTCCAATAGTTAATTCTTCTCTATCAGTTCCTTCTTCTTCAGCCCTTTACCTTTTCCACCTATCACCTCCTAGCTTCTCACTTCGTTCACCCTCCTCCACCTACCCACCTTCCCCTTTACTTAGCTTCATCTATCACCTTCTAGCTTGTACTCCTCTTCCTCCTCCCCACATCTTCATTCTTCCTTCTTCCTTCTTCCTTTCCAGTCCTGATGAAGGGTCTCAGCCTGAACCATCGATTGTTTATTTCCCTCCATAGATGCTGCCTGACCTGCTGAGTTCCTCCAGCATTTTGTGTGATGCTCTGGATTTCTGGGAGATGTACTGAGGAAAGAGAAGCTCAAACATCTTGCAGTGATGGGAAAAATTATCGGAAGAAAAAGTCGCAGTCAATAGTGTATGACATTCCTGAGTTACATCAAAGGAAGGACAGGCAAAAGTTTTTAAGAACTTACTAGAAGTTCTTGGATTGAAGAAAGATGGAAGACCATGATTGCCCACGTCATGATACATAATGATGATGACTCTGAACTTCCAGTATCTGCAGAATCTCTTGTCCATGCTTACCATGCTGATACCTGAGCTATCCCTCGAATCCTTTCCTATACATGTATTTGTCCAAATGCCTTTTAAATATTGTGGTGGTACATGTCTCTACCACATTCCCTTGCAGTTCATTGCATGTACTGACCACCCTCTGGGTGAAGATGCTTCCCCTCCAGTTCCCTTTAAGTTTTTCCCCTCTCACCTTTTTGTCCAGAGGTAGCACAGAGTAGGTATTTCTGGACCTTCAAGCCATGCCACCCAGCAACCCCCAGAACTCTAACCTATTTGCGGGACAACTTACAATGAATAATTAACCTATCCAGTTCATCTTCGGATTATGAGAGGAAACCAGAGCAGCTGGGGAAATACCACGCATTCCAGAGGAAGGACACACAGAGGAAGGACACAGAGCTTGCCGAGATTGAACTCCAAACTCTGGCGCCCCAAGCTGTTTGTAATAGTCTTGTGCCAAGCACAACGCTACTGTGGTGCCACTGCAAATGTCCTCTAATTCAAGGTTACCTTACACTGGGAAAACGACTGTGATCATCCACCTTATCAACGCCTCTTGTAAGTGATGGCTGGAAGATCAGGGTACAATAAAAATTACAGAGCGAGGTTTTGATGGGACCTGAAGCTGACTGTACTGAGTGAAGTAGATTTGTAAGAGTATACTGTCTCGAAGTAACATGCTCCCTCTGTTTCTGCTGTCCTGCCTTCCTTCCACTGCTGGGTTTCATGTGCTCTGGAAAATGTGTGAGGAGACATAAACTTAATTGCAAAATGTTTTTATTAATGCCTCCTGAAGATTTAACTGCCTCGATAATTTCCCATTGGGCCCCACTGAGTAAAATCACATCTTCACCATGTAGTGTTCTCATGAGCATCCAAACCCCCATCCCTGCTGGTTAAACATCAAAGCTGGACCAAGGGTGACTACTTTAACAACATGTCACCTGCAATTCTTTTTGTGTTAAAAGTCCCCCAAACGACATTGGACAACACAATTTTCATGTATTGCTTCCTCAGAATTTTTTTTTATGATAGACTGCTTGAAGCTCTACATAAATACAATTTCGGACTATATATATCTCACTTAGGAATTTGGAGAAACAGTAAATTAACTTTTATTAAATATGCATTTAATTGCATAGTGGTGCTGCCGCTTTACAATAGTTCAAATGAACTAAAATGTTTTGTTGATGATCTTTGCTTGTACTCAGTGTCTGAAGCTTCTTTCTTAAGTATCCAACAACAATCAGCCAGCATTGATGGATTCCAGTTGCCCTGATACCATTTCTCCATGACCACAATGTCCTGGTGAAACCTTTCACCATGCTCGTCACTGACAGCGTCAAGATTTGCAGGGACGTAATCTAAATAGGAATGCAGGAAGTGAATCTTTAGTGATATGTTACACTTCATGGTTTTGTATGCTCGAAGCATTTTGTCAACCAGTTGCATGTGGTTTGGTGCTATGCCAATAACAAACATTTTCAATAACATCCTTGAATGCCCTCCATGCAATTTTCTCCACTATAAGTTCTTTGAATTGCCTGTCATTGATGATCTGTTTGACTTGTGGACCAACAAAAATGTCTTCCTTAATCTTGGCATCAGTTATTCTGACTTGAATTATGAATTGAAATAACTAACAGGATCATAATCAGAATCTTATAAATGGTGTGTGATAGATAGGGAAATTTCATAGTGATTTTCATTATTAGCAGGCCAAAATCCAT
Organism: Hypanus sabinus; assembly: GCF_030144855.1. Classification (NCBI taxonomy): domain Eukaryota; kingdom Metazoa; phylum Chordata; class Chondrichthyes; order Myliobatiformes; family Dasyatidae; genus Hypanus; species Hypanus sabinus. The sequence continues at coordinate 64,461,284 of NC_082718.1, read as the reverse complement.
AAGATACACCAGGAATTATTTAGAAGCAAAATCTTTGTTGTCCAGTGTTATTCTATATTGTAGAAAGGATCTAGTCAGCTCCATTTAATCTCATTCAGTTTAAAAGCATCAAAAGTGATGGACTGGGTAAAGAACCATGATTATATTTTGAGCAAAAACAGAGCCTTCAGCCTGAAACTGGACGTGATCTGAATGTGGTCAGAAGCTCCCACACAGATTTCAAGAGGAAGCGGATGTATTCCTGATTAAGGAAGGAGCGGAAGGATGCAGGCTTGATGGAAGGGTGGGGAACGGATAGGATCAGAAACGCAGGTCCACAATAGGGAAACATGAGCGGGCTGCAAATCTTTATCCCTCAGACCCAGCTCGCACTTAAGTAAGATTTTTAAATAACATAGCAGCCAGAATTAATAGTGGATCTGCTTCAAAAGTTCCCAATAAAAACTTTTTGATTTAACCTCTGCAGTGAAGTACAAGGAATCAGAATCAGGTTTAGTATCACTAGCATATGTTGTGAAATTTGTTAACTTTATGGAAGCATTACAATGAAATACAGATAAATAAGTATAAAGAAAAAAAATTGAGTTAAATGTCTATTAAATTATTGTTGTTCATTGTTGTGGCACATTGGGTAGCATTTTTGCTGCTTCTGTAGCATTTCACTGCTTTTTATGAGGCTGAGTTGCTACTCAATGCTCAACACAGCACAGATGGAAAGTGTGCATGGAGCCGGCCAAATTCTAACTTGGAACCATTCGCCTCGAAGTCCGGTACTGATGCCTCTATGCCACAGGCAACATATGTCTATTAAATAGATTAAGTTAAAACAAGTAGAGCAAAAAACAAGAAATAAAAATGTAGTGAGGTAGTGTTCGTGGATTCAATGTCCATTTAGAAATTGGATGCTAGAGAGGAAGAAGCTGTTCATGAATCGCTGAGAGCATGTCTTTGGGCTTCTGTACCTCCTTCCTGGCCGTTACAGTGTGAAGAGACTGAAAAGAAGAGATCAAAGTTCAAAGTAAATTTATTACGTCACCATATGCTACCCTGAAATACTCAAGACTTTAGACAGATTAAACAAATGAAAAACTGATATTTGAAAAGAAATATGATTGGTGCTATGGCACAGGTCTAGTTGGAGAGCTCTTTCAAAGATTTGGCTGACACACGTGGGCCGAGTGGCTTCCTTCAGTTCCTCAGCATTTTTTAATAATTGTATTATTGACTGTAGATTTATTTTAGCAACAAGACCCCAATGGGATACTTTCTGCTTTATGGATTGAGTATGGCTTAAACATATAAACCCCGAACCTTAGGAAGCTGTACACAGTTCATACTTGCTTGATATTTTAGATATATAATATTTATACAAATACCAAATAGTTGTTGTTGCAAATCACAATGAATTTCCTTTTTCTAAGACGATTGTACAAACTATGTTGCAAGATTGTGACTTCAGTCAGGGAATTCAGCTGCCAATTTAACTTTCAGCAATTACATTCTTTTCCCTCTTTCTATTTCCCCATTGTGCTTCGTAACAAGATCCTGTCTTATTTCCAGTTCAGCTCTGAACTTCCTTTTCCACACCACCACAAAGAATGGGACAAAGTAGCAATAACAAAAGAATGATGCTGGGGATTCAATCAGCCATCCTCTTCCCTTTGTACATCCTTACACTTAAATGTAATTGGCAAGTGTAACTTTCTGCTACATCCGCTCTGTCTAATTGTTTTTTTGCTGAAAATGTTTTGTATTTTTAATTTTAGATTAAATTACTTTAGTCTTTTCTAAATGCTGGCAATTTGTGCAAAATGTTACACACATCAGACAATCTTGCACCTGTATACTGTGTCTGAGAGAAATTCAGAAAATTTGAAGAAAGGCGTGCTATTGGTATTATAGCAGACTTGTTTGTGCTTCCAGGGTAAACTACTAACACCTCTCAGAGCCATGCTATTTGTGTATTTTACTTTGTTTACTTTAATATGTGATTGCACTGTAACTTTTGCTTGTATTTGGAGTGCAGTACTTAATGGATTTGTAATCAGGAAACCTCAGTTAATTCACCGGAGAACATGAACATGAATCCTGCAGAGCATCTTGAGAAAATGAGAAGTTTAAGTATCAGAAATGACAGCTGTTAAATAGTAATAAATGATATAACTACTTCCCTTTCAGGAAAGGATGTCTGTTGTCAGCACTCTTTTGGGTCAATATGTGACTCTGATATAGTTGACTCCAAATGGCCTTCCACTGAGTCTGCACTTGTACAGCTCAGTACATCTGCATTGCAATTTTGCATCCCATCTTTTCTAACAGCACAGAGCAGCAATTTTTGGCAATGGTTTAGTGGAGGTCACAATACCCTTCTATAAAATTTCACGTAGCAGCCACCCTTGGCCAGGCACTTCAGAACTCATCCCCTAAAAGGAAACTCTCCATAGTATGAGAAGCCATATTCAGGCATGGAAAGGTTGCCATAGATAGGAGAGAGAAACAAGGGGTGAAAGGCAGTTCCACACATCTCTGACCGCACCTTGGAAGTTCTGGTCTAGGAATTCCATCGGAGAGAGAAGATAAACTCTGTGGATGGAGGATTGGAGAGCTGGCATTGTAAGAGATCTTTTGGGCAATCATAAGGTAAGAGTGATAGGAGCTGGCACTGAAAATCAGACAGGGATGTTACTAGCATTGAGTGACTTTGAGAGGGGCTTCAGGAGTTAGCATTGAATGTTTCCCCTAAAGCAGGGGTTCCCAAACTGGGGTCCATGGACGCCTTGCTTAATGATTTTGGTCGATGGTATAAAATAGATTGGGAACCCCTGTCCTAGAGTGACACACTGGAGTTAGGTTGCAAAGTGAACCACAGTAGGAACGGCAGCTCCTCAAATATCCTGCCTTTTGTTGCAGACCTTGGGATGGTGGGAAGAAAAGAATAAAAGGATGGTATGTTATCTCCATGGAAGTCACCACACAAGTAGGCAGGAGGATAGAGAAGGAATATGGCATGCTTGCACTTCATTGTCCGCTCTTTGTGTATACAAGTCAGAAAGTAATGATGCAGCTACTTTACGTAAAACTGTGCTTAGCTCACACTTGGAGTATTGTGTGCATTTCTACTGACTGCATAGCAGGAAGGATATGGAGTCATTGGAAATAGTGTTGGTTAACTTTACCAGAGTGCTACCTGGATTACATGGATTGGACAGATTGGACAAACCTGGGCTCTGTTCTCTGGAGTGTAGGAACCTCAGGGGAGATCTGATAGAAGTTTATAAAATTATGAGTGCATAGATAGAGTGGACAATTAGAATCTTTCTTCCAGGGTAGAAATATCAAATACTTGAGGGCATATATTAAATGTGAGGGGGGAAGTTTAAAGGAGTTTTGTGGGGTTGTTTTTTTTTTACACAGAGAACGGTAGGTGCCTGGAATGCATTGCAAAGGGTGATGATAGAAGCAGATATGATAATGGTGTTTAAGAGTCTGGTAGACAGGCAAAATAAATATGCAGGGAACAAAGGGATATGCATTATGTATAGGCAGAAGAAACTTAGTTTAATTTGGCATTGTGTCAATTACAAACATTGTTGGCCTGTTCTTGTGCTGTACTTTTTCAGAATCAGAATTAGATTTGATTTCATTGACATATGTTCTGAAATGTGTTGGTTTGTGGCAGCAGTACAATATAATACATAAAAATACCATAAAATACAATAAGAAATACATTAAAAAATTAAATTAAATAAGTAGTGCAAAAGAGAACAAAATAGTGAGGTAGTATTCATGGGTGTATTATCTGTTCAGAAATCTGATGGCAGAGGGGAGGAAGCTGTTCCTAAAATGTTAAGTGTGTGCATTCAGGCTCCTGTATCTCCTCTCTGATGGTGGTAATGAGAAGGGAGTATGTCCTTGGTGATGGGGGTCCTTGCTATTTTATGCTCTATGTGGGAAAGTGCTGTGAGAAGGGGAATGATTGATGGAGATGGACAAATGGACCATGAAGTCACTAAGGAGAAGGATATTGAATAATGTAAGGTAAGGGAAACAAGTAGGGTAGTTATGAAAACTATGATGATTAAAGAAGAGGAAGTACTGGCGCTTTTAAAGAACATAAAAGTGGATAAGTCTCTGGATCATGACAGGATATTCCCTAGGACCTTGAGGGAAGTGTTACGTACCCCGTAACTGGGTGTCAGACCAGCAAAGATAGAAGTATCCGTTGGAGTCTGGTGGTACCAAACTAAAGGTGTTTATTAGTAAACTACACAATACAATATAAAAAATGCAAATATACATATAAAACAAGTTAGCAGTAATAAACCTAGACGTGTAGGAATAATAATAATCAATAATAAATAAGCTCTATCGATGTCTAGGGGTAAATGAATTGTCATAGAAAAGTATAAAGTTCTGTTCGTAAATGCAGAAGTAGTTATGGTTGTTGTGTTGAAATCGTTGGGGAGAGAGAGAGAGAGAGAGAGAGAGAGAGAGCGAGTGAGAGGTAACAGCTACAGCAGCCAAACCTTCCTTTGCTTTCTTAATCCATTGTATCGTTGTGGTCATTCAGCTATGACCCCTCTGGTCTTCAGCTAGACTGTTCTTCTGTGGTGGACTCATCACTCTGAGTGGACACACACACAAGCCCCCACCGGCCCTGTTGTAACACTGTGAGCTTTACTGACCGATCTCCTGGTTCGGTCTCCGAAGCCCCCACCTTTCTGTGGGTTCCCAACACTCAATCAGTGTCCACTGGTGTGTCTGAAGGGTGTCTCTCCAGACCTGTCTCTTTATCCCCACTCATGGGGTCTCAGCTATCCATCAACTCCGAATGACCGTGTCCATCAAATCAGGCCACTCCTGCTATCTCCTGAGGAATGTTAACGAGCAAAGTACAGTCCTTGTAGTGGAAAGTAAATAATCCAGGAAGAGTCATAATACAGTTAATCAACAGTCTCTGTCCCCTTCTTATCTGTAACAAATATTCTTGCCTGTGTTTTGTCTCTCTCTATCATGAGTAGCATAGCAACAGCAATAGTTCATGGTTCTTGGGGGGGATGGGTAACTGTGCACCCCATTGTCCATCAGATCTGTTCATCACTCATAACAGAAGTTAGTGAAGAAATAACTTTGTTCTGACAGAAATATTTCAAATGTCATTAGAAACGGGGATGGTGCCAGAGGATTGGCGTATTGCTCATGTGGTTCCATTTTTTAAAAAGGGTTCTAAGAGTAAACCTAGCAATTATCAGCCTGTAAGTTTGACATCAGTGGTGGGTAAATTAATGGAAAGTATTCTTAGAGATGGTATATATAATTATCTAGATAGACAGGGTCTGATTAGGAACAGTCAACATGGATTTGTGCGTGGAAGGTCATGTTTGACAAATCTTATTGAATTTTTTAAAGAACAAGGAAAGTTACAAGGAAAGTGACGAGGGTAAAGCAGTAGATGTTATCTATATGGACTTCAGTAAGGCCTTTGACAAGGTTCCACACAGAAGGTTAGTTAGGAAGGTTCAGTTGTTAGGTATTAATATTGAAGTAGTAAAATGGATTCAATAGTGGTTGGATGGGAGATGCCAGAGAGTTGTGGTGGATAACTGTTTGTCAGTTTGGAGGCTGGTGACTAGTGGTGTGCCTCAGGGATCATATACATTAATGATCTGGATGATGGGGTGGTAAATTGGATTAGTAAGTATGCAGATGATACTAAGATAGGTGGCGTTGTGGATAATGAAGTAGGTTTTCAAAGTTTGCAGAGAGACTTATGCCAGTTAGAAGAGTGGGCTGAAAGATGGCAGATGGAGTTTAATGCTGATAAGTGTGAGGTGCTGCATTTTGGTAGGAATAATCAAAATAGGACATACATGGTAAATGGTAGAGCATTGAGGAATGCAGTAGAACAGAGTGATCTCGGAATAATGATGCATAGTTCCCTGAATGTGGAATCTCATGTGGATAGGGTGGTGAAGAAAGCTTTTGGTATGCTGGCCTTTATAAATCAGAGCATTGAGTATAGGAGTTGGGATGTAATGTTAAAATTGTACAAGGCATTGGTGAGGCCAAATTTGGAGTATTGTGTACAGTTCTGGTCACTGAATTATAGGAAAGATGTCAATAAAATAGAGAGAGTACAGAGAAGATTTACTAGAATGTTACCTGGGTTTCAGCACCTAAGTTACAGGGAAGGGTTGAACAAGTTAGGTCTTTATTCTTTGGAGCGTAGAAGGTTGAGGGGGGACTTGATAGAGGTATTTATAATTATAAGGGGGATAGATAGAGTTGACATGGATAGGCTTTTTCCATTGAGAGTAGGGGAGATTCAAACAAGAGGACATGAGTTGAGAGTTAAGGGGCAAAAGTTTAGGGGTAACACGAGGGGGAACTTCTTTACTCGGAGAGTGGTAGCTTTGTGGAATGAGCTTCCAGTAGAAGTGGTAGAGGCAGGTTTGATTTTGTCATTTAAAAAAAAATTGGATAGGTATATGGACAGGAAAGGAATGGCGGGTTATGGGCTGAGTGCAGGTCGGTGGGACTAGGTGAGAGTAATTGTTATATGGTTATGGTTAAGTCACATAGGGTACTCCTCTTTTGTTGGATCTGGAAGAAAGTGTGAATGTGAGGGCTGGTTGGAAGGAAGGTGAGGAGCTCTGTCAAGTACAGTAGAGGAAAAGCCAGTGCTTAGTAAGAATGGAGATATCTTAGAGGCACTTGTGTGGAAAGTTCCTCCTCAGCCACAGCCAAAAGCTGCCCTTTTCACCCTCTTCTGCTAGTCTCTGGTTGCTCTCCTGAGCCTTGCTCCAGTCACTGCCATATCATGGAGCCATGGCATGACCTTGTTGTGATGTGCCGATGAAGCCCTGGTATCCGACCTCCACAGGGCAGATGATGGTCCTCAGCCAGAGGCCTTTTCTCTTTTCACAGATGCTATGTAAGCTGCTGAGAAATTAGGCATTTTCTGTTTTTATTTCAGGTTTCCAGCATTTTACTTACTTAAACACTTACTTAAACTTAAACTTACTTACTTAAATTGAGAAATTCCACAATTGTATTCAATTGTATTTACAGCAATACTATAGTCGGTGCTGATATTTTGGCACCAGGATATTGGAAATTGTCACACTAAAGGTCTTTGTAGACCCCCCCTTGGATGCTGATAACTGTTGCCAGTGATCAGACTGGGAGAGTTGCCATTTCTTGTGTCTGTTGCTACGATGAAACAGGGTTTGACAGGGTCATTCTCTAAGCAGTTTGAAGGATCCCACTAGAATTGGCCATCCCTACTCTTTCCTTAACATATTTTGCCACCCACACATTCTCACACTCAGCTGGATTCTCCCAAATGTATAGAGACACACGTGCACATATAAAGCCCCTTGCCCCCCACACAAAGATTTTCAGGCACACAGCTATATACATACACATACACACATGTACACTCACAAACAGCCACTCATGCACACGCTGACACAGTTAAATAGTCAGCATACACCCACTCCTTTTATAATACCAACAGACAGATGTACGCAGATACCCAATACCCAGGCTGAGATCCAAGCACACAGCACAACTGTAAACAGAGCTATGCTCAGTCCTTCCATCAGCTGGACAAAGCTCCACTAGACAGGGGGGACCCTTATACCAGATGGGCTAGGTGTGAGGTACATATCTGTCCCCTCATCACACCTGCAACCCTGACTGAGTCAAAGAATGGCTGAGTGAACTGAGGGAAGGCTTAGGAATTTCCCAGCAGTGGTATTGAGCACTGAATGCTGTCATTCTAGAACAAGCTTTGTCTCTGGCCTAATTGTTCCAGTACAATTATAACATTGGCATCTTCCAACCTGGGTCTATCCTTTCCACATAGAACAGCTAAAGTCTTCCCAGCATCAAGGACATCTTTGAAATGTGATGCCTCAAAAAGTGGTATCCATCTTTAAGGACCCCCACCATTCCAGTACATGCCCTCTTCTCATTGCTACCATCAAAGAGGATGTTCAGGGGACTGAAGCCACATACTCACCATTTTAGTTGAGCTTTTTCCCCTCAACTATCAAGTTTCCAAACTGACTATGAACCCATGAAACACACACAAAATGCTGGAGGTACTCAGGCCAGGTAGATTCTATGGAAAGGAGTACAGTCGATGTTTTGGTCTGAGACCTGTCATCAAGACTGGAAAAAAAGGAGTCAGAGTAGGAAAGTGGGGGGGGGAGAGTCTAAGACCGGAAGACACAGCTTCAGAATAGAGGGCTGTACTTTTAGAACAGATAAGAAGAGGGATTTCTTTAGCTAGAGAGTGGTGAATCTGTGGAATTCTTTGCCAAGGGCAGCGGACTACATGTATTTGGGTATATTTAAGGCAGAATTTGATGGATTATTGATTGGTCAGGGGATGAAGGGATATGAGGAGAAGGCAGGAGATTAAGGCTGAGAGGAAAATTGGATCAGTCATGATGAAATGGCGGAGCAGACTCGATGGGCCAAATGGCTTAATTCTGCTGCTATATCTTATAGTCTTAAAAGGAGATCCATTTCATATCCTTACAACAGTAAGAGATCCAAGATGGCGGCACGACACAGCTTGCAGCAGCCACTCCGGAGCTGATTATCTGTTATTTGTGAAGTGGGGTGCCGTGCGCAGTGATAATCGATTGAAACAGACGTGGAAGCATGGAGAAACATCGGGAAATTCCAGGAAGACCTTCTTCATTGCTGCTGCTGCTGTGAGATCCGGGTCTCTGCTGGGAAGAACAAGCCCCCAGTCCTTGGGGTCACGTTGCCGATGGCTGTTGGCGGGGCAGTCTTAATACACTCGGCAGAGGATGGTGCTTGGAGAAACTGTGCTGGAGGGGATGGTCGTCGGCTCGGATATTCGACAGACTCGGAGTCCTTTCGATGGACTCAGGTCGCTTTCAGTGTGCGAGAGCACACCTTTAGTTAATCTGTAATATCTCATATCTCTAATATGTCTGCGAGGCTGGTTTCGACAGAGCTTCCATTGTGTGCTGCGTCTGCGAGGCTGAGTTGGGCGGCACTTTAGAATTCCATAGCGGGGGTATTCCCTTCTGCCGCCGGCGTGGGATGGCGAGTCTGTTGGGATCCTGGGGACTTGTGGAAACTGTGGTGATTTGTTTTGAACTTACAGTTCTTTAACATCTTGGACTATTTATACTGTGCCCATAGTCTGTTTTTTATCAATTATGCTATTGTTTGCACTGTTGTAATTATGTGTTTTTGTGCAGGTCTTGTAGCTTTAGTTTTTGGTCTTGTTTTTGTCTGGTGGATTTGGAGCTCCTTTCCGGAGAATGCGCTAGATGGTAGCGCGATATTAATACGCAGCAGCCTCTCTGGACTCTGGATTGGGGATTGCCAAACGTTACATGGATTTTCTGGTGTAGTCTGTTTTGTCATATGCTTTTGTGATATCATTCTGGGGGAACGTTGTCTCATTTTTAACTGCATTGCATTTGTGGTTTCTAAATGAGAATAATCTGAATCTGAACAGTTACAGATAACATTCTTGAAAGACTGAGCACAAGCAATTCTGCAGATGCTGGAAATCCAGAGCAACACACACAAAATGCTGGAAGAATTGATCAGGTCCTTCCCCTACCTTTTCATTCTGGCTTCTTCCCCTTTCCTTTCCAGTCCTGATGAAGGGTCTAGGCTCAAAACGTTGACTCCTTATTCCTCTTTACAGATGAAAGGCTGTTAGATTTTACTACTCTATAGTCTCATCCAGTAGAATTACTCTTGTGCTATTGCTCAGGTACTCAAAGAGTGACATACCTAACTATGAGCAGTGTCAGGAGCAGAAATGCATTAAGTGTTGTTCTCTGAACAAACACCAGACAAGGTCTGTGGAGACACCATTGGTCTCTTGGTGGGGAAGCTTATGGATTGTTAAAGGGAACAGAGAAAATATGCCTTTACAACATCCTTCTGAGTGTTTCATGCTCCTTCCTCCTCGGAGCACAGTGAAGTGTGAGGGAAATCCATCCTGTACAAGATCACAGGTGGTGTGGAGTGGCTTCAGTTGCACGCCTGTGTTAAACTTTGTGCAAATAGGAAGCTGAACTGTTTCTGAAGCCACGTGAATGATCCTCTCTCCACCTGAGAATCTCACTCAGCCTGGCATTGCTGGCAGGCTGGACTTTGATCTTAGGTCCAGACAGAATCTACACTGCAGGTGGCAAGCTAGCATGACCTCAGCGCAACTGACTATACAGGGAAATATAGAACATAAAACATTACAGGTTCTTTGACCAACCTTTTAACCTACTCTAAGATTAATCAACTGTTCCCTGCTACATAGCCCTCCACTTTCTATCATCATGTGCCTACTTGAGGCCCCATGTGCCACCTAGGCACTAAAGGTTCAGACGATGATGTGCCTACCTAAGAGTTTCTTAAATGCCCCTAATGTCTCTACCAAAACCCCTGCAGGGTGTTTTTGGCATATACACTGCATGTTTGTTCAATTTTTAAATTGAGAGCAATCCAAGTCAAACTAATTGTAGGATGAATTGACTTGAATCAATTATGTTCTCCCTTTTCCCTCATAAAAGTTCTAACTGACAGTTAAGCAAAGGGATCTGATTTAAATTGTTTGTGTCTACAAATATTTACTTGATTAAGGTTGAGATGCCTCTCCTGTGGTACTTAAAAGCAATATTCTTATATTATCTGCATTATTCCTATTTGTCTCAGCAATATTGTGCCCAGATGTTGCACGATATCTATGAAGTGCTGCTGCTGAAAGATGCCAATGCTGTACTGAAAGCCGCGCTGAATATTAAACCTCGTATCTCAGGCGGAGATATACCAAGCAGCAGGCATCTGTTACTCATTAACCTTTGCTGATCTTTCAGTCTGATTTCAGGAATGCTAACTTCCTGTTGTTGGTGGGAGACGGTGAATGGATCACCCGCCAGGAAAATCAGTTTGCTGTCTTAAAGTTGGCTTTTGCTTTCCTTTCAGCAACACTGCAGCAGGACAGGGGACACATTCACTGATTGAACTCCAGAGGCCAGAAACATATTAAAGTTTGAGACTTCCCAATATAAAAATGAGGCAGCACGGCGGCATGTTAGTAGAGCAGCTGCCACACTGTTCCATTGAGCCAGGTTAATTCCTGACCTCAGCTGATGTCTTGTAGTCTTTGTACATTCTCTCAGTTACCATGTGGGTTTCCCCTGGGTTCTCCAGTTTTCTCCCACATTGTGTGGATTGATAGGTTAATTGGCAATTGCAGATTGCCCTTGGTGAATGGGTCAGTGGTAGAATCTGAAGGGAACTGATGGGAATAGGGGGAAGATAAGAGTAGGATTAGTATAAATGGTGTTTAATGGACAGGGGGCCACAGGGAAACAAATTCCTGTTGCATAGTATGACTGAATGACCTCTGTCCAAAACAGAACAGAACATTTGTGCTTGAACTCTACACTCCATCTGGCCCATTGTGTTTGTCCAAAATCAAGCAGCCAGGTATTCCCCAGCACAATCTTACCAGCATTGAGCATCTCCTGATGTTGTCTTAAAATGCTCTAAAGCCACACGGTGAGAATCCCTCATGGAACCTACTACTATTTCAGCTTAAGAGGGTGTTACTGAAATGTGTGAATTAAATTTCTGACTGCAGCCAATGTCTGGCAGGACTGCTGAGAGAAGAGAACATGAGAAAAGCAGGAGTAAGCCAGTCAAGCCTTTGAGCCAGCTGCACTATTCACAGAGGTAATGCCTCATCTTCTGTCACAACACTGCTTTCCAACACTATCTCCACATTCCTTGATTCCCTTTCTACCCAGAAATCTGTCTCTGTGTTGAATGAACACTACATCTTAGCCTTCACAGCCCTCTAGATACCAATTCCAAAGATTCATTATGTTGTGTATTAAATATTTAAGTAATATTGTAAATATATTGTTTGATGACTACAAACCTGTTGAAGTGCAGTGAGATGTTCGAGCTTAAAAAAAAGTGTACCACACTTTCTTCATTAGAGGTAAGAGGAGAGAATTGGTTAAAAAAGAAGACAAGTTTTTTCCTTCGCAAGAGAGACATTTCAATTTTTAAAAAAAAATACAGCATTTGTCTTTTTCAAAGAGGGAAAGAGATGATTGAATTTAAAAAGGCAGAAAACAGAAAATTTATGGATTCATAAAAAGTGAATATCAGGTGATTTTAATAAATTTTAAAAATTGTAACAATGGCTGGCTACATCAGAAAGATAGAAGCGTTCAATTGCACAAAAGATAACTGGGTGTTGTATATGAACAAATTGAACAGTATTTTGAAGCAAATTAAAGTCAATGAAAAGTGAGTGCCAGTGTTACTATAATAAGTGGAAGAGCATATAGTTTGCTTATAAGCTTAACCACTGCAACCAAACCAGCCAAAATGTAATTTGCTGATAATGAGAAAGTAATGCAGGAACATTTAGAACTTGTATGTGGTAAAAACTGGAGGGACAGCATTGTGGGGCAGTGATAGGCTGAGACAACAACAACTTGATTGGTGATCCATCCACCATTTGCATGCCACAGCCCCTGCAACAGAGTCAACTGAAAGTGAATTATGAAAGGTACTGGAGGATGCCACAACAGTGTTCAAGGATGGCAATGAAAAGCTCAAACATAACAAGGGTAAAATAGTGCTAAATGACAATGTCACACCCAAGTTTTATAAAGCCCATCGAATTCCTTATACCTTCCATGATAAAGTATCCAGTGAGCTAGATCACATGGAGGCTGAGTGGAGCCCGTGGAGAATGCCAGTGGTCCCAGTAGCAAAGAAGAATGAGTCTGTCAGGATCTGTGTTGATTTTTAAGGTCACCATCAACCCAGTACTGAAAGTAGATCAGTACCCTTTGTCCAGAATGGAGGATATCTTTGCATACCCTTCTGGAGAAAAACTCCAACAAAGTGGACTTAGCTGAGGCTTACCTACAGATGGAGATGGAAGAAGAGTCCCAAGTGTTTCTCACTATAAACACTCACAAAGGGTTTTATTGCTTATTTTTGGAGTAGCATCTGCACCTGCACTCTGGCAGAAAACCGTGGAACAGGTGCTGCAAGGCTGTCCAAACACAGTGTTACTGGATGACATCGTTGTTACTGGTAAGGATTTTTGAATCTTTTCCCCATTTATAAAGTAGTCTATGCTTTTATTCCTTCTACCAAAGTGCATAACCATATTCGTAATCTTCATAGGTCCTTTCTGCTGACTCCCTGCTTTCTCAACGTTACCTGCCCTCCACCTGTCTTCGTATCATCTGCAAACTTGGCCACAAAGCCAACAATCCCATCATCCAAATCATTGTGACATACAACATAAAAAGAAGTGGTCCCAAAACCGATCGCTGCAGATACCACTAGTTACTGGCAGTCAATCAGGAAAGCTCCCTTTATTTCCTCTTTTTGCCAATCAGCCAATGCTCTATCCATGTTAGCATCTTTCCTGTAATATCATGGCCTCCTAACTTGCTAAGCCCTCATGTGCAGCACCTTGTCAAAGGCCTTCTGAAAATCCAAGGACATAACATCCACCGATTCTCCTTTGTCTATCCTGCTTGTTATTTCCTCAAAGAATTCCATCGGATTGGTTGTGCAAAATTTTCCCAAAAAGAAACCACGCTGACTTTGGCCTAATTTACCATGTGCCTCCAAGAATCCTGAAACCTCATCCTTAACAACTGACTCCAACATCTTCCCAACCACTGAGATCAGACTAACTTGCCTACAATTTCCTTTGTCTGCCTCCCTCCTTTTTTGAAGAGTGGAGTGATAGTTTCTAATCATAGTCATAGAACAGTACAGCACAGAAACAGATCATTTAGGCTATTAAACTGCCAAACCATTCAAATTACCTACTCCCATCGACCTACATTGGGAACATAGCCCTCCATACCTCTGCCATCCATGTACCTATGCAAACTTCTCTTAAACGTTGAAATCAAGCTCGCATGCACCACTTGCATTGGCAGTTCATTCCACGCTCTCATGACCATCTGAGTGAAGAGGTTTCCCCTCATATTCGTCTTAAACTTTTCACCTTTCACCCTTAACTTATGGCCTCTAGTTGTAGTCCCACCTAACCTCAAAAGAAAAAGCCTGCTTGCATTTACACTGTAATAATCTTGTATTTCTCTATCAAGGGTATTTCTACTCTTGCTGTTCCTACCAAAGTGTAACATGTCGCATTAGTCTGCATTAAAATCCACCTAACATTTTACAGCCTATTTTTCCAGCTGGTCCATATCCCACTGCAAGCCCTGATAGTCTTCCTCACTGTCCACCACACCCCCAATCTTGGTGTCATCCACAAATTTGTTGACCCAGTTAACAACATTATCATCCAGATCATTGATATAGATGACAAACAACAATGCACCCTGCACTGATATCTGTGGCACTCTACCAGTCACAGGTCTCCAGTCAGAGAGGCAACCATCTACTATCACTCTCTAGCTTCTCCCACAAAGCCAATATCTAATCTAAATTATTACCTCATCTTAAATGCTGAGTGACAGAACCTTCATGACCAACTTCCTATGTGGGTCCTTGTCAAATGCCTTTCCAAAGTCCATGTACACAATATCCACTACTTTGCCTTCATCAACTTTCCTGATAACTTCCTCAAGAAGCTCTGTAAGACTGGCTAGGCATGACTTACCATGCACAAAGCTGACTACCCCTAATTAGTCTCTACTTATCCAAATTCTCACATATTTATACTTAGAATAGTTTCCAATAACTTTCTCACTACTGATGTCAGGCTCACTGATTTATAATTTCCTGGTTTATTTTTAGAACATTTCTTAAATGGTGGAACAACATTAGCTTTCCTTCAATCCTCTGGTACCTATCTTGTCATTAAGGATGATTTAAATGTCTGTGCCATCGCCCTGGCAATTTCTGCACTTGCCTCCCATATGGTCCAAGGGAACACCTCGTCAGGGCCCAGGGATTTATCCACCCAAATTTGCCTCAAGACAACAAACACCTCCTCTTTAATCTGTATAGGGTCCATGACATTACTGCTGCTTTGCTTCACGTCTCTAGTCTCTGTGCCTGTCTCCTGGGGTAAATACAGATGTAAAAAATTCATTTAGGATCTTCCCCATTTCCTTTGGCTCCATTTGTAGATTACCATTCTAATCTTCCAGAGAAGCAATTTTGTCTCCTGCAATCCTTTTACTCTTAACATATCTATAGAATCCTGAAAATTCCGCTTGTCTGCTAGGGCAACCTCATGTCTTCTTTTAGCCCTCCTGTTTTCTTTAAGCATTATCTTGCATTTCTTATACTCCATAAGTACCTCATTTGTTCCTACCTGCTTATAGCTGCTATGAACCTCCTTTTAATTGTTAACAGGGCCTCATATCTCTTGAAAACCAAAGTTCCCTAAAACTGTTATCTTTACCTTTTATTCTATCAGGTACATACAAGCTTTGTACTTCTTTTGAAGGCCTACCACTTACCAAGTACACCTTTGCCAGAAAACAGTCTGTCCCAATCTACACTTACCAGATCCTTTCTGATACCATCAAAATTGGCCTTTCTCCAGTTTAGAATCTCAACCTGCAGCCCAGACCTATCTTTTTCCATACTTACTTTGAAACTAATGACATTATGATCGTTAGATGCAAAGTGTTTCCCTACACAAACTTCTGTCACCTGCCCTGTCTTGTTCCTTAACAGCAGACCAAGTATCGCACACTCTCTTATATGGACTCCTATGTATTGATTAAGGAAACTTTCCTGTATACACTAAACAAAGTCTATCCCATCTGATCCTTTTACAGTATGGGAGACCCAGCTAGTATGTGGAAACTTAAAATCACCTACTATAACAATGTTACGTTTCATGCAACAGTCTGTGATTTCTCCACAATCTGTTCCTCTAAATCCCACTGACTGCTGGGTGGTCTATAATAATGTCCCATTAACGTGGTCATACCTTTCTTATTCCTCAGTTCCACCCATACAGCCTCATTAGATGAGTGCTCCAGTCTGTCCTGACTGAGTACTGCCATGTTTTCCCTGACTAGTAATGCTTCCCCTCTCCATTTAAACTCTCCCACTCTGTTACGTGCTAAAACATTAGAACCCCAGAATATTGAGCTGCCTGTCCTGCCACTCCTTCAACCAAGCCTCACTAATGGCTACAATATCATAATTCCAGGTGTTAATCCATGCCCAGAGCTCATCTGCCTTTTCTACAATATTTCTTGCATTGAAATATACATAGCTCAGAACATTAGTCGCATCATGCTCAACTTTGTCTTAACAATATCTGTCTGCACAACTTTTCCACTATCTGTTCTGGCACTCTGGTTCCCATCTTCCTGCAACTCTAGTTTAAATAGCCCCTCTGTGCAGCACTAGCAAATCTTCCCGCTAGGATGTTAGTTCCAGCCCCTGTCTCTTCAGCACAGGTCCTCCTTCCCCTGAAAGAGAGCATAATGATTCAAAAATCTGACACCCTCCCTCCTACACCAACTCCTTAGCCACATTTTTTCTTTTAACAATGTTTTTATTCCAAAGAAAAAAACAAGATTTACAGAGTGCAACACATAGATACATCTCAACATAAATTATTTACATTCATATATTGTAATAAAATTGATCAAAATGTTATAGCATATCACATAAAGGTATACCACTCTGTAATCAAAAATTTGAAGATAGGTCATACATCATAAAAGAAACTTTTTATATAAAAAAGTCAACCCTCTACCAACTACCAAAGAAAAAAGCTGATGGATGATAATGGATAATTAGAAAAAAACCATATTCACTTAAGAAGGGAAAATAGAAAAATACATAAAAATCTGTGCACTGTTAAACTTTATAAATTGGGAAAGTAATTTAGGAAAGGTTCCCAGATATCATAAAAAGATTGTTTTGAATTTGAGACTGAGCAGCGGATTTTGTCTAACTTTAAATAAGACATAATATCACGTAGCCATTGAAGCTGTGTAGGAGGGGTAGACTCCTTCCATTTAAGCAAGATTGCTGTCCTTGCTAAAAGAGAAGTAAAAACTAAAACCTGTAGGTTGGAAGTATTTAAAGCTATATCTTCATTTGCCATAATACCAAACAAGGCAGAAACAGGATTTGGGTCAAATTGGACCCTAAAAAGTTGTGAGAAGCTATGGAATACTTACCGCCAAAATTTTTCAATTTTAGGACAAAACCAAAACATATGAATTAAAGAGGCATCAGCAGAGTTGCATTTATTACAAAGTGGAGAAACGTTTGAGTAAAAACTGGACAGATTCTGTTTAGAAATGTAAGCTCTATGAACCACTTTAAATTGTAGAAGAGAATGACGGGCACAGAAAGATGATTTATTAACCCGTTTAAGAATTTTATTCCATCTTTCATCAGAAATCTGACAATTTAGGACATCCTCCAAGCTTTTTTTATTTTATCTAAAAAGTCTTCTCTAGAATCAATCAACAAGTTATAGATACCGGTAATAGAACCATTAACAAAAGGTTTTAAATTTAAAAGATTGTCCAGTAAATTTTTATCAGGACCTTTGGGAAAAGTAGTTAATTGGGAACGTAAGAAATCTCTAATTTGAAGCTATCTGTAAAAATGTGCTTTTGGCAGTGCAAATATAGTTGACAATTGATCAAATGAAGCAAAAGACCCTGAGATAAACAGGTCCCAAAAACACTTAATACCTAGTTCATCCCAATCCTTAAAGACTTTGTCAGACATGGAAGGGATAAAGAAATAATTAAGGAGAATGAGAGATGATAATGAAAAATTCACTAAACCAAAAAAAATTTCCTAAATTGAGATCAGATCCTTAAACTTTGCTTAACAATTATGTTATCTGTTGTTTTATTTGTTGAAAAAGAAGAGTATGATCCAAGCAGAGAGACAATAGAGGAATTTTTTACAGAATTAACTTCTAAAGGAGACCCATGATGGGCAATCTTTACGATAAATATAATAGGACCAAAAAGTAATATTCCTTATATTGGCAGCCCAATAGTAAAACCTAAAATTGGGTAGGGCTAATCCACCCATCTCTTTATTTCTTTGTAAGTAAACTTTACTTAAACAAGCTTGTTTATTATTCCAAATATAAGATGTTAAAATTGAATCTAAAGAATCAAAGTAGGTCTTAGGAATAAAAATAGGTAAAGCCTGAAAAAGATATAAAAATTTAGGAAGAATCTTCATTTTAATTGAATTAATTTGGACAATTAAGGATAAAGAAAGAGGAGACCATTTAGAAAGTGTCTTTTTCACATAATTCAATAAGGGGTTTAAGTTTTCTTTAAATAAATTCTTGAAGTTTTTAGTAATTGTTACGCCTAAATATGTAAATTGACTTGTAACAACTTGGAATGGAAATTTGGCATTTGATGACATTAGGTCATTTAAAGGAAATAGCTCACTTTTATGTAAATTCAGCTTATATCCTGAAAAAAAACTAAACTGGGAAATTAAAGAAAGAACCGAAGGTAAAGAAGTTTCAGTGTTAGAGATAAAAAGTAAAATATCATCAGCATATAGCGAAATTTTGAGTCATACCTTCCCTTAGTATACCAGAAACGTCCTTAGATTCTCGAAATGCTATTGCTAAGGGTTCTATAGCTAAAGCAAAAAGTAAAGGACTAAGAGGGCAACCTTGTCTAGTTCCCCGCTGTAATTTAAAGGGCTTAGAAATTTGAGAGTTAGTAATAACCTGAGCGGTAGGAGACAAGTAAATTAATTTAACCCAATGAATAAAATTAGGCCCAAAATTAAACTTTTCTAAAGTCTTAAAAAGATAATTCCACTCAATCCTATCAAAGGCTTTTTCTGCATCTAAGGATAATATATAGTCTGATATTTTTTTGGCTGGTGACTATATCCACATTTTAAACTGAATGATCTTCCTGTTTCTGGCCTCACTTGCAGGTGGGATCACAATCCTGGAGGTCTTGTCCTTTAACTTCACACCTAACTCCCTGAACTCACTTTGCAGAATTTTGCTACTCTTCTTACCAATGTCCTACCTATCTGGTACATACATAGACCACAACCTCTGGTTGCTCACCCTCCAACTTAAGAATGCAGAGGATCTGATCCAAGATGTTCTGGACCCTGGTACCCAGGAAGAAACATACCATCTGGGAGTCTTATTCTCATCCACAGAACCTGCTGTCTGTTCCCCTAACTAACAAATTCCCTATTGCCACAACTTGTCTCTTCTTTCCTCCCTTCCTTTCTAAGTCAGAGCCAGACTCAGTGCTAGAGACCTGTGATCTTTGACTGTCATGCTAGGTCATCCCTCCCAACAGTATCTAAAGTAGTATACCTGTTGTTGAGGGGGAATGGCTACAGGAATACTCTGTACTCCTGTTTAATAACCTCTTTCCCCTTCCTGTCACCCAGTTTCCTCTGTCTTGCACCTTGGGTGTAACTACTTCTCTATATGTCCTATCTCTCACCCGCTCAGCTTCCCAAATGATTCAGAGTTCGTCCATTTGCAGTTCCATCTCCTTAACATGGATTGTTAGTAATTCCTGGGATGTCTGGACTGTCTTATGCAGAGAGGTTAGAGACTGGGCTTGTACACCCTGGAATTAAGGAGATTGAGAGGGGATCTGACTGAAACATATAAGATCATTAAGGATTGGACAAGATAGAGGCAGGAAATACGTTCCAGATGCTGGGAGAGTCCAGTACCAGAGGGCATGGTTTAAGAATAAGGGGTAGGTCCTTTAGGACAGAGTTAAGGAAAAACTTCTTCTCCCAGAGAGTTGTGGGGGTCTGGAATGCACTGCCTCGGAAGGTAGTGGAGGCCGATTATCTGCTTTCAAGAAGGAGCTAGATAGGTATCTTATGGATAGGGGAATCAAGGAATATGGGGACAAGGCAGGAACCGGGTATTGATAGTAGATGATCAGCCCTGATCTCAAAATGGCGGTGCAGGCGCGAAGGGCCGAATGGTCTACTTCTGCATCTGTTGTCTATTGTTAGAAGCTGCAGCTGGATGCACTTCACCCAAGTGTAGTCATCAAGTTCACTGGGAATATCCCTGCCCTTCTACAGCCCACAAGAGAAGCATTCAACTATCCTGCCTGGCATCTCTTCTGTTCTAAATATGCAACTATAAAGAAGGAAAACAATAAATAAACTGGGGGAAAATGTACCTTCAGCTTTTTTGCCTTCTTTCACTCAAGCTTCTCTACATTAAAACCTCGAAGAGCTAAACCCTCAAATGACTGCTCCAACAATGGCCACTCCACTTGCTGCTGTCTTATTTTACTTTGTTCTTGCCAATCAATCCCCACTGCTGATTGGCCACTGCTCAAAAGTCATTCAAATCGTGTCAGAATCTAGTGGTTCTTGAAAGAAAGATCATTACTAATGCCTCCACAAGCTCTTCAGCTACTTCTTTCAGAACCCTAGCATGTAGTTCATCTGGTCCAGGTGACTGATCTACCTTTGTACCTTTCAGCTTTCCAAGCACCTTCTCCTTGGTAATAGCATTTGCGCTCACTTTGCCTCCTGACGCTCTCAAAACTTCTGGCATACTGCTATTGTCTTCCACAGTAAAGCATGATGCAAATACTTAATTCAGTTTGTCCGCCATTTCATTGTCTCCTATTATTACCACTCCAGCCTCATTTTCCTCTCACCTCTCTTTTTTGCTCTTTATGTATCTGAAAAATTATTTGGTATTATTGGCTAGCTTACCTTCATATTTCATCTTTTCTGTCCTTACGGCTTTCTTAGTTGCCTTCTGTTGATTTTTTTAAAAACTTGCCAATCCTCTAACTTCCCGCTATTTTTTGCAATATCATATGCCCTCTCTTTAGTTTTATGTTCCCTTGTCAGTCACTGTTGTGTCATCTTGCCTCTAGTGTACTACTTCTTTGGGACGTATCTATTCTGCACCTTCTGAATGGCTCCCAGAAGCTCCAGCCATTGCTGCTCTGTCATCATTCCTGTTAAGTGTCCCCTTGAAATCAACTTTGGCCAGCTCCTCTCTCATGCCTCTGTAATGTCCTCTACTCCTCTGTAAAACTAATACATCTGACTTTGGCTTCTCCCTCTCAAATTGTAGAGAGAATTCTATCATACCATGATCACTGCCTCCTAAAGGTTACTTTACCTTAAGCTCCTTAATCAAATCCATTACACAACAGCAATCAACAGCCCTTAGTGGGCTCAATCACACTATGAAGCCATCTTACAGACATTCTACAAATTCCAAAATCAGCATCAAACTGTTTCTCCCAATTTATCTGCATATTGAAATCCCTCCATGACCATCGTAACATTGCCTTTTTGCCATGCATTAAAAAAAATATTTTCCACTGTAATTTGTAGCCCGGATACTGGGTCTGTATATTACTCACATCAAGGTCTTTTTACCCTTGCAGTTTCTTAACTCTACCCACAATGATTCTATATCTTCCAATCTTATATCACCTCTTTGTGTTGGCATGAGGCCAAGTGGTTAAGACGTTCGTCTAGTGATTTGCAGGTCGCTAGTTCGAGCCTTGGCTGAGGCTGTGTGTGTGTCCTTGAGCAAGGCACTTAACCGCACATGGCTCTGTGACGACACCGGTGCCAAGCTATGTGGGTCCTAATGCCCTTCCCTTGGACAACATCGGTGGTGGGGAGAGGGGAGACTTGCAGCTTGGGCAACTTCCAGTCTTCCATAAAGAAAAACTCTGCCCAGGCTTACATCCTGGAAACTTCCCAAGGTGCAAATCCATGATCTATCGAGACTAACGGAGGCCTACCTGTCACCCCTTTCTAAGTATTTGATTTCATTTTATTACCAACCAAATCATGCCATGCCCTCTGCCTATTTGCCTGTTCTATCAATACAGTGTGTATCCTTGGCCACAGGCCCTTTGGTCGACAAAGTTGTGCTGAACATATCCTCACTTTAGAAATTACTAGGCTTACCTATAGCCCTCTATTTTACTAAGCTCCATGTACCTGTCTAAAAGCCTCTTAAAAGACTCTATCGTATCCACCTCCACCACCATTGTCAGTAGCCCATTCAATGCATTCACCACTCTCTGAGTAAAAAACTTACCCCTGACATCACCTCTGTACCTACTCCCCAGCACCTTAAACCTGTGTCCTCTTGTGGCAACCATTTCAGCCCAGGTCACCTCTCATCCTCCGTTGCTCCAAGGAGAAAAGGCCGAGTTCACTCAGCCTGCTTTCATAAGGCATGCTCCCCAATCCAGGCAACTTCCTTGTAAATCTCCTCTGCACCCTTTCTATGGCTTCCACATCCTTCCTGTAGTGAGGTGACCAAAACTGAGCACAGTACTCCAAGTGGGGTCCAGCCAAGGTCCTATATAGCTGCAACATTACCTCTCGGCACCTAAATTCAATTCCACGATTAATGAAGGCCAAAACACCGTATGCCTTTTTAACCACAGCATCAACTTGCACAGCTGTCCTATGGACTCGGACCCCAAGATCTCCTTGATCCTCCATACTACCAAGAGTCTTACCATTAATACTATGTTCTGCCATCATATTTGACCTTCCAAAATGATACACTTCACACTTATCAGGGTTGAACTCTATCTGCCACTTCTCAGCCCAGTTTTGCATCCTATCAATTTCCTGCTGTAAACTTTGACAGCCCTCCACACTATCCACATCTCCAACCTTTGTGTCATCAGCAAACTTACTAACCCATCCCTCCACTTCCTCATCCAGGTCATTTATAAAAAATCACGAAGAGTAAGGGTCCCAGAACAGATCCCTGAGGCACTCCACTGGTGACCAACCTCCATGCAGAATATGACCCGTCTACAACCACTCTTTGCCTTCTTTGGGCAAGCCAGTTTTGGATCCACAAAGCAATGTCCCCTTGGATCCCATGCCTCCTTAATAAGCCTTGCATGGGGTATGTTGTCAAACGCCTTGCTGAAATCCATATACATCTACTGCTCTTCCTTCATCCATGTGTTTAGTCACATCCTCAAAAAATTCTGTCAGGCTCATAGGGCACGACCTGCCCTTGACAAAACCATGGTGACTACTCCTAATCATTTTATACTTCTCCAAATGTTCATAAATCCTGCCTCTCAGGATCTTCTCCATCAACTTACCAACCACCAAGTTAAGACTCACTGGTCTATAATCTCCTGGGCTATCTCTACTCCCTTTCTAGAGTAAAGGAACATCTTCAACCCTCCAATCCTCTGGAACCTCTCCTGTCCCCATTGGTGATGTAAAGATCATCGCCAGAGGCTCAGCAATCTCCTCCCTCACCTCCCACAATAGCCTGGTGTACATTTCGTCCGGTCCCAGTGACTTATCCAACTTGATGCTTTCCAAAAGCTTCAGCACATCACCTTTCTTAATATCTACATGCTCAAACTTTTCAGTCTGCTGCTCATCATCACTATTATCACTAAGATCCTTTTCCATAGTGAATACTAAAGTAAAGTATTCATTAAGTAGCTCTTCTATTTCCTCTGGTTCCATACACACTTTCCCACTGTCACACTTGATAGGTCCTATTGTTATGATACGGCAACAATGAATATAGAATTGAGACAAGTTTTTTTTATAAACAATTAAACATTTATTAAACTCTGCTTGATAAAAGTGAAAAGTAAACAAACGACTAACTTAACTGGAAGTTAACCTCTATACGGCAACTCGAACAGTTCTTAAAGCGATAAATGCGAACACAGATCTTAAATGGTAAATGCGAAAGTACAAGTGATTTATACAGTCAATTAGGAGAGACTTTCCTGAAGTAACGAATTCCTCGACAACGTGATAATTACTGCTGATCCCATCCGAAATATGCCTTACCCGAAGGACTCATGATGAAGGAAATTAAAAACGGACTGATCTTTTCCTTGGCGAATAACACTGCGCCCAACCCTTTCTGCTCTCAGAAGGCAGGGGCTGTCTCGGATGCAGGTTACTACAAGTGTCCCCCGTTTTTCGAATGTTCGCTTTACAACAGCTTGCTGTTACGAAAGACCTACATTAGTACCTGTTTTCGCTAACCAAAGAGGATTTTTGCTTTTACGAAAAAAGACGCCTGCTTTACACGTGTGTTTACCCCGAGAAAGACTACAATGACCATGAAGCCTTGTGCAGGCAGTTGTTTGTGCATGCGTGTACGTGCCAATTTTTTTTTTCTCCAAATCTATTTTGGCTCGCTGTCTTCCCGAGTTTGATAAATGAAACTACACCGTACATACAATATTTCTACTTTATATAGGGTGTATATTTATCATATCATTCCTGATTTTACTATATGTTAGTGTTACTTTAGGTTTTATGTTTTATTTGGTTTGATTTTGTAGGTCATTTTCTGGGTCTGGGAACACTCAAAAATTTTTCCTATATAAATTAATGATAATTGCTTCTTTGACTTACGACATTTCGATTTACAAACGGTTTCATAGGAACGGTCTACCTTCAGATTGCGGGGGAAACCTGTATTTCCTGAATGAAGATCCAGTAAGGTCGATCCTGTATTAAACCCCAACGACACCCACTTTACTCGATCCTTCGGGTTTCCATACTTCGATAAATTCTTCACTCCAATACTTAGACTTCAAAATTAAATCAAAGATACATCAAGCATAACTGGCAGCGACTTCTAAAACTGCCGGCACAATGATAATGTACCTTACAGTAGAAATTAAAACGCCATTTTAAAATGAAACTGCGTCATGAAACCAAATACGCAGCATAAAGGAGTAAACGATGACTTAAATGATGCCCCAACAAAAACTCCCGTGTCACAGCAGGCTTTCTCCGTTTTATACCTGTTGGAACAGGCCATCGCATTGACCTCACACTGGTGGGAAAATTACATCACGTGACCTCACAATGGCGGGAAAATGCATCACCCCACCATCACAAAACCATTACATCATGCTCACCAGGTACTCTATTACATCATGGTCATAAGACAGTCACAAGATACCCACGGGGGATGTAACACCTCTCTCCGAAACAAAAACTTTGGTCTGTCAAGAGCAAAATTTTAACAACTATTTACAAAAAAATACAAATGTATAAAATTTACTTTACAAATTACTATACAGTAGGAGTGTTACAAATGTATAAAATTTACTTTACAAATTACTATACAGTAGGAGTGTTACAAATGTTGACATGCCACTCCATAGAAAAAATTACATTGTACATTCAACATCTAGATAGATAATCAGCATTCACATTATCTTTGCCTTCAATATGAGTTATCAAAATATTATTCTCATGTAACATCAAACTTTTGTTTCTAAAATGGAGTTTGATTTATTTCCTTAACCAAGCCTTGACCTACAACGTAACCAAGGTAAGTCACAGTGGAATGACCAAATTCACTTTTAGCTAAGTTAATTGTTCGGTTAGCTTTTGAAAGCCTTTCAAATAGTTTCTCCACTGCAGTAACACGTGCTTCCCAAGTATCATTTCCTGTAACTAAATCATCAATATAGGCATCTGTATCTTTTAACCCATGAATCACAGAATTAATCATCTGCTGGAAAGTACCTGGTGCATTCTTCATCCCAAAAGGAAGAACATTATATTCATATAACCCAGATGGGGTTACAAATGCAGAAATTTCTCTACCTCTATCTGTCAATGGAACACACCAATACCCTTTTAACACATCAATCTTTGTAAGGAACTTTGATTTTCCAACTTTATCTACACAATCTTCCACTCTAGGGATTGGATACACATCTGTTTTCGTTACAGCATTCACCTTCCTGTAGTTAGTACAAAACCGAATACTACCGTCTTACTTAGGCACCATAACACAAGGTGAACTCCAATCTGAAATAGAAGGTCTAATAATATTATTCTCTAACATATATTTAATTCCTTTCTCAGCAAGTTCATATTTTTCCATGTTCATCCTATATGGATGTTGCTTTATGGGTCTGGAATGTCCAACATCTATATCATGTGAAGCTAGATTCAAGATTCAAAATTTGTTATTCTAACTGTACATCAGCTCTGCAGGGCAGAATGAGACAGCGTTTCCCAGGAGCAGTGCAATCATAACAAATGCAACTCTAAATAATAAACATAACAATAAATAGTAAAACACAACAGCCACATGTCAGTTAAAAACAGGTTATAAGTGTCCAGTGCAAGTTAAAAGTGTCCAAAGCAGAGTCAGGTAGAGCAGCTATTTAGCAGTCTGACTGCCTGTGGGAAGAAGCTGTTTAGTAGCCTTGTGGTTTTAGTTTTGATGCTCCTGTAATGTTTACCTTGATGGCAGAAGAACAAACAGTTCATGGAGAGGGTGTGTGGGGTCTTTAATGATGTACCGTGTCTTCTGGAGGCATCAACTCTGAAAGAGGTCTACTGTGGTTCTTCTAGGAACGTCTGGAAATAAATCCCTATATTTAAGAATTAATTGCTTCATCTGCTGCTTCTGCTCTGGCTGTAAATTAGTTAATTTCTCATCAATATTTTCCAGAATGGTTGCAATGTTGGGTTTAGAATGAGTTTCAGATGAACCATCCATTAAGTTCCTAGTGAGATCAGACTCAGTATTATTGACCACAACAGTCATAGTAGTAGACTGTTTTTCATAGTATGGTTTTATCATATTTATATGACAAAACTGGTTGGCCTTCTTCAATCTGGCATTTTTATCACATAATCCACATCATTAACTTTAGATGTAATTTCATAAGGACCATAAAATCTAGCTTGTAAAGGATTCGTTTGCACCGGAAAAAGAACCAACACTTTATCTACAGGCTTAAATGACCTCATTCTAGCTTCTCTATCATACCAGGTTTTCATTTTCTCCTGAGCCGGTTTTAAATTTTCCCTGGCCAAGCTACAAGCTTTATGTAATCTATCCTTAAACTTTAAAACATAATCCAGCAAATTAGTGTGTACCTCTTTATTAATCCATTGTTTTTTTTTAATAAGGCCAAAGGTCCTCCAACTCTATGCCCAAATACAAGTTCAAATGGACTAAAACCTCATGATTCCTGTACTGCAAATAGAAGTAAATATTTGCCCTCATCCCAACCATTTCCATTTTCTACACAATACATCCTAATCATAGTCTTGAGGGTAGAATGAAACCTCTCCAAGGCTCCTTGCGATTCTGGATGGTATGCAGACAAGGTCATCTGCTTAGCTCCCAGTTTATGAACTATCTGTTGAAACAATCCAGACATAAAATTACTACCTTGAACAGATTGCATTTCCTTAAGCAACCCAAAATAAGTAAAGAATTTTATAAGAGCCTTTGTTACAGTTTTAGCTGCTATATTCCTAAGTGGTTTTGCCTCTGGAAACCTAGACGCAGTGCACATTATGGTCAATAAATATTGATGGCCAGTTTTGGATTTTGGCAATGGGCCTACACAATCTATAATAATTTTATAAATGGTTCACCAATGTGGGAATAGGTTGCAGTGGGGCCACTGGAGTAACTTGATCAGGTTTGCCCACAATTTGGCAAGTATGACATGTTCTGCAAAATGTTGCCACATCTTTTCTCAAAGCAGGCCAGTAAAAATGTTCAAAAACCTTGTTCACAGTTTTCTTCACCCCTTGATGTCCACCCAAGGGCACACTATGAGCTAAAGTTAAAATCTCATTCTGATAAACTTAGGAACAACGACCTGGTGAACAACCTTCCATTCATCACTTGCAGGAATTGTAGGTGATCTCCACTTACTCAATAATACTCCTTTCTCAAAATAATATCCTACTGGCACCTTATCAATTTCAGTATCTGGAAGAGCTTGTTCCTTTGATTTGATAATCTCAGGGACTCTACTCTGCTCTGCTATCATCTCCTTCCGAGACAGAGACAAATCTTCAGGGTCAGACTTACTCCAAGAATCTTGATCAAACAATGAAGGTAAAAAAGTTTCTGACACATCCTCAAAATTCGAATCCTGAGTTGAACAATCATGGGTAACAACCTCATCCTGCACATCAAGCTTTTTAGCCATAGCTCGAGTTACAACACAGGAGGAAATATGGGTTAGACTCCATCCGTGGTTTCTCTGACTTTATTGTCAAATGCACTTCAGGAAAAACTTGTCCATCTGCTAAGTCATTTCCTAACAATAGAGAAACATCAATCATGGGTAAGCTAGGTTGTAGTCCTACTTTAACAGGTCCTGTAACTAACCCTGACCTTAAATTTACTCCATGCAAATGTACAGGCTTAAGGGCACTTCAAACATCTTATATATAATTTACCTCACCAGTGTTGGACTCATCACTAAACTTCAGCACACTGTCTAACATTAGTGATTGAGAAGCTCCAGTATCCCTAAGGATTGTTTTTTTGGCACCAGAGTGGATCCCTCTTTCAAGGATACAAATCCTTCAGTTATAAAATGATCATATCCGCTCTTACAACACACTCAAAATGCTGGTAGAACACAGCAGGCCAGGCAGCATCTTTAGGGAGAAGCACTGTCGACGTTTCGGGCCAAGACCCTTTGTCAGGACTAACTGAAAGGAGAGATACTAAGAGATTTGAAAGTAGTGGGGAGAGGGGGAAATGCGAAATGATAGGAGAAGACCGGAGGGGGTGGGATGAAGCTAAGAGTTGGAAAGGTGATTGGCGAAAATGATACAGAGCTGGAGGAGGGAAAGGATCATGGGATGGGAGGCCTCGGGAGAAAGAAAGGGGGAGGGGGGAGATGGAGAACAGGCAGGGTGATGGGCAGAGAGAGAGAAAAAAAACAATTAATTATGTCAGGGATGGGGTAAGAAGGGGAGGAGGGGCATTAACGGAAGTTGGAGAAGTCAGTGTTCATGCCATCGGGCTGGAGGCTACCCATGTTGTTCCTCCAACTTGAGTTTGGATTCATCTTGACAGTAGAGGAGGCCATGGATAGACATATCAGAATGGGAATGGGATGTGGAATTAAAATGTTTGGCCACTGGAAGATCCTGCTTTCTCTGGTGGACCAAGCGTAGGGGTTCAGCAAAACCGTCTCCCAGTCTGCGTCGGGTCTCACCAATATATAAAAGGCCATACCGGGAGCACCGGACGCAGTATACCACACCAGCCGACTCACGGGTGAAATGTCGCCTCACCTGGAAGGACTGTCTGGGGCCCTGAATGATGGTGAGGGAGGAAGTTTGTAAGGGCAGGTGTAGCATCTGTTTCGCTTACAAGGATAAGTGCCAGGAGGGAAATCGGTGGGAAGGGATGGGGGGGGGGGGGGGAACGAGTGGACAAGGCAGTCACGTAGGGAGTGATCCCTGCGGAAAGCAGAAAGGGGGGGGAGGGAAAGATGTGCTTGGTAGTGGGATCCTGTTGGTGCTGGCGGAAGTTACGGAGAATTATACGTTGGACCTGGAGGCTGGTGGGGTGGTAGGTGAGGACAAGGGGAACCCTATCCCGAGTGGGGTGGCGGGCAGATGTGTGGGAAATGGGAGAGATGCGTTTGAGAGCAGAGTTGATAGTGGACGAAGGGAAGCCCCTTTGTTTAAAAAAGGAAGACATCTCCTTTGTCCTGGAATGAAAAGCTTCATCCTGAGAGCAGATGCGGCAGAGATGGAGGAACTGTGAGAAGGGGATAGCATTTTTGCAAGAGACAGGGTGAGAAGAGGAATAGTCCAGGTAGCTGTGAGAGTCTGTAGGCTTATAGTAGATATCAGTAGATAAGCCATCTCCAGAGATGGAGACAGAAAGATCAAGAAAGGGGAATGAGGTGTTGGAAATGGACCAGGTAAATTTGAGGGCAGGGTGAAAGTTGGAGGCAAAGTTAATGAAGTTAACGAGCTCAGCATGCATGCAGGAGGCAGTGCCAATGCAGTCGTCGATGTAGCAAAGGAAAAGAGGGGGATGGATACCCGTATAGAGTTGGAACATGGACTGTTCCACAAAGCCAACAAAAAGGCAGACCCCATCTGCCCGCCACCCCACTCGGGATAGGGTTCCCTTTGTCCTCACCATCATTAACTTTGCCTCCAACTTTCACCCTACCCTTAAACCCTGCCTATCATTTTGCATTTCCCCCTCCCCCCACTACTTTCAAATCTCTTAGTATCTCTCCTTTCAGTTAGTCCTGACAAAGGGTTTCGGCCCGAAACATCGACAGTGCTTCTCCCTGTAGATCCCTCGACGATGTTACGTTACTGCTGATCCCAGCCGAAATATGGTTTGCCTGAAGGACTCACGACAAAGGGAATTAAAAATGGCTTGAAGGAACTGACCTCTTCCTTGGCCCAACCAACTGCGTCCAACCCTTTCTGCTCTCACAAGGCAGGGGCTGTCTCGGATGCAGATTACTGTTTCCTGAACGAAGATCCAATAAGGTCAATCCTGTATTAAACTGCCAATGACACCAACTTTACTCGATCCTTTGGGATTCCGTACTTTGGTAAATTCTCCATTCTCCAATACTTAGACTTCAAAATTAAATCGAAGATACATCAAACATAACTGGCAGTGATTTTGAAAACTGCCGGCACAACAATAATGTAAACTCAGTAGATACAGAAGAAATGAAAACTCCGCTTTAAAACAAAACTGCGCCATGAAATCAAATATGCAGCATAACGGAGTAACAGACGACTTAAATGACATCCCAACAAAAATTCTTGTGTCACAGCAGGCTTTCTCCATTTTATACCTGTTGGAACAGCCATCACATGACCTTACACTGGCGGGAAAATTACATCACATGACCTCACACTGGTGGGAAAATGTGTCATCCCACCATCACAAGACCACCAGATACTCAATTACATCATGGTCATAAGATACCCATGGGGGGGGGTTTCCGGGGATGTCATCGATGTCATCGTCGAGAATGGCAGCTTAAGTCACTAGCTCCTCCAGAAAAATGCATATTAAACCCCGTTAACCCATCAAATATAATACTTTTTGAAAAATATTTGAACCGAAATGAGCGACAAGAATGGGGAAAACAAATGTAAATAAAAAAAGCGACACTGCAGAGCCTGCGGCCGAGAGGAGTGCAGCGGCTGGCTCTCCTACCCGACCGCATGCTAGCAAAGCGGACGCTGGGCCTCGTTAGGTCGAAGCGGCGAATCTCTTCGAAATCCTGAAAGAAATAATGAAGGTCCAGAAAGATATAAAGCAGCAGCTCCATGATTGTAAGGCAGAGCTTGCCAGCGTCAATCAAAAAATAGCGGTGGCAGAGACTCGAATTGAGAAGGTGGAAGATCGCGTTCAAATCGTGGAATGAATACTGAGTAAGATGATAAAAATATTAAATCACCAAGCAGGTAAACTGCTTGACCTGGAGGGAAGATCAAGGCAGAAAAATATCAGAATCTACAGTGTTCCTGAAGGAGCAGAGGGCTCGTCTATGATGGAATTTGTAGGAAAGTTACTGCAGGACGCGCTGGATCTTCCCCCGGCTATGGAGCTGGAAGTCGAAAGAGCCCACCGCGCGTTAGTCCCAAAACCTACCCAGGATAGAAAGCTATGCTCAATAATAATTAAATTCCTTCGGTACAGCACCAAGGCAGAGATTCTACGAAGGGCCTAGGGTAAGAAGAGAGTGTTTTTAGAGGATAAATTAATATATTTCAACCAAGATTATCCCCCCTCCCGCGGTCCTCCAGAAACGCAAAGAAGACTCCGAAGTAAAGCAAGTACTAAAGCAAAATAAGATTAGACTTCAAAATCCATACCCTGCTAAACTTTGAGTGTTTTATGACAACGGGTCATGGTTGTACCAGACAGTGGAAGAGGCGACTACAGACATGAAGGCCAGAGGTTTGCCCGTCAGCATGACCAAAATGAAGGAAACTCTGGCTGAGGAATTGTCCTGGTTGGCTTGGAAAATAGTGGGAGAATTGAGATGGCAGGAGACGGGAGGAGGCTGAGAGAAATATATCAGGAAGAGACCGGGCATTTCCCAAAGACAGTCCTCACCCCCTTCAGAAGAGCCATAAGGTTTGGCTAACTTTAAAAATGTTGAGAAGCTAAACGGAAGCAAAAGTAGATGGTGATATACCTATCTCGAGAAATACTTATTATAATGTGGATTTTATATTACTTAGTTGTTATTCTTTATTTGCTCATTTACTCCTTTTCCCCACCAAAATGAGAATATATATATGTGTGCATATAGGTGTATGTAGAGTGTGTGTGTGTACATATATATATGTATATATAAGAGTACACAGGGAAATTTTTTCTGTGTAATGGATTTGTTCACTGACTTTTATGAATACTGCAATGGGGGCCCTCACCTCACAAGTAGGAGGGATTATCCCCCACAGTTAGACATTTCCTCTAGCTCAACGCAGGGTCATCTACTAGAGACCTCAGCCTTGGAATCACACGTTCGTTGCCATTTTTGTTATTATTTGTGTTTCTTGGCTCTTATTTGTTCAGGGAGTAGATTGATCAAGTTTTATTCTAATTTCAATGATACATTGACAGATAAATACAGATGGCTAAGGACAAGGTAAAATTCATTTCTTTTAATGTCAATGGGCTATTAAATCCAATCAAACATAAGAGAATTCTATCCAAAATGAAAAATGAACAAGCCCATGTAGTATATTTACAGGAAACTCATTTAAGTGATAATGAGCATAAAAAACTAAAGAGAATGGGCTTCACTAATCTGTTTTTCTCCTCGTATAAATCAGGGCATAGGAGAGGAGTTGCTATTCTTATCTCAAGTAAACTAAATTTTGAAAAAGTATTCGAAATGGGAAATAAAGAGGGCAGATATATTCTGCGAAGGGGGAATATAGACGGCAATTCAGTTACTCTATTGAATATATACACACCCCCATGAAGTAATATTGGTTTCTTTCAGAAAATTACTGATATGGTAGCGGAAACAGAAGGTCTCCTGATATGTGGGGGAGACTTAAATTTACAATTACAACCAAACTTAGACTCTTCCAATAGAAAGATCTATGAAACAAAATCTTTACATAAGAAAGTTAATACACTTTTTGAGGATGTTGGTTTAATTGATATATGGAGCGACATTTTCCCTGACAGAAGGGATTACACTCATTATTCTGCCCCCCATTCTGTATATACAAGAATAGACTATTTCATAACATTTGGAAAAGACAAAGACAAAATAAACACCTGTGGAATTGGGACAATAGATGTAAGTGACAATGCAAATATATATTTATCTGTTGATTTTGACCTACTACCAAAGAATACTAATTGGAAACTAAATTCAAGTCTACTCAATGATCCGTACTTTAAGGAACAAATTAAAAAAGAAATTGGTCTCTACTTAGAATTTAATTATAATGGAGAGGTTTCACCTCCCATTTTATGGGATAATCTGAAGGCGGTCTTAAGAGGGAAAATTATAGCGATATCTTCATATAAGAAAAAAATAAGGAATAAAACATTAGAGGAATTACAAAATAGGCTGAAGGAACTAGAGAAAAAACACAAATTGAATTTGGCACAGGATACATTAGGGGAAATTAAAAGAATTAGGAATGAAATAAATAATTTGGCTCCACAAGAAATCAGGAAAAACTTAATGTTTCTAATACAGAGACAGTATGAAAGTGGATCAAAATCTATGAAAATACTGGCATGGAAAGTTCCAGGGGGAAGCATAACCCAAATTGACACCTTCTTGAATTCTCTAGAGTTACCCACTTTAAGCAAAGAACAAAATAGAATGATGACTGCTGACATAACTGAAGTTGAATTAAAAGCTGCAATTAGTAGGCTTAAATTAAGCAAGTCACCAGGATCAGATGGGTATACGACAGAGTGGTACAAAGAATTTAAAAATGAGTTAATTCCTGTTTTACTCCCCACACTGAACTGGGCTCCACAAAAGGCACAAATGCCACCCAGTTGGAAGGAAGTGATAATCTCAGCTATACTGAAAGAAGGCAAGGATAAAATGGAATGCGGGTCATTTAGACCAATATCCGTTCTTAATGTAGATTATCGATTATTTATCTCCATCACGGCCAAATGATTAGAGGAGTTTCTACCCATACTGATATGTAATGATCAGACAGGTTTTATAGGACAACGCCAGACACAAGACAATATACGAAGGACACTTCACATTATGGATCATATACAAAAAAATACAATCGAAGCAATGGTGAGAAGCGTGGATGCTGAAAAAACATTTGATTCGGTTAATTGGAATTTTCTTTACAGAGTTTTACATAGATTTGGTTTCCAAGACACAATTATTAAAACTATACAGACACTATATGACAATCCTACTGCTAGGATTAAAATCAATGGATATTTATCAAATAGTCTTACTCTAGAAAGGGGCATGAGACAGGGTTGTGCATGGTCACCGCTACTCTTCGCGTTATATCTGGAAACATTAGCTCAATACATTAGACAAAATGAATATATCAGGGGAATTACTATTAAAGGGACAGAGCATAAATTGGCTTGTTATGCGGATGACATTTTGATCTATCTAGGGCAACCGGCATACTCTTTACCTAAATCCTTTGAACAATATGGTCAATTATCAGGATACAAGATCAACATAGATAAAACCCAATTACTTTCATATTACTATAACCCACCAAGAGAAATTGAAAGTAGATACCCCTGGGCATGGCACACAGAGTCTTTCAAATAATTGGGCATCATTATGCCAAAAGATTTGACAAAATTATCAGAATGTAATTATCAGCCTTTATATAAAAAAAATTAAGGAAGATGTGGCAAGATGGAACCTGATTCCTTTTTTCAGTCTCAGTTCAAGGATTGAGTCTATTAAAATGAATATACTGCCCAGACTGTTATATCTCTTTCAGACTGTACCAATAGAGATTAATCAAAATCAATTCAATGAATGGAACAAGATGTTATCAAGGTATATTTGGCAGGGTAAAAGGCCTAGAGTTCGTCTCAAAACTTTACAATTAGCAAAGGAAAAGGGGGGATGAGGCCTACCTTCTCTTAGAGATTATTATTTTGCAGCACAGTTGAGAGCTGTGATATGTTGGTGCAACTCATCATATGACACTCAATGGAAAAACATTGAGGAGTGGGTACTTCCCATCCCCATACAAGCAATTTTGGTTGATAACAACCTGCAAAGGTACACAAATACTATTGATAACCCATGGGTGAAATTGACTCTTAAAATATGGAAAACTACTATAAAAGAATATAATCTAGAGGGAGATATTGTAATTCTTAAATGGTGTGCATATGACTCGGATTTTACACCAAATAAATTGGATGCTAGATTTAAGGACTGGACAGCTAAAGGAATAACAGTTCTTTGCAACATAATGAAAGAAGGAACATCGTTCAGTTTTGAAATGCTTAAAGAGAAACACTTAATTAGAAAAACACGATTTTTATCAGTATATACAGATGTGACAATATGTTAATAAGACGCTTAAAACTGTAACAAAGGCAAATACATGCTTGATAGAGCTATTTAGAAAAGCATTTAATTCAGATAACGGTAGTAGAATCATTTCAAGCACGTACAAGGGGTTGTCAAATCTTAAAACATATTCGACTTCATACATTAAAACAAAATGGGAGAAGGAGGGAGGGATAATTATATCTGAGGAAGAATGGACAACAATATGGAGGTATCAATGGAAGTGTACCAGTTCACAGAAATGGAGGGAGTTTGGATGGAAAAACTTGATAAGATATTTTATTACACCCTCTCAGAAATCCCATTATGATAGTAACCTCCCTGTTTGCTGGAGGAACTGTGGAAATCAAAATGCAAATCATTATCATATTTTTTTGGGACTGCTCTGACACAATGACCTACAAGATATCTTTAAATGTGAAATACCCTTAGAGAGTAAGACCATATATTTTGGATATATACCTCAAGAATGGTTGAAAAGAGATAAATATTTAATGAATATACTGTTGGTGGCTGGTAAAAAGACTCTTACTAGGAAATGGTTATCACAGGAGAGCCCAACTTTAAATGCATGGATGGAAATCACAAAGGACATTTACAAAATGGAGAAGAGAACAGCATGTTACTCATAAGCTGGAACAATTTGATTCATACTGGGAAAAATGGTTTAACTACATAATGCCTCATAGGCCTGATTTTATTGTCACAAATCAATGAATATATTTGTAAAAAAAAGATCACTTCCTAGTTCTTTCCTTTTGCTTGCTTTTTCTTTCCACTTTTTTTCTATAAGTGTATACCTCAGATAAATACTTTGTGGAGATTTGTGATATATATGTACAATGTCTGAAATACATCTTATGGAAATGTTTGTTTGATGATGAACTTCAATAAAAAAAAATTACAAGGAACTACAGGCCAGTGAGCCTAATACCAGTAGAGGGAAAGTTATTGAAAGGGATTCTGAGACAAAATTTGTTTGCATTTGGAAAGGTGAGCGGTGTGTGGTTTGTGGGCTGGAGTAGTGGTAGAGGCAGATACATTTGGGATATTTAGAGGCACATGGCTGATAGAAAAATGAAGGGCTATATAGGAGGGAAGGGTTAGATTTATCTTAGTGCAGGTTAAAAAGTCAGTACAACATCATGGGCCGAAGGATCCCGTTATGTTCTATGTTCAGTCGCAAGACTGACTGGGGATGATCAGCGTGTCATTTTATACATTTGATTGAGCTTTTTGAAAAGATGATTGAATGAGGGAAGAGCAGTAGATATTGCCTATGTGGACTTAAGCAAGACATTTGACAAGATCCCATGTAGTAGGTCAGTTTGGAAGGTTAGAACACACAGGGTACAGAATAAGCTAGCCAATGGGTTATGATATTGGCTTGATAGGTGATAATGGAAGGTTCTTTCTCAGATTGTCCAGTCGAGTACATTTATGGTCAGATGCAATAAAAACTTGTGTGCAGCAACATCCCAGGTGCATATGAACAGATAGATAACATTCACTGTAAAACTAAACGTAAGCATAAAATAAACATATATTTTACATTAATTGTTCAAGAACACAATAAAATCAAAAAAATGTTCATT
The DNA here is from genome assembly GCF_030144855.1 of Hypanus sabinus. Classification (NCBI taxonomy): domain Eukaryota; kingdom Metazoa; phylum Chordata; class Chondrichthyes; order Myliobatiformes; family Dasyatidae; genus Hypanus; species Hypanus sabinus. The sequence continues at coordinate 64,424,347 of NC_082718.1, read as the reverse complement.
ATAGTGCAAAGCCATCGAAGTATGACTGTACTGAAAGGGTGATTAGAGTTGTGCAGGTTAATTTAAGAACCAAATAGTTGAAGGGAAGTTGCTGTTTTTGAACCTGGTGATGTGGGACTTCAGGCTTCAGTAAATCTGCCTGATGATAGCCATGGGAAGATGACATAACCTTTATGTTGGGTGTCTTTGATGACAGATGCTACTTTTCTGAGGCAGCACCTCATGTAGATAGTTATGATGGTGGGGAGGGATGTGCCAATGATGTATTGGATTGAGTCCACTTGATTCTTACTTTGAATTGCTACCATACAGAACAGTCAAATTCAGTTTTGCTTTAACTTTCAATAAAGTTATTTTCAATTTTTTTTAAGAAGTTGTAGTAAAATGCTTTGGTTAAAGAATACATTGTCCTGTTTGCTTATTTCCAAGTAAGTTTAAGGAATAAGCACAAATTAATTACCGATTAAAAAGGGAATGGTGATACAAAACTAGGAACATGTTTTTGAAATGGAAGAAATGCCATTTCGTTAACAGAGCAGAAAGGAAGGAATTTTACATACACTTCTTTTCCTCTCATATCTTCAGCATGTGCCAAAGCCTTTTGAAATATAGTGGCTTTTAAATAGACCAAACAGAAGTTAAGTATAGCAAGTCCTGCAAACAACAAAATAACATACAGTATATTTTGCTTTAATTATATTTTTCAGGGATACATGTTGGATAGGACATGGAAGAGAATTATGCTACTGTTCTCTGAAGAATGCTATCAGATCTTTTCCATAGATCTTTTTCCAAAGCTAGTACTTCCAATAGTGTCACACTCCTTCAAGCCTGGAGGGGTTCAAGATAACTTTTAAACAGAACTCAGAATTTCACTACTAAGCAGTCCCGATACCAGCAAGTTGAAGTAGTGAGTAGATTCCATGCATTCTTTTAATATTCACTGTTTTATAGGGAAGAATTTTTAACATGGCAGAGACATAAAGTTACATATAAAAAATTCTTATAACCGACATCTGGTCTGGAACAGCAGAACAGACCTAACATACAAGTATCCTGTGCATTAGAGGGCTGAAACTGCTCTTAATGTTTTTGACTTCACAGCAGTTTTTTAAAAGTCAGCACCACAGAGTGCCCTCTTTTGGCTATTCAGTTTATCAGCAGCAGGTGGAATCTAACTAACAGAAGATCATTAGGACCCAACCATCTCGAGCGGGGTCAATCCCATCAAGTTCCATTCCACCTCTCCTTATGCCTGCAATGTATTACCTCCCACACATGCCCATTAACTTTCCTTTGATTCTTTCTGCACCAAGGAATATTTTTTACAGTGGCCAAATTTTAAAGATAAAAGATTCGCTTTATTTGTTATATGTACATCGGAGCATACAGTGAAATGTGTCAAATCAAATTAGTGAGGATTATATATTAGGCAGTAGCAAATATCGCCACACTTCCACTACCAACATAACATGCCCGTAATGTACTATCCCTAACCATACGTTTCTGGAATATGGGAGGAATCTGGGGTGCCCAGAGGAAACCAACGCGGTTACGGGGAGGACATAAAAACTGCTTTCAAACAGCAGTGCAAACAATGGTGTTGTGGTAGGGTTAACCTAACTGCTATGCTGCCATGCCACCCTCAGATGACTCTATTTTGGAACAAGATGTAGAAACCAGAGCAGTCAGCGGAGGCCCGGACTATCATGAGAGAGATCATGCAAACTCAATGTACAGAGTATGCAAAGACAAGTTTAAACCTGGCTCCCTGAAGCAGCACACCGACAAATTCACCACCATGCTACCTGAGGGAAGCTGATGCACAAATGTATAAGAAAAAGTCATAGAGATACAGGAAATAAGGAGAGGGGAAAAGGGATTGTGATCTATATTCTCTCTCCCAGAAAGATGATGAGTAAGTAAGAATATTTAAAGTGAGAAAGACAGAGTTCTGGACTACTGATAAATCAAAAATTATAGCATGTAGGCATAAAATTGCTGTTTTTTTTACACAGACAACAGTGCTGGGTATGGTGGTAGAGGTGATACACCAGGGACAGTTATTAGAGATAGGCACGTAATTGAAAAAAAAATAGAGGATAATGGACTGTGTAGTAAAGAAGGGCCAGATTAATCATGGAATAAATTAATGTAGGTTGGCACAACATTGTGGGCTGAAGGGCCTGTACTGTGCTGGAATGTTCTAAATGTTGGCAAGGCCATGAGTAAATTAAGAAAATGCATCCTTAGATATATTTTAGAGTTTTAACAGTAACCAAAATTATCAACTTTTGAGTAGAACCCATTCATAGTAAGTATGGCTGAGTAGCCTGCTCCTGTATTATTTTAAGAATACGGTTTATTGGTTATTGACATTTGCCACATCATGTTTTCAACTGCAATTATGTCCTTTAAAACTAATAATTAATCATGTTACAAAAATGGATCTTATACAATTTTGGTCTATAAATCAAAAGGAATTTGACATTATCTCAATTGTTCAAGCCATAGACTTCTTTCACCTGTTCCAGATTTCTCTGATCTGTTAGTTTTTTTTTCTTCAGGAAGCAAGCATGAGAGGGTGTACAGGAGTGAGATATGCCAACTAGTGGAGTGGTGCTGCAGCAACAACCTGGCACTCAACATCAGTAAGACGAAAGAGCTGATTGAGGACTCCAGGAAGGGTAAGACGAGGGAACACATACCAATTCTCATAGAGGGATCAGAAGCGGAGAGAGTGAACAACTTCAAGTTCCTGGGTGTCAAGATCTCTGAGGATCTAACTGGTCCCTCCCAACATATCGATGTAGTTATAAAGAAGATACTTTATTAGGAGTTGAAAAGATTTGGCATGTCAACAAATACACTCAAAGACCTCAATAGATGTACCATGGAGAACATTCTGCCAGGCTACATCACTGGCTGGTATGGGGGGAGGGGGCGCTACAGCACAGGACCTAAAGAAGCTGCAGAGGGTTGTAAATCTAGTCAGCTCCACCTTAGGCATTAGCCTACAAAGTGTACCCAGGACATCTTCAGGGAACAGTGTCTCAGAAAGGTAGCGTCCATTATTAAGTACCTCCAGCACCCAGGGCATGCCCTTTTCTCACTGTTACCACCAGGTAGGAGGTACAGAAGCCTGAAGACACACACTCAGTGATTCAGGAACAGCTTCTTCCCCTCTGCTATCTGAATCCTAAGTGGACAATGGACCCTTGGACACTACCTTACTTTCTTTAATATACAGTATTTCTGTCTTTTGCATGTTTTAAAATTTATTCAATATATGTATACTGTAATTGATTATTTATATAATTTTATTTATTTTTTATTTTCTATATTATGTATTGCATTGAACTGCTGCTGCTAAGTTATCAAATTTCATGTCACATGCTGGTGATAATAAACCTGATTTTGATTCTTATAATAATGAAGGCAAAGTGTTAATAAAAGAGCAAAAAGCAAGAGGAACTCAGCGGGTCAGGTAAGATCTGTGGAGAGAAATAGACAGTCAACATTTGAGGTCAAGTTCCTCAACTAGCCTGAAAGGAGACTAAAGACAGCCAGTATAAAGAGAAGCCAGCAAGATGGGACCTGGGCAGAAAACCAAAGCAACACATACAAAATGCTGGAGAAACTCAGCAGGCCAGACAGTATCTATGGGAAAAAGTAAAGAGTCAATGTTTCAAGCCAAGACCCTTCATCAGGTCTGGAAAGGAAGAGAAGCCAGAATACAAAGTTGGGGTTAGGGGAGGAAGTATAAGGTGGAAGGTGATAGAAATCAGGAGGAGAGAGGTTTGATTTCTTCCAGTAGTTGCCTCCCCCTCTCCTTCACCATTCCCCATTTCTGTTTCCCTCTCTCACCTTACCTGCCCATCAGCTCCCTCTGGTGCTCCTCCCCTTTCCCTTCTTTCCATAGTCTTTTGTCCTCTCCTATCAGATTTCCCCTTCTCCTGCCCTGTATCTCGTTCACATATCAATTTCCCAGCTTTTTACTTCAACCAGTCCCTCTCTCCTGGTTTCACCTATCACCTGCCACCTTGTACTTCTCCCCTCACCCTTCGTACTCTGACTTCTCCTCTTCCTTTCCAGACCTGATGAAGGGTCTCGGCCCGAAATGTTGACTGTTTATCCTTTTCCATAGATACTGCCTGGCCTGGTGAATTTGTCCAGCATTTTGTGTGTTTTACTTTGGATTTCCAGCATCTGCAGATTTTCTTGTGTTTGCAAAGGAAAATAACCCTTTGGTATCGACTGGATGGGCTGAAGGGCCTGTTTTTGTGCCTTCGTGTTCTATGAGTCTAAGAGTTGGCAAATAATATATGCTAGATGAGGAGTGATGATAGGCAGATGGAGGTGGGAAGAGTGGAAATAGGGCTGGGAGGTGAAATGGCTGTGGACGATGGAAGCTAAGAGGAAAGGAGGAGGGAGCATGGAATCAAATAAGAGAGGTTGACAGGCAGATGGGAACAGTGGGGGGGGGGGGAAGAGAACCTAGTGAGAGTGTGTTAGGTGATGGATAGATGGACTAGGTGGAAGAAGGGGGAAATAAATAGGCTGATCAGTGGCTAAAGGATGGGATGATCAGGAAAAAAAATGACTGAAAAAAGGAAGAAAAAAGGAGGCAGATTATCTAAAACTGGACAATTTAGTACTCGTGCCATTAAGTTGTAGACTACCCAGATAGAACATGAGGTGCTGCTTCCTTCTTTGTGTTTGGCATGCTGGTAGAGGAGGAGGCTGAGGACAAGCAGGTCAGTGTGAGAAAGGGAATGGGAATTAAAATGGCTGGCAACTGAGTGCTCCAGATATCATTGGATTGCAGGCACTCAACAATTCAATCACCACATCTGTATGGCATTGTATGTAGAGGAGGCCACATCGAAAGCACTGAGTGCAATAAACAAGGTCGGGGGGGGGGGTGCATGCTAATCTTTGTTAAACTTCAATATAGATTTGAATTCTCTTAAATATAGAGGACCGATGAATAATCTGTTTGGGATGACTAAAGGACAGGAAGCAACGAATAGCAGAAAATTGCAGTTGTTGAAAACTAGAAATGTAATTCTGAAGATGCAGATCAGGACAGGCGGATAGGTGACAGGGAAAAAAGTTAACGCTTTTGAAGAAGGGGATGAAATATCTGGCTGGATGTACTGTAGGTACACAGATACTGAAGGATCAAAAATAAACTTTATTTGCTACATTCATTTACATATATTATGAACTGACTGTGGTGTGTTGGCACAATATGCAACAATTCCAAAGAATAAAGAATTATATAAAAATCAGTTAGAGGTTATAGTATGGATATGTAATAAAATGTGAATACCAGCATGTATTTACAATGTAATCAGCATTATAAAAAGTATTATGTGGCAAGGGAAACAAAGTTAAGGGAATGAAACACCTGAGCTGTTAGGCATTTACAGTTCTGATTGAGATATTCTAAATGAGATTGAAAAGATTTTCTCCATTAGGGAAAACAAAAATTAATCTATGTTTTCGATTATACAGGGCCTTGAAATCGCACCTAAAATATCATGTGCAATTTGGTTTCCTGAAAATGGTCTTTCTAAAGAGAGGATATTTTTACTGCAGGGAAAGTGTGGCTTAGACTCAGGGTGACAGGTCAATTACGTATATGAAGAGAGATTGGCCAGGTTTGTCTCTACTTTTTGGAGTTTATAAAAATGGGAGATCAATCATTGACTCTTACATGGCTCCACGAGGAAGATATGTGGATCTTCCTGCTCAGTGCCCTCCAAGACCATAAACCCATTACCAACCCCAGCCCTCCTCAGGCTCCTCTGCACAAACCCGAACTCATGCGCTTCCTCCCGCAAGGTTTGATGGGACATGGGTGTCCGTCACCCAATCAGAAGGCGGGGCTTGCGGAGAGGCGCGCACAGAGGGAGTCGGCGGCGGGCGGCGGGCGGCGGACGACGATGGAGCGGCCGCAGCAACGGCTCTGCCATGGCGACAGCATCTCCTTCACGGACCAGTGTGCTTGGACCACACGGCACCTGGCGCTGACACTGCGCGTAGACTTCGAGTGCCGCCGGCTGCAAGCCCGTGCTGCGCTAACGGTGGAAGCGCTGCGGGATGGGCTGGCCTCTCTGGTACGTGCCGTCCGGGGTGGCGAACGGTGAGGGAGAGGAGCTTCTTCCCGAGACCGGTGTGCGGTACCACGGCTTGTTCTGGGCTGCCCCTCGGCCTCGCCTTGCCTCTGTCGCCGGGAGAGATTGGTGATATCTGGCGGGTTGAACGGGGTGGAATGAAATGGGATGTTGGGGCTGTGGTCATTTTTGGAGAGCACTGAGTCCCGTAAGTTGGTGTGGTTCCTATATCGTTCCTGTATCGTGGTCTTATGTTGCAAATATATGCCTTTTGCCTTGGAATGAGGTGTCGCATAAGTTGCATGGATGAGTTTTAAGGTGCATTGCTCACTAAATCTTGATCTTTTTTATAATTGCCAAACAAACAACGCAATATAGTACTTGTATCAGGAGGAGAATTGCGGTGGTATTTCAGTGACCTGGGTTTGATGTGGACGTCTGGTGTGTCAATCTGTACGCGTTTTTCAAGTGGGTTCCTATCCGTGTCCCAAACTTGTGCTGGTTGGAAGGTTGATTGGCCCATAAGTTATTCCTAGTCTACGTGGTAGTGGAATCAGAAGTTCAGAGGCATCTGGGAGAGAATAGCTTTCGAGGCAATGTGTGGAAGAATTGAATTGACAAGAGAGGTTTAGTGTGATGAATAACTTACCATAGTATCAGAAAGAAATATATACAAATATGAAAATGTAATCAGTGAACTGTTCAACTTAATCCTTGTAATCACTTTCCCTCGTTTCAAATGTTACTCCTCATTAAAGTTGAGAGGGGTTTTATTAGGAATATTTTCTCAGTGTGGTTGCAACCTGAAGCTCTCTACCTGAAGGAGTGCTAGAGGTAGCACCTCTCAACGCTTAAAATTTAGAAAAAAATATTTGAAATGTTATGGCATAGAAGGCTACTTTATGATTTCTGGGAAATGTCTTTAATAAAGACAGGTGTGTTTTATGCTGTGTTCATTAGTTGGGCAGGTCTTATTTTTGCCTGTTATGTCTTTTAATTTGCACTTGCTATTTGTCTTGGTGACTGATGCTTTTTTACTCTCTTGTGCAATCTGGCAGTTAATCAGCATTATCTGATTCTCTGTGCCAAGAAATGTTGATAGGATCTCAGTTCCAAAGTTGCAGAGAAACTGCATCCATTTATGTGTTTAAACAAATAACGTTGCTAAAACTGAGAATGTGGTAGGTTTGGGGAGAAATGTTTCCTTTTAAAATTCTGGAGTTTGTGTGTTGTCAATGAAATTTAAATGCTTTTTTGAAAACTGGATTTGAAAAGCATTGACAGACATTAAAGAATGGTATGGTCAGCTTTTAGTAAAATTGAAAGCACACTTCTGTGTGGTCATCCCTTTTAATGGGATTTCTGTGAAAATTGCATCAGAGCACCTGAGAAAACGCAAAGCATTTACTGTGGAGTAAGCAATGAGCTAATTTTGACAACTTCTTGTTGAATTGACCCTTGGATCGTACACTTTGATTTGATATTATCTTTCTGAAATTTGCTGACATTAAAAAGGGGTAATAAATTGTAGATGTTGACATTTTATTACATTGTAAAAAATTGTCAATGTAGACATTTTATTACATGATTTAAAAAAAAGTCTGCAATTTATTACACTTCTTTCAAAGTCCCACTCCCACTTAACTGTAAAGCTCTGCAAACCTTGCTATCTGTTAAAATCTTGCCACAGGTTAATTGAATGGTACCATTCCCAAAAGACCCTTGGTTCTGCAAAAATAATTAAAACAGTAAACAGCTTTCCATTTTTTTTACTCTTGCAGACAAAAAGTCAGATAGGAGTCTAGTGCTAAGATTTTTAGTAAACTGAAGTCAAGAGTTACAAAACAAAGTCCAAGTGATAGTTTTATAGTAGTTATATAAAATACTGTGTTTCAAATGCATAAAGGGCAAAACAAACATTTCTGCATGAGAAGGTGGTCCTTTTAAGATGATTATGATCAGCCAAGTCATTTAAATGTATAGTGGATTCTGGATGATTTGGACACATGGGAGCCAGTACATTTTGGCTCAATTAAGTGGCTGCCCCAATTAGCTAAGGTCTCATGAAATTGTTAAAAAGGTATTTAAAAACAGCCTACTTGACTGAGTAATAAATTATGTATTTAAATGCAATACACAATAAATTGGAATGTAACCGAAACTACTGCACCTACTATAAAACCGAAACTACTGCACCTACTATAAAGCTTTTTGTTCCTAATTGTTATTGACAGAAGAATTCATTTAGTGGATGCGGGTGTGTTCTTTTGACTGTAAATGAACAAAATCAGCACAGATATCTAGTGCAGATAGTGGGTTGCCTCCAAACAGTGCCTATGATAATTGAATCCTTCAAATCTTCACTTTAATTGTAACAGTCAAGACGATTGATACCTTAATTCTTCCTAGAGCCTAACTTGTTGGAAGTAGTGAAATCATTTCATTTTCATTCCCAGCCATTTCTGGCATCTCCAAACCTGAACAGTTGAAGCCACAGTGAGTAAAACAGTTCTGAATTGTCTTACTGTTTATTTCTTGCCAACTATCAGAGACAAAAAATCACTGCTTTTTGAACACAGACACACAAATGAAACTCTTTTAAAAACTATTCGCTCTAAGTCAGGTATACCGTCTAATAGCCACACGATATGCACACATTGACATTAGTTAGCAAGTGTTCACCAACAGACTCCTGTCTCAAATAAGCAAAGGGAATCCTGGCTATTTTCTAGTTTTGTTTTTGTTCTTTAAGAGTTGTCCCAAGTAAGCAACTGCCCCAATTAACTGTTGGCCCAGTTAACCAGAATCCACTGTATTGTGAAGAGCTGAGATTCTAAGAGCATCACTTACTCAATTATGCCAGCCATAATGTTTTCTTATTATCCTATTTTATTTTGCTCTCCATGAGTGATGTTAATCATAATCCACTAATATCTCAATCCTTTTATACAAGATATTTCTAATGTTAGAAGCGAAAGTTCTCTACTTTAGGAGAAAATCCTCCACAGGACTCCTGACGAAGGGTCTCAGCCTGAAACGTCGACAGCACTTCTCCCTAGTGATGCTGCTTGGCCTGCTGCGTTCCATCAGCATTTTGTGTATGTTGCTTGAATTTCCAGCATCTACAGATTTCCTCGTGTTTACCAAACATGTTGCTTGTTTTTGGTAGATGTGTCCTGCGCATGTGCAGGTGGAGGAGTTTCGCAGAAATCTCCGTTTCAGTGTGGATAGAGATAATTTCAAAAAAGCATTGTGTGGATGCCTATCGTTTTTACGCGAAACCGGCGTTTTCAAAATTATCCGGTGAATGTAGCCTAAATGCTAGCAAGCTGGTCAAACGATTAGTTAAGAAGACAAACAGCATTTTGGACTTAATTGTAAAAGGAATGGATTTTAAAGATGAGATTTTGTTGTAATTGTACAGGGTATTGGTGAGGCTGCATCTGGAATACTGTGTACAGTTTTAGTCCCCTTACCTAAAAACAAAAGCTAGAATAATACTGGTGATAGTATTAAGGAAATTCACCGGGCTGATTCATGGGTTAGAGGGTTGACCTTCCAAGACTGAGTAGCTTGGGCCCATATTCCTTAGAGTTCAGAAGAATGACCTTGTTCAAAATGCAATATCCTGAGGAGTGTGACAGGATAGATGTTGAGATGTTTTCACTAGTGTAGAGAGTCTCTAGGAAGGGAATATAGTGATAAAATAAGGGGCCAGTCATTTAAAACTGAGCTAATTAGACTATGTTCTTGCCCAGGGTGGTGAATCTCTGCAGTTCTCTGCCTGGCATGCGGTGGAAGCTGGATCTTCAGAAGTAATTAAAATGGTTATGGATAAATATTTGATAGATTGACATATAGAAGGGTATATAGAAATGGCCTAGAAGAGTAATTGATGGTAGCTTATATCAGCCATAATTGTATAAAATGGTGAGGCAGGCTCGAAGAACATGATGGTGTTCTGCTCCTATTTGCTTGTGTTCTTGTGATGTAATTAACTTGCTGGAGAAGGTTTTCACTTGCTCTCATGAAGTAAAACAATATTTTAATGGCACATATCATTTTCACAATTTAAATGGTGCATCCACAGAACTAATTTAATTACCACTGTGTAAAGCTCAGAAAATAATGATGTGTAACTTTCCATACTTTGTTTGGACTCAGTATTTGCATTTTATTTACAGACCTTGGATACACGAGACCTTGAAATAATCAAGGCTACTAGCAATGGACTTGAAGCAAAATTTTCACTTGGAGAAGAGCACAGCTTTAAAGGAACACCCTTGACCATTTCCCTTCCATTTGAATTGTTACGGTATGGATATTAAATCTGTTGAAGTCTTAATTTGGCTCATCAGCATCCATTGTACTAAGCAATTTCATGGCAGTGCAGGTGTAAATGACGAGATGGGCTAAATGTAGCAGATTATAGAGATCTGATCTAATTTTAAAAGCTTTCATTATGTCCTTTATTTTATCTTTTGTTATAGGCTTCTGTGTTCAGCTTCAAAATGGCAACTGCCTGTACAGTACTTGCTGCAGTTACGTAAGGATATAGAACAGTATAGCAAAAAACACTATGACATTAGCCTGAGCATGGCAAAATTTCTGCTCATGAATAGCTCTTAAACTGAATTGGATATGAAAGCAAGTCAATTGGAAGATGAGAAGGGGGAATTGATATTGGGTAATGTGGAAATGGCTGAGGCCTTGAATGATTATTTCATGTCAGTCTTTGTGGTGGACATGTCTAACACACCAAAGAGATATTATGTATGTGATGGTAGGTGAGGACCTCGATACAATCACTGTCAATAAAGAGCAAATTAATAGGTGTAAAGTTAGACAATCCTCTGGTCCTGATAGGATGCACCACTGAACAAAACGGTTGTAGTAGATACCAAAATACTCTGGACTCTGGGCACGTTCCGGCAGATTGGAAGACAACAAATGTAATATCACTGTTTCAAAAAGAATGTAGGCAAAAGGCAGGTAACTATAAGCCAGTTAGCTTAATGTCTGTAGTCAGGAAAATGCTTGAAGCTATCATTGAGGAAGAAATAACAAGACATCCAAGTAGAAGTGGTTCCATCAAGGCAGACATGAGGGGCAGGTCCTGTTCAACAAACTAACTGGAATTCTTTGAGGATATAGTGAGTACAGTGGATAGAGGGGAATAGGTGGATTTGTATACATGGTTTTCTAGAAGATTTTCAATAATGTGTCACATAGAAGACTTATCCATGAGGTATGAATGTATGAACTTGGGGTATTGTATTACCATGTAATAAACACAAGAGATTCTATTGCCTTGGATATCCAGCATCTGCATACACAAAACGCTGGAGTAACTGCCAGTCAGGCAGAAAGTATGGAAAGGAATAAACAGTCAATGTTTCAGGCTGAGACCCTTCATCAGGACTGGAAAAAATGGGGAAAGAAATCAGAATAAGGTGGGGGTTGGGGAAAGATACTCTGCAGCCATGATGAACTCGCCCTCAGGTTGGAGAACCAGCATGTCATATTCTGTCTGGGTTGCCTCTAACCTGACTGCACGAGCATTTATTTCTCTAAAGTTCAGTAATTTCTAAACCCCCCCCCCCACTCTTTCTATTCACCATTGTGGTTCCCCACATACCCCTTCTCTTCTCCTCACCTGTCCATCAACTCCCCCTGGTTCCTCTCCTCACCTCTCACCCATGGTTCACTCCCTGGTCAGATTTTTCCTTCAGTCCTGTACTTCTATCATCTACCACCTCCCAGCTTCTCACTTCACTCCCTTCCACACCCACCCACCTTCCCTCTTGCCTGGTTTTCCCTATCACCTGCTAGCTTGTATTCTTTCCCCTCCCTTCCAATGACGCTGCCTTACCAGCTGAGTTCTTCGAGCACTTTGTGTGTATTAGCATGGGTAGAAGATTGGTTAACCAGTAGAAGGCAGTTGGGATAAATGGGTGTTTCTGTGGTTGGCAGTCTGTTATATGCGGAATGCCGCAAGAGTCTGTGTTGGGCCTGCAACTGTTCATGATGCACGTTAACAATTTGGAAGATGGGATGTACTGTGGTGTATACGTTTGCTGATGTCTCTGAATAGACTGGGAAAGCAAATTGTGCAGATGATATGGAAAGTCTGAAGAGAGATATAGATAGGTTCAGTGAATGGGCATGGGTGTGGTAGATGGAGTACAACATTGGTAAATGCAAAGTCACCCATATGGAAGGAAAAATAAAAGATTATTTAATTGGTGATAGGTTGGAGCATGCTTTTGTGCAGAGTAGCTTGGGAGTGCTTGTGCATGAATCACAAAAGGTTGGTTTGTAGGTGCAATAGGATAACAAGAAGGGAAATTAAATGTAGGCCTTCATTGCTAGAGGAACTGAATTTAAGAACAGAGAGGCTATGCTGCAACTTTAGAGTGCTAGTTAGACTGCTCCTAGAGTACTGTTGGTAGTTCTGGTCTGCTTACTTGTGAAAGGATATTTTGACTTTGGAGGTTGTGCAGAGGAGGTTAACCAGGTTGATTCTGGAGATGAGGGGGTTACCATACGAGGTGTGATCGAGTCACCTGGAACTATACCTGCTGAAGTTCAGAAGAATGAGAGAGAATCTTATAGAAACACAAATATAATTATGAAAGACACAGATGAGATAGAAGCAGGAAAATTGTTTCCGCTGGTCAGTGAGACAAGAAATAGGGAGCATAGCCCCAGATTCAGGGGAATAGATTTAGGACGGAGGGTGTGAGACTGCTTTTCTCAGAGTAGTGAATCTGAAATTCTGTGTTCAGGGAAGTAGTAGAATATATATTTAAGATGCAGTGTATTTTTACATAGAAAAGAAGTGTCATGGGGAAAAGGCAGGTAGGTGGAGTTGAATCTATGGCCAGATCAGTCATGATATTTTTGAATGGCAGAGCAAGCTCAATGGACCAGATGGCCTACTCCTAATTGTTATTTGCCTATGTTCTTGTACATAACAAACAAGTTAACATGAATTTAAATGAACATATTCACAGAATCATGCAGCACTACAGTACAGAAATAGGCCTTTTGGCCCATCAAATCTATGCCAAACTGTTATTCATTCTTGACCCATCAACCACACCTGGAATATAGTTGTCCGTATCCATGTACTTATCCAAGCTTCTCTAAATGTAGCAAATGTGCCTGCATCCGTCACTTCTGCAGCAACTTGTATACTCACTCTTCCCTCTGAGTGAAGATGTTTTCCCCCAAGTTTCCTTTAAATCACATTTCACCCTTAACACATGACCTCTATTTCTAGTCTCGGTGAATGTTAGTGGAAAAAGCCTGTTTGCATTAAAACTAATCTCTATCTCTTGTAATGTTGTATACCTCTATGAATTCTCCCCATGTTCTCCTACGCTCCAGGGAATAATGTCCTAACCTGTTCAACCTTTCTTGATAACGCAAGACCTTAAGTTTTGAAAACATCCTTGTAAGTGTTCTCTGCATTCATTCAATCAATCATATTAAATATCTTTTCTGTAGGTAGGTGACCAGAACTACATGCAATACTCTAAATATGACCTCAGAAACTTCTTGTACAACTTCGACATAACATCCTAACATCCTTTATGAAGGGCAATGTGCCAAAAGCTCTCTTTACTGTCCTATCTACTTGTGATGCCACTTCCAAGGAATTATGGATCTGTATTTCCAGATCCCTCTGTTCTACAGCACTCCTTATTGCCCTTTCATTCACAGTGCAAGACCTGCCCTGGTTTGTCCTCCCAAAGTGCAACACCTCACACTTGTTTGCATCAAATTCCATCTGCTGTTTTCAGCACACGTCTCCAGTTGGTCCAGATCCCACTGCAAACTTTGATATCCTTCCTCACTGTCCACTACACCCCCAATCTTTTTTGTCATCTGCAAATTTGCTGATTCATCTTACCACATTATCATCCAGATCATTGATATATGACAAACAGCAACACACCTAGTACCAATCACTGGCTTCTTTCCCAAAGCCAGTGTGAAATCCAATTTACTACCTCATCCTGAATGCCAATGCCTGAATCTGTTTGACTAGCCTTCCATTTGGGTCCTTGTCAAAGGCTTTGCTAAAGTCAATCTAAACAATATCTACTCCCTTTCATTCATCATCTTTCCTGGTAACTTCCTCAAAGCTGTATAAGATTGGTTAGGCATGCCCTAGGATATACAAAGCCATGTTGCTGATCCTTAATCAGGCCCTGTCTATGCAAATACTCGTATCTGGTCCCTTGAAATACCTTCCAATAACTTGCCCACTACTGACGTCAGCCTCACCAGCCCATAACTTTCTGACATTCTTAGAACCTTTCTCAAACAATGGAACAACATTAGCTATTCTCTTACCCATAGCTGATGTTTTAAATATCTGCAGGGCCTGAGCAATTTCTGCACCAGCTCCCACAAGGTCTTGTTATCTCAAGGCAGCAGAGCTTCCTCTTTTGTAACTACCTCACTGCTGTTTCGACTCATTTCTATAGACCGTCACTCTCCTGAGTAAATGGAGATGTCAAAAATTCATTTGGATTTACCTCATCTCTTTAGCTCCATCCGTAGATGACCATGCTGATCTTCAAGTGGACAAATTTCTACTCTGTACTGATCTCTATAATTTCTAATCTTAGAGGCCAGCAGACAGTGGTGGAGGTTTCATATGCAACATCTCCAAAATCTTCAGCTCTACAGTGGCTCACTGCTGAGCAAACTGCTGGGAAGAAACACCCTTACCTGTTCAGCCAATGTCAGGTACGATCATTATCAAAGCAATGTACTGTGTTTTTTTTTGTGGAAAGTAAATAATGCATCTGGGTATATTGTTGGTCTTAAGTTTGGACTGATGTTGAAATTGAGGTCATTTTCACTATGTGATGTTTTGCAATTGAATGTTGAAGAAATTGAACTATCACATTACACGACCACATAAAAAGTCATTTTATTATTCATTCTACCATTTTTGTAATCTAGACACATCTTGTTTCTTATCTTAAAATGTTATACAATGTTACTGTGTCTGATAACTATTTCTGATGAGGTTAACTTTCAACTGTAGAAATGATTATCTTAGTGTTGTGTTAGAACTGTTTTGGTAAGTGGTTCCTCTGAATTGCATCAGGAAAGAAAATGTGCAGATAGTGCCTATTTTCTCTGTGGCTGTTCCCCTCAGCAACAAGTATACTGCTTTTGATACTGTTGGGGAGCATGACCTACCAGGGAAAAGCTGCAGCAGTCAGGTCTCTGACAATCAGTCTGACTCTGTGGTTCAGAAGGGAAGGGGAGAGAAGAGTAGAGCGGTGATGATGGAGGATCAATAGTTAGAGGAACAGACTGAAGATTCTATGTATGTAAAAGAGATTTCCAGATAGTACTTTGCCTCTCAGGTGCCAGGGTTAGGGATGTCTCAGATCGTGTCTACAGCATTCTTGTGGGGGTGGGTGAGCAGCCAGAACTCGTAGTACACATTAGTACCAACTACATAGCTAGGAAAAGGGATGAGGTGTTGGAAGGAGAATGTAGGGTGATGAACCTCTTGCATGAGTTGATATATGGAACAGTGACATGGTCGTTAAAGAGACTTGTCTGTCACAAGAGCAGGAATTGCTACTGGAAGTTCTGGAGTTTAGATGTTTCAAAAGGGACTGGGAGGAAGTAAAAGATGGTGGGGGTGGCATTGCTAATCATGGGTAGCGTTGTAGCTGCAGAAAGGGAGAATGTCGTGGACAGATCCTCTACTGAGTGAGGGTAGAAGTTAGAAACGGGAAGGGAGCAATCACTGTATTGGGAGTATTCTATAGACCCTGTAATAGCAACAGAGACACTGAGGTGTAGATCAGGAGGCAGATTTTGGAAAGATGCGAAAATAATAGTGCAAAGGGCTTTTGTAGGTACCAAAGGGCAGGATGCAGAGCTGTGCTGAGAAATAGCAGATAGAGTTCAACCTGAAAATGTGAAGTGATTCACTTTGGAAGGTTAAACTTGAAGGTAGAATTCAGGGTTAATGGCAGGATTCGTAGCAGTGAAGGGGAATAGAGGGATCTTGGGGTCCAAGTCCATACCATAGATCCTCAAGCTGCAGCACGTTGATAAAATGGTTATGTCGGCATATGGTGTGCTAGCCTTCATTAGTTAACGGATTGAGTTCAAAAGCCATGAACTAAAATTGCAGCTCTATAAAATCCTGGTTAGACCACTCTTGGAGTATTGTTTTCAGTTCTGGTCCGCTTATTATATGAATGTGAAAGCTTTGGAAAGTGTACAGAGAAGATTTACCAGGATGTTGTCTGAACTGGAGAGCATGCCTTGCAAGGATAGGTTGAGTAAACCTGGAATTTTCTCTGGGGAGAATGCAGATATCGAGGTGACATGTTAGAACTGTTCAGGGTGCTAAGAGGCATAGATTATATAGCTAGAAACTTGTAATTCTACTGATGCATGTGTCACACAGGTGAGAAACTGCTAGAAAATTCAGCAGTCTAATGAACAAGGAGGCAATTAAAAGAGGGAGAGGACTCTGACGGTTTTGATAACACTTTTAATTGTGACCTTGAGAGAGAGAGTACGGCGCCAGCTGAGACACGAGCTGGGAAGTCACCATGGTAACAGCTCAGAGCGGTTGAGCTAACAGACGGCTGGAATTTCGAATGGATTATAAAAAGTTGAGGCTTTTGGTCTGATAAGGGCAGAGGAGACACGACATGGGAGAATTGCGGAAGCTACCCAAGAAACGACTGGTGGAGTTTAAGACCACCATGAGGGTGGAGGCCACGGACCGATTATTTTCGACCAGTGTGGGTAAGAGCTTGCCTTTGGGGGTCTGATGGTGAACCCGTGCCATGGGTTAGTAGACCTTTCCCTAGAGTATCTCTGTCCATCTGTGTCTGTGTGGGGTTCATAAGAAGTGACTCTTAAAAACTTCGGAAGCAAGAACAACTAAAGCTGCCAACTTAAGCATCAACTCAATTAACTCTCTCCATCAATTCAACGATGCAACACAAAGTGAACTGAACTG
Source organism: Hypanus sabinus (assembly GCF_030144855.1). Classification (NCBI taxonomy): domain Eukaryota; kingdom Metazoa; phylum Chordata; class Chondrichthyes; order Myliobatiformes; family Dasyatidae; genus Hypanus; species Hypanus sabinus. The sequence goes on along the minus strand of NC_082718.1, from coordinate 64,407,202 downwards.
CTTAAACTTACCTGACACCGTAAGACTGATATCTACCTCTGGGACTATTATCTTTGTATCCACACACACATTTACAGAGATGTATAATAGTTTATAACCTGTATCGTATTATCCAGTTTTAAATATATTAATTTGTAGTAGTAATAAATATAATCTTAATTTATAGTAAACCAGAATCCAGGTGTGTTCCATTTCTGCTGGTCCTTTGCAACTTGTCACGAGATTCGTGACATATGCTAGAAGTTGGAGCTTCAAGGGAATTAGAAACAAAGACCAGTTTGGGAAAATATCACTTGCAATTTCAAGCTGATTTGAGAGACTGCTGTTCATTTAAAAGTTTCATTCAGGATCATCAGATGATCCAAAGGAACATCTTAACTTTAATTAGACATGCAACAGGTCAATACTCAAAAATCTTAATTTGAGGCAGCAATTTTCAGTGTTCTCTGTTCTATGATACTCTCTTAACCATTATACATTTCAATTAATAATATAAATTCTGTTTCAGCATGTGTTGCTTCATTGATTGGCAAGCAAGGTTTTAAGTGTAACTGTATAATTTTAATTAGATCTTATTCTTCAGAGACCAATAAAATTATCCATATTTCCTTTAAATTTTATGATGTTTTAAATTCACTGAATATTGCTGATAACCTTGAAGTTTTTGTATGAGCAGCAGTCTCTGGTATCAGCTTGAAATTGCTGTAGATAATTTCCAAACTTTGGTTTATGCTTGCAATTCTGTTGAAGCTCTAATGCAAACATGCAGCAACTCCCATCATGAGCTATATTGATGTTTATTTTCACATTTAAATCTGAGAACAGAGTTATCAAACGAAAAGGAAACCACTTATAGATTTATCTTCAGGATTAAGTGTTTCAAATGTAACCTGATACTTTAGCTGAAAAAGAAACTTTTGGATACTCTGATAGTCTTCTATGTGGGATGGATAATTTGGATGTGCTGGTGATCTGCCTTGATCCAATAATTTCATAGAACATTGAATATAACAGTGCAGTCCAGGACCCTTCGGCCCACAATGTTGTACTGACCTTTTATAGACAATAGTTGCAGGAGTAGGCCATTCAGCACTTCGAGCCAGCACCGCCATTCACTGTGATCATGGCTGATCATCCACAATCAGTACTCCATTCCTGCCATCTCCCCATATCCCTTGACTCCACTATCTTTAAGAACTCTATCCAATTCTGTCTTGAAAGCATCCAGAGAATTGGCCTCCACTGCCTTCTGAGGCAGAGCATTCCACAGATCCACAACTCTCTGGATGAAAAAGTTTTTCCTCAACTCTGTTCTAAATGGCCTACCCCTAATTCTTAAACTCTGATCTCTGGTTCTGGACTCTCCCATTATCGGGAACATGTTTCCTGCCTCTAGCGTGTCCAATCCCTTAATAATCTTATATGTTTCAATCAGATCTCCTCTCCTTCTAAATTCTAGTGTATACAAACCCAATTGCACCAGTCTTTCAACATATGACAGTCCCACCATCCTGGGAATTAACCTTGTGAATCTACGCTGCACTCCGTCAATATCAAGTGTGTCCTTCCTCAAATTTGGAGACCAAAACTGAGCACAGTTCTCCAGGTGTGGTTTCATTAGGGCCCTGTACAACTGCAGAAGGACCTCTTTGCTCCTATACTCAACTCCCCTTGTTATGAAGGCCAACATGCCATTAGCTTTATTCAATGCCTGCTGTACTTGCATGCTTACTTTCAGTGACTGATGAACAAGGACACCTGGATCTCGTTGTACTTCCTTTTCCTAACTTGACACCATTCAGATAGTAATCTGCCTTCTTGTTCTTGTCACCAAAGTGGATAACCTCACATTTATCCACGTTAAACTGCATCTGCTATGCATCTGCCCACTCACCCAACCTGTCCAAATCACCCTGCATTCTGATAACATGCTCCTCACATTTTACGCTGCTACCCAGCTTTGTGTCATCTACAAATTTGCTAATGTTACTTTTAACCCCTTCATTTAAATCATTAATGTATTGTAAATAGCTGCGGTCCCAGCACCAAGCCTTGTGGTACTGTAGCGGTGTGCTACAAGCAGCGCTAAAATTACGACACGGAGTCGGTAACTGCAGTCGAAGGAAAAACTTTATTCGAAAACTTCAGCCTCACTTTTAAGCCTCTGTCAACCGGCCCCCCATGGCGAAGAGGCTCCAAAGCTCTGTGCTCGCAAACCCCCGTAGGCTATCTAATTGTGAGTCGGTTCGGATACGCTAGGAAATGAGGCGCTACATAACCCCCCCCCAGAACCGGCGATACACCCCCCAATGTCCACAGCCTGGGCCAGAACCTGCTTGGGAGGTCGGCCTCTGCGCCGAGGCGCCGGAAACTCGGCCGGTTGCGCCAGGTCCACATGGGCCGGCTTGAGGCGGTCCACCGTGAAAACCTCCTCCTTCCCCCCAACGTCCAGCACGAACGTGGACCCGTTGTTCCGGAGCACCGTAAACGGCCCCTTGTATGGCCGCTGCAGCGGTGGCCGATGCCCGCCCCTTCGCACAAACACAAACTTGCAGTTCCGTAGGTCTTTGGGTACGCAGGTCGGGTGCCGCCCATGCTGTGAAGTGGGTATGGGGGCCAGGTTACCGAGCTTCTCGCGAAGTCTGCCCAGGACTGCAGCGGGTTCTTCCTCTTGCCCCCTCGGGGCTGGTAGGAACTCCCCGGGGACGGCCAGGGGCGTGCCGTATACCAACTCGGCCGACGAGGCGTGCAGGTCGTCCTTGGGCGCTGTGCGGATGCCGAGAAGGACCCAGGGAAGCTCGTCCGCCCAGTTGGCTCCTCGCAGGCGGGCCATGAGGGCCGACTTCAGGTGACGGTGGAAACGCTCCACTAGCCCGTTCGACTGTGGGTGGTAGGCAGTGGTGTGGTGCAGCTGAGTCCCCAAAAGGCTGGCCATAGCTGACCACAGGCTGGAGGTGAACTGGGCGCCTCTGTCGGAGGTAATGTGGGCTGGTACACCAAAGCGGGATATCCAGGTGGCGAGCAGGGCTCGGGCGCAAGATTCGGAGGTGGTGTCGGTGAGCGGGACCGCCTCTGGCCATCTTGTGAACCGGTCCACGATAGTCAGGAGGTAACGCGCTCCGCGCGACACTGGCAGGGGGCCCACGATATCCACATGAATGTGGTCGAAACGCCGGTGGGTGGGATGGAACTGCTGCGGTGGGGCTTTGGTGTGCCGCTGAACCTTGGCCGTCTGGCAGTGCATGCACGTTCTGGCCCATTCACTGACCTGTTTGCGGAGACCGTGCCAAACGAACCTGCTGGAAACCAGCCGGACAGTTGTCAGGATGGAGGGATGCGCCAAGTTATGAATGGAGTCGAAAACACGTCGCCGCCAGGCTGCGGGGACGACCGGACGGGGCCGGCCGGTGGCGACGTCACAGAGTAGGGTCCTCTCACCTGGGCCCACGGGGAAGTCCTGGAGCTGCAAACCAGAGACTGCAGTCCTGTAACTCGGAATCTCCTCATCTACCTGCTGTGCCTCTGCCAGTGCCTCAAAGTCTACCCCTTGGGAAAGGGCATGCACGGTAGGGCGAGAGAGCGCATCCGCCACGACATTGTCCTTACCCGAGACGTGCCGGACATCCGTTGTGTATTCAGAGATGTAGGACAGGTGGCGTTGCTGGCGGGATGACCAGGGGTCGGATGCTTTCGTAAACGCAAAGGTAAGCGGTTTGTGGTCCGTGAACGCGGTGAAGGGCCGACCTTCTAGGAAGTACCTGAAATGCCGGATTGCCAGGTAGAGCGCCAACAGTTCCCGGTCAAAAGCACTGTACTTGAGCTCGGGTGGCCGCAGGTGTTTGCTGAAAAACGCCAGGGGTTGCCAGCGACCTGCGATGAGCTGCTCCAGCACCCCACCGACTGCCGTGTTTGATGCGTCCACTGTGAGGGCGGTAGGGGTGTCCATTCTGGGATGTACCAGCATTGCGGCGTCAGCCAAAGCTTCCTTCGTTTGAACGAAAGCGGCGGCGGACTCCTCGTCCCAGGTAATGTTCTTGCTCGGACCCGACATCAGGGCGAACAGGGGGCGCATGATCCGGGCAGCTGAAGGGAGGAAGCGGCGGTAGAAATTGACCATACCTACGAATTCCTGAAGGCCTTTGATCGTGGTGGGTCGGGGGAAGTGGCGGACCGCATCTACCTTAGCGGGCAGAGGGGTTGCCCCGTCTTTAGTAATCCTGTGGCCCAGGAAGTCAATGGTATCAAGTCCGAACTGGCATTTGGCAGGGTTGATTGTAAGACCGTACTCACTCAGTCGGGCGCAGAGTTGACGGAGGTGGGACAGATGCTCCTGACGACTGCCGCTGGCTATGAGGATGTCATCCAAATAGATGAACGCGAAGTCCAGGTCCCGTCCCACCGCGTCCATTAACCGCTGGAACGTCTGTGCGGCATTCTTCAGGCCGAACGGCATGCGGAGGAACTCGAAGAGGCCAAACGGGGTGATGAGAGCCGTTTTGGGGACGTCGTCAGGATGCATCGGGATTTGATGGTACCCTCGGACAAGGTCGACCTTGGAGAAGATCCGGGCGCCGTGCAGGTTTGCCGCAAAGTCCTGAATGTGCGGCACAGGGTAGCGGTCCGGTGTGGTAGCCTCGTTCAGCCTGCGGTAGTCGCCGCACGGTCTCCAGCCCCCCGTCGCTTTGGGCACCATGTGCAGGGGGGAAGCCCAGGGGCTGTCGGACCGCCGGATGATCCCCAATTCCTCCATTCTCTGGAACTCCTCCTTCGCCAGTCGGAGCTTGTCCGGGGGAAGCCGCCGAGCACGGGCATGGAGGGGTGGTCCCTGTGTCGGGATGTGGTGCTGTACGCCGTGCCTGGGCATGGCTGCTGTGAACTGCGGTGCCAGAACCGATGGGAACTCCGCCAGGACCCTGGTGAAATCGTTGTCGGACAGCGTGATGGAGCCGAGGTGAGGGGCTGGCAACTGGGCCGCGCCCAGGGAGAACGTCTGAAAGGTCTCGGCGTGTACCAGTCTCTTCCTGGGCAGGTCAACCAGCAGGCTGTGAGCTCGCAAAAAATCCGCACCCAGAAGCGGTTGGGCTACGGCGGCCAGTGTGAAGTCCCACGTGAACTGGCTGGGGCCGAACAGTAGCTGCACCTGACGGGTGCCATAGGTCCTTACTGTGCTGCCATTCACGGCCCTCAGGGGGGGACCTGGTGCCCTGCTGCGGGTGTCGTAACTCGTCGGAGGTAACACGCTGATCTCAGCCCCAGTATCGACCAAAAACCGGCGTCCCGACCTTCTATCCCACACATACAGGAGGCTATCCCGATGGCCAGCCGCCTTAGCCATCAGCGGCGGCTGGCCCTGGCGTTTCCCGGGAACTTGCAGGGCGGGCGGCAACGGCGGGCTTCTGCGCCCCACCGCTGGTGGTAGAAGCACCAGTGGTCATTGGGCCGGGGGTTAGTGGGCTCTGCGGCCGGGCCTGGACTGGTTTGCTGCCGGGAGCGTGGCTGGGAGATCTGTGCGATGGACGCCCCGCTCACCTTTTTGGCGTTCCACAGCAAGTCCGCCCGGGCTGCCACCTTCCGGGGGTCACTGAAATCCGCGTCGGACAGCAGCAGGCGTATGTCCTCGGGCAGCTGCTCCAGGAATGCCTGCTCAAACATGAGGCCTGTGTGTCCCTCGGCCAGAGACAACATCTCATTCATTAAAGCCGATGGAGGTCTGTCGCCCAAGCCATCCAGGTGCAGTAAACGGGCAGCCCGCTCGCGCCGTGAGAGTCCGAAAGTCCTGAGGAGCAGGGCTTTGAATTCCGTGTACTTGCCGTCTGCCGGGGGCGACTGTACGAACTCTGCGACCTGGGCAGCTGTGTCCTGGTCGAGGGAGCCCACCACGTAGTAGTAGCGGGTGTCTTCTGAGGTGATCCGGCGAACGTGGAATTGGGCTTCGGCTTGCTGGAACCATAGGTCCGGGCGCTGTGTCCAGAAACCCGGCAGTTTCAACGAAACCGCATGAACAGAGGCGGCGTCGGTCATTTCTGGTCCAAAAATCGTTTGGACCGTCGGGGTCACCAATTGTAGCGGTGTGCTACAAGCAGCGCTAAAATTACGACACGGAGTCGGTAACTGCAGTCGAAGGAAAAACTTTATTCGAAAACTTCAGCCTCACTTTTAAGCCTCTGTCAACCGGCCCCCCATGGCGAAGAGGCTCCAAAGCTCTGTGCTCGCAAACCCCCGTAGGCTATCTAATTGTGAGTCGGTTCGGATACGCTAGGAAATGAGGCGCTACAGTACCCCACTAGTCACTGCCTGCCATTCTGAAAGGGACCCGTTAATCTCTATTCTTTGTTTCCTGTCTGCCAACCAATTTTCTATCCATGTCAGTACCCTACCCCCAATACCATGTGCTCTAATTTTGCCCACTAATCTCCTGTGTGGGACCTTATCAAAGGCTTTCTGAAAGTCCAGCTACGCTACATCCACTTTCCCTTGTCCATTTTCATAATTACTTCCTCAAAAAATTCCAGATTAGTCATGCATGATTTCCCCTTCGTAAATCCATGCTGATTTGGACCGGTTCTGTTACTGCTATCCAAATGTGCCGCTATTTCATCTTTTATAATTAACTCCAGCATCTTCCCCACTATTGATGTCAGGCTAAATGGTCTATAATTCCTTGTTTTCTCTCTCCCTCCTTTCTTAAAAAGTGGGATAACATTAGCTATCCTCCAATCTGCAGGAACTGATCCTGAATCTATAGAACATTGGAAAATAATTACCAATGCGTCCACGATTTCTAGAGCCACCTCCTTAAGTACCCTGAGACACAAACCATCAAGCCCTGGGGATTTATCAGCCTTCAGTCCCATCAGTCTACCCAACACCATTTTCTGCCTAATGTGAATTTCCTTCAGTTCCTCGGTTACCCTAGGTCCTCTCTCCTCTATTACATCTGGGAGATTGTTTGTGTCTTCCCTTGTGAAGACAGATCAAAAGTACCTGTTCAGCTTATCTGCCATTTCCTTGTTCCCCATAATAAATTAACCCATTTCTGTCTTCAAGGACCCAACTTCGGGCTTAACTAATTTTTTCCTCTTCACATACTTAAATAAGCTTTTACTATCCTCCTTTATATTCTTGGCTAGCTTACCTTCGTACCAAATCTTTTCTCCCTGTATTGCCTTTTTAGTTATCTTCTGTTGCTCTTTAACAGTTTCCCAATCCTCTGGCTTCCCGCTCATCTTTGCTATGTTATATTTATTCTCTTTTATTTTTATACTGTCCTTGACTACCCTTGTCAGCCACGGTCACCCCTTACTCTCCTTATAATCTTTCTTCCTCTTTGGAATGAACTGATCCTGCACCTTCTGTACTATTCCCAGAAATAGCTGCCATTGTTGTTCCACTGTCATCCCTGCTAGGGTACCTTTCTGGTCAACTTTGGCTAGCTCCTCCCTCATGGCCCCTAAGAGTCAGGAGACAGGTAGTTGGGTGACTGTCAGGAGAGGGAATTGGAATAGACAGAATGAGCAGAGCACCCCTGTGGCTGTTCCCATCAACAATAAGTATACTGTTTTGGATACTGTTGGTGGGGACGACCTACCAGGGACAAGTTACAGTGGTTGTGTATCTGGCACCGAGACTGGACCCTCAGTTCAGAAGGAAAAGAGGAGAGCAATAGTGATATGGGATTCGATAGTTAGGTGGACAGATAGGAGGTTCTTTGGGAGAGATCGAAAATCCCAGATGGTCTGTTGCCTCCCTGGTGCCAGGGTCTGCGATATCTCGTATCGAGTTCTCAGTATTCTCAAGAGGGAGGGTGAACAGCGGATGTCGTGGCCCATGTAGGGACCAATGACGTGGGTAGGAAGAGTGAGGAGGTCCTGAAAGGTGAGTTTAGGGAGCTAGGTGCCAAGTTAAAGGACAGGACCTCCAGGATAGCAATCTCAGGATTGCTATTAGTGCCACGTGCAGGTGGGTTTAGAAATAGTAAGATAGTGCAGATCAACACATGGCTGAAGATGTGGTGCAGGAGGGAGGGCTTCAGATTTATAGATAATTGGACAGTTTTCCAGGGAAGGTGGGACCTGTTCCGGCAGGACGGTTTGCATCTCAACTGGAGGGGGACAAATATTCTGTGGGTAGGTTTGCTAGAGAGGCTCCAGTGGATTTAAACTAGATATGGGGGTGTGGAGGGGAACCAGAGTGAAGGGACAGATGTATGGGAGAAGTAAGAAAAAGAAGACAGTAAAGTTCTTTGTACTGTTAGAGATAAACAGAGAGGAAGAGGTGGAGAATTTCTTAAATGCATTTATTTTAATGTTAGGAGCATTGTAAGAAAGGCGGATGAGCTTAGAGCATGGATTGATACCTGGAAATATGATGTTGTAGCTATTAGTGAAACATGGTTGCAGGAGGCAACTAAATATTCCTGGATTTCGTTGCTTCAGCTGTGATAGAATCGAAGGGACAAGAGGTGGGGGGGAGGTGTTGCGTTGCTTGTCAGGGAAAATATTACAGTGGTGCTCTGGTAGGATAGATTAGAGGGCTCGTCTAGGGAGACTATTTGGGTGGAATTGAGGAATGGGAAAGGTATAGTAACACTTATAGGGGTGTATTATAGACCACTTAATGGGGAGCGAGAATTGGAGGAGCAAATTTGCAAGGAGATAGCAGATATTTGTAGTAAGCACAGGGTTGTGATTGTGGGAGATTTTAATTTTCCACACATAGATTGGGAAGCCCATATTGTAAAAGGGCTGGATGGTTTGGAGTTGATAAAACGTGTGCAGGATAGTTTTTTGCAGCAATACATAGAAATACTGACTAGAGAAGGGGCAGTGTTGGATCTTCTGTTAGGGAATGAAATAGGTCAGGTGAAGGAGGTATGTGTTGGGGAGCACTTTGGGTCCAGTGATCACAATGCCATTAGTTTCAATATAATTATGGAGAAGGATAGGACTGGACCCAGGGTTGAGATTTTTGATTGGAGAAAGGCTAACTTTGAGGAGACGCGAAAGGATTTGGAAGGAGTGGATTGGGACAATTTGATTTATGGGAAGGATGTAATAGAGAAATGGAGGTCATTTAAAGGTGACATTTTAAGGGTACAGAATCTTTATGTTCCTGTTAGGTTGAAAGGAAAGGTTAAAAGTTTGAGAGAGCCATGGTTTTCAAGGAATATTGGAAACTTGGTTAGGAAAAAGAGAGATACCTACAATAAATATAGGCAGCATGGAGTAAATGAGGTGCTCGAGGAATATAAAGAATGTAAGAAAAATCTTAAGAAAGGAATTAGAAAAGCTAAATGAAGATACGAGGTTGCTTTGGCAAGTAAGGTAAAAATAAATCCAAAGGGTTTCTACAGTTATATTAATAGCAAAAGGATAGTGAGGGATAAAATTGGTCCCTTGGAGATTCAGAGTGGACAGCTATGTGTGGAGCCAAAAGAGATGGGGGAGATTTTGAACAATTTCATTTCTTCGGTATTCACTAAGGAGAAGGATATTGAATTGTGTAAGGTAAGGGAAACAAGTTGGGAAGTTATGGAAACTATGACGATTAAAGAGGAAGAAGTACTGGAGCTTTTAAGGAATATAAAAGTGGATAAATCTCCAATTCCTTACAGGATATTCCCTAGGACCTTGAAGGAAGTTGGTGTAGAAATAGCAGGGGCTCTGACAGAAATATCTCAAATGTCATTAGAAATGGGGAGGGTGCCGGAGGATTGGCGTATTGCTCATGTTGTTCCATTGCTTAAAAAGGGTTCTAAGAGTAAACTTAGCAATTATCGGCCTGTAAGTTTGATGTCAGTGGTGGGGGTAAATTAATGGAAAGTATTCTTAGAGATGGTATATATAATTATCTGGATAGACAGGGTCTGATTAGGAACAGTCAACATGGATTTGTGAGTGGAAGGTCATGTTTGACAAATCTTACTGAATTTTTTGAAGAGGTTACAAAGAAAGTTGAGGAGGGTAAAGCAGTGGATGTTGTCTATATGGACTTCAGTAAGGCCTTTGACAAGGTTCCACACAGAAGGTTAGTTAGGAAGGTTCAGTTGTTAGGTATTAATATTGAAGTAGTAAAATGGATTCAATAGTGGCTGGATGGGAGATGCCAGAGAGTAGTGGTGGATAACTGTTTGTCAGGTTGGAGGCCGGTGACTAGTGGTGTGCCTCAGGGATCTGTACTGGGTCCAATGTAGTTTGTCATATACGTTAATGATCTGGATGATGGGGTGATAAATTGGATTAGAAAGTATGCAGATGATACTAAGGAGGGTGGCGTTGTGGATAATGAAGTAGGTTTTCAAAGCTTGCAGAGAGATTTAGGCCAGTTAGAAGAGTGGGCAAAACAATGGCAGATGGAGTTTAATGCTGATAAGTGTGAGCATTATCATTAACACTAAATCCAGAATTGGCTTCTCCCTGGTAGGCTCCAGTACAAGCTGCTCTAAGAATCCATCTCGGAGGCACTCCACAAACTCCCTTTCTTGGGGTCCAGTACCAACCTGATTTTCCCAGTCTACCTGCATTTTGAAATCCTCCGTAACAACCGTAGCATTACCTTTTGCTATGTGCCAATTTTAACTCTTGATTCAACTTGCACCTTGTATCCAGGCTACTGTTTGTGGGCCTGTAGATAACTCCCATTAAAGTTTTTTTGGCCTTACAATTTCTCAGTTCTATCCATACTGACTCTACATCTCCTGATTCTATGTCGCTCCTCGCAAGGGACTGAATTTCATTTCTCACCAACAGAGCCACCCCACCCCCTCTGCCCACCTGTCTGTCCTTTCGATAGGATGTATGGCCTTGAATATTCACTTCCCAGCTGTGGTCCTCTTGCAGCCATGTCTCTGTTATTCCTACAACATCATACTTGCTAATTTCCATCTGAGCCTCAAGCTCATCCACTTCATTTCTTATACTTTGTGCATTCATATATAATACGTTTACTCCATTACTCCCTTAACGTTTCACATCGATTCCTATTGCACTTGGCCATCCCTTCCTGAGCTTTCTGCCCCATTAATTCTGTTGTCTTTCTTTTCTTATTCTCTCTTTCCCTTTAATTCCATCCTAATATTTCCAGTTCTTCTCCCCACCCCCCCCCCCCCCCTGCCCACCCCACTACTTAGTTTAAGCACACCAGGGACTTTTTAAATCAGTCTAAGGTCAATCTAACCTTTTGTTCCTACATAGCACTCCATTTTTCTATCATCCAAATACCTATATAAGAATTTCTAAAATGTCCTTTATATATCCATTGCTACCACCACCCCAGTGGAGCATTTCATGCACCCATCATTTTGCATTTAAAAAAAATACTTGCATCTAACATTTCACCCTCCCTCTCCCCCCACCAGCTTAAAACTTTGCCCCCTTGTGTTAGCTATTTCCACCCTGGGGAAAGTCCCTGGCAATTACTAAATCTACATGTGCCTTTTGTGCACCTAAATCAAGTCACCTTTCATCCACCTTTACTCCAAAGAGGAAAACTCTAGCTTGCTCAATCTAAACTCAAGGCATGCTCTAAACCAGGCAACATCCTGATAAATCTCCTATACACCCTCTCTAAAACCCAAATTCTTCCTATAATTCTAGAACTGAATACAATACTCAGTGTGGTCTAACCAGGGTTTTAGAGTTGTACCATTACCTTATGGCTCTTGAACTCAATCCCCTGACTAATAAAGGCTGACACTTCATTCGCTGCCTTCTCGACTTGCGTGGCAATTTTGAGGGAGCCATGGGCATGGACCCCAAAATCCTGCTTTTCCTCCACTGCTAAGAATCCTGCTGTTAATTCTGAATTTTGCTTTCAAATTCAACCTTCCAAAGTGAATCACTTCACACTTTTCTAGGTTGAACTCCATCTGCCACTTCTAAGGCCAGATCTGCATCCTATCAATGTAATGTTGCAATCTGTGGCAACCCTCCACAGTATCCACAAGTTCACCATCCTTTCTGGTATCTTCAACCTTAATAACTTATCCTTTCACTACTTAAACCCAAGTCATTTATAAAAGCACAAAGAGCAAAGGTCCCAAGACAGATCCTTGTAGAATAACATTAGACACCAATCTCTGGGCAGAATACATTCCATCTACAACTACCCTCTGCCTTCTATAGACATGCCAAATCTGAATCCACAAAGCCAAGTTTTCCAGGATCCCTTGCACCTGACTTTTTAAATCAGCCTAACATAAGGAACCTTATCAAATGCCTTGCTAAAATCTATATACATGACATCCACTGCTGACTTCATCCGTGTGCTTTGTCACATCCTCAAAGAATTCAATCAGCCTCATGAGGTATAACTTAACTTTCAATGTCATACTAGCTATCCCTAATCTGCTTCTCCAAATGCTCATAAATCCTTTCTCTAAAAGCTACTTCCAATCTGCCCACCACTGAAGTAAGACTTGCTGGTCTAAAATTCCAAAGTTATCCCTTCTCTCTTGAACAAATGAATAACGTTTACCACCCTTCATTCGTCACTCCTGTGGCCAGTGAGGATGTAAAGTTCATCACCAAAGGTGCAGCAATTTCTTCCCTTGATTTCCACGTGGAAATTAATACAGTGTCAGTAACATTTAACAAATAGATTATATAACTTTTGTGCACCAAATGTATGTTTAATATCTCGGCTACAACATTATCATAGTCATCACAGACCTGTATATCTCTTGCATTTAAAAAATTATGATAACTAAAGGACAATTATTGTTTGCATAAACACATTCTTTATATAGTATCATATAAAGTTCTGGATCACTGTACCATTTTTACAGCCAAATTTATATTTGAATGGAAAATGCTTTTAAACAAGAACATATTCTAACCAGTTTTGTACACAAAAGTTCTACAAATAACAAGCAAATGAATGATCATGTCTGGTGGTGCTGATTGAGTGAATAGTGTTGGGCAAACCTGAAAATGCTGAAAATACTCATCAAGTTAGTCTAGGTTTGTGGGAAGAAAAGCAGATAATATTTTGAACAGATCTTTCTTCACAGAGAAGGGAAGACAAGAAGCTCGATGAGATGCAAGCAGGTTGGGGGAAGGGGAGGGAGAAATGTCACTGAGTAAAAATGACCATGGGGATAAGGGGTAAGCAAGGATATCTGGCCAAAGTGTGAATTAAAACAGTTAAAGACTGAGAACACAGACAAAATATAATGACAAGAATGTACAAAAGTGAAATACAGAGCAGGAACCATGTCAGGCTGCAGCCACATCTAAACAATTCTTTTTGTCAGAACACCTTTCCACAGAATCTGTGGTTTCCATCTGCCAACAATGGTGTATTCCATGTAGGCTATTATAACAGCTTAGTTTTTGTTCCAAAGTTGGGCTTGAACTTATAGAGACTAAAAATTTTTGGGTAAAGGCGGTAGTTTTGCTCTAGGCAACTGAAATATCTTGTGCCGATATAAAATGAAGTAAAGCTTTTGTAACGTTCAGCAGTACAATGAACCAGTCATAAAGGAGAATACAGTGAGTTTTACTCAAGTATGCTGTTTATTTAATTCTTCTGTGGAGAGCAGTTATTGCTGTGTGGCATATGCATGAAAGGAGGGTGATATGTGAAAGAGGTAAGTTTCTGGTTATTTGGTTTATTATTGTTACACCGAATTGGTCAAAGCTGGAGCATTACTGAAAATGCTAATCTGCTTAAGTATGACTTCCAATTGGACTTGCTACTGGTCCATTTTAGCTTATTTTAATGGTTCTCATGTTGTAGGTCCTGTTACCCTTGACAGATGCCCTCCAGCATGACACTGTTTTGGGCTGTAATTTTGCTTGAAAGTTCTTAATCATAAACATTTGGAATAATGTCGTGTAACACCGATAAACCAGCACCTATATTCACTAGATCTATTAAAGCTCTGTATTAAGGACGTGTCATCATCAATTTTGTTTTTTTGCCCCCCTTATAGGCTATACATTGCAGAAGTATGGTGCCTTGCCAGGATACTCCATCTGTGAAAAGTACTTACTTTGCACGGGTATGTAACTGCATAAAATAGATGTACTGGCCAATTTTAATTTTATTTTGAGATCTGGCCATTGATAGTTTGGCCAACACTTATTGCCCAGTCCTAGTTGCTCTTTGGAAGAGATAGTGGTGGGGTCCTTCTAGGAAAAGTACAGTGTTTTGGGGAAGCCGAGTATTTTGGAGCATATATATTTCTACAATTTAAAGGGAATCTGCAGATGTCAGGTTCCTATATACTTGGTGTCCTAGAGGTTGCAGGTTTGCCAAGTAACTGCAGTGCATGTTGGGAATGATGCACCCTGTAGACATATACTCTAGTTAATGAGGTAGAATAGAGCGGGCTGTTTTTTTTTCTGGCTGGTATCAAGCTTGTTGAGGTTTTGGAATTACATTCATCCAGTCAATTTGAGAGTTATTCTATTACACTTCAAACTTGTGCCTTGCAAATGGTGAGGTCCTTACTAGAGGAGAGTTCCGCACTATAGGATATCAGCCTATTCTTGTGGCCACGGTACAGGTTTTCCCCGCTATCTGAAAGTAGAGTGTTCCTATGAAACCTTTCATAAGCTGAAATGGCGTGAAGCAATTACCATGAATTTATATGGAAAAAAATTTTTGAGCATTCCTAGACCCAAAAAATAACCTACCAAATCATACCAAATAACACACAAAACCTAAAATAAGACTAATATATAGTAAAATCAGGAATGATATGATAAATACACAGCCTATATAAAGTAGAAATAATGTATGTACAGTGTAGTTTCACTTACTCGAATCGAGAAGACAGCGAGCACACTGGGAGGTTGAGAGGTGGTGATGATGTGTTAGGCTAAGTCGTCGGAAGTTGGGGTGGTGTTAGGGTTAGGGTCTCATCATCATCTGAATCCATCAGGGCAGGCAGGTCACTAACGCCTACACTTTCTATGTCTGCGTGCCTCGATGTTGAAGGTCGAGGTTCGTCATCTGCTGTGGCTGATGTGGAAGGCTTGAAATATGACAGTATGCTTGACTGCTTATCCTTGCACATTTTTCTATCATACAGTTCTTTGTAAGCACTCAAAACATCCTGCAAACTTGTCCTAAACCATGTGCCCTTTCAAAGTTAAAGTCATACTTTTCTGCAATCATTACAGCACTGTCAATTATAGTGAAAATCTCATACAAGTGCTTCACGTTCAGTTCCTGGACGACTTCACTTATCCTTTCCTCTTGCAATTGCATCAGCTCTTCACCTGTCAGTTCTTGGTCATGGGATGCCAAAACCTCTTCAACATCATCTATGTCAACTTCCACAAACCGAATTGCTCGGGGTGCGCGCTGCCTCTATAATGGCTCACTGCAAAACAAACGTTGAACACTATTTTTGCTTTTCACCTTTCACGTAAAAATGAAAATCCTCTTCTGATTTCTTTCTAGTGTAGTACTAATGTAGGTCTTTCGTAAAAGTGAAATGGTGTAAAGTGAACTTTCGAAAAGTGGGGGGATAACTGTATTTGTATTGCTGGTCCAATTGAGCTTTTGGTCAATGGTGGCACCCAGAGTATTAAGAGTAGGGAATTAGCAATACTGGTGCTATTGCACTTCAAGGGTGGGTACTTAACTTTCTATAAAAGAGGTGAAGTATGTTTTTGTTAGTATCAGGGTGCTGGCTTGTTTACTACTTTTTTTGCTCAATTTATGCAATTTAGGCTTCAGCTACATTTTATTTTCTCATAGTCCAATATGACTGGAAAGCAAAATGTTGAGAAAGTAATCTGTCCCAGAAAATGGCTTTCAAAAACCAACCAAGAATGAGTAGATATTTAAGAATATGTGGGAATTAATAATTTTCCTCGGTTATACTTTCTGTACTCAGTGTAATGATGGCTGTCTGGGTTTGATTCATTTCTTTCCTTGTTTTGGTAAAGTTCTATAAAAAGAATGCTCAAGCTATTCGGATATTTTCTCATTTTTCTTTGGCTTCTGTGTTCATTCCAAAAAAACAGGATATCTGGATGCTTTTGGTAAATCTCTTAGTTTCAGTGGCTCTGATGTTTTTCATATTGCTCAGAATAAACACCATTTCAATGACAATATATTAAGGGCAGCAATGTTTCTTTCCTTTTATCCCCTTGCAACTATTTGTGCAGTCAAAAGTCCAAAGTCCAGTATTTTCAAGCAATAATCAACTCTTTCAAAAGTGTACATATATTCCAAGCCCTTTAAAAAAAAAATTGGTTTTAATAAAAGTCATGAGAGGACAGGATTTTGTTGAAATTTTATTTGGAATGCAACACTGAAAGCGTGTAATGTAAGTACCGTTTGTAGGTATCATTAAAGCTGAGTGAGGAAAATGTTTGTAAGAATACGTTCAAAGTGACTGATGAATGTGAACACTCTTTTCCTATTAGGTATCTGTTCCAAAAGAATTGGTTGCTCTTATGAGTGCTAACAGAGATGGAGAAATGCCTGATGATCTTGATGACAGTAGAAAGATTTATTGTTTTCGGCAAACTGTAAGTAATGGGATATGTAACATTTCACAGCAAGCTCACTCCGTAAAGAGTTGAAATGTTTTACTTTAGTGCAATCGGACTGATTATACTGATTTCGTACAGTCAGACTTGTGAAGCACTGAACTTCAATGGTACTTAAAACTGTCACTATATTTGGGAAACTATGTGTATATGTTGAATTAGGTAGCTTTTGGGATGAGAGTGGCTAAAAACTAGTATATGGAAATCGGGTTTGGGATTCTGTCATTGGGATAGTGTTGCTCATAATTTGAACATCAGCAAGGTTGTGCAAGATCAGAAAAAGAACCCATATGTACTGTAATTAATCTGATGTGTTGAAATATAGACACAAAAGTGACTTGCTGACTGCATAACAGGCAAATGAAGCACTTTGGGATATCTGAAAAATTGAATGACTACAACGGGTGACATCCCTTCAAAGACCTAGTTCTGATTGTACTGGTTTCACTCGCATTTTAAGAGTTACACTTTAATACTGGCTCTGCACAGCCAAGGTGGAACAAGTGCCTTCTGCCTGACTGGCTTGGCACAGGAAATACAAATCCATTCATTTCAATAGAGATTCTGCAACAATGTGGAAGGAAATTTTGAACCCATGACCAGCTGAACAACTCTGCTACTGATGACTAAATTAGGTTTGTTGACAAAAGTTGAAAAGTCTCTGAAATTCTTTATATTTGTGATTTTTATTTATTGTCATGTGCTGCTCTACCACAAAGATATAAAGCACTAATCTAGTCCATGCCAAACTATTATTCTGCATAGTCCTATCAACTGTGCCTGAACCAATGCTCTCTGTACCATTCACATACACGTACAGTCAAACTTCTCAAGTTTTACATATTGATCCTGCAACGAACATATTAGAAAAGACTTTGCCAACCAGACAGATCATTCCGTACATAAGGACATTGAGGTGAAAGGTGAAAAAAATGCAGCCTATGCTGATCAGACAGGTAATTTCATCACATCAGTACATTGCTAATTTGATTATGCCGGCTGTTTTTTCCAAGGAAGTGGGAAGTATTGACAATTAATGAAGAGACTAGTTTGCATTATGGACTGGACTGTGTTCATAATTCTTGTATCAAGTTGTGATGCATCTAAATGGAATTCTTTATATAGTACATCAGTAGAAGTTCACGAGAGTCATAGTGGACCTGGTTAATTTCCTTAGATTTTTGAGGGACTAGAGGTGCTGGTTGGCTTTCTTGGCTACTGTATCCAGGTGGCTGCAAATTGTATTTAAGACTGACAAATTAATATTTCTTCAAAGGTGGATTATCTAAGCAAAATGGTGAATCAATCTGAGAACATAATAAATAGGATTTTTTGTTCTAAGGTGGTCACATCCAAGATGCAGGCGTCAGTTAGATGGGTGACTACCAGGAAAAACAAGGAGAGTAAGCAAAACCTCACTAACAGGCATATCTCTTTGGATACTGTCAAGGGGAATAATCTTTAGGGGCTAATAGCGGGTCTCTGCCTCTGAGGCTCAGAGGAGAAGGGCGCAGAGAGACGGTGATTGTAATAGATACTCAATAGTTAGGTTCTGTGGCTGCAGAAGAAATGCCAGAATGCTGTGTTGTCACACAAGTGTCAGGATCAAGGAAACCTCTGAGCAGCTGTGGGAAATTCTAGAGTGGGAGGACGGTTAGCCAGAGGCCAACCTACACACTGGTACAATCAACATAGGTAGACCATGTGTTGCAGAATGAGTAAAGGGTGTTTAGTAAAAAGCAGGACCTTGGAGATAATGGTCAGTGCCATGTGTAAGTGAGGTCAGGGTTTGAAAGGTAGACCAGATAAATTTGAGGCTGATGAGCTGGTATACTGGACCATTCAGATCTGTTTTATACAAGAGCGACAGGTAGCACTTGAACCAGAGAGGGACTAATGTCCTTGCAGGGAAGTTTGGTATAAAATAGGAAGGTAGAAACAATATTGGTGGGGGAGTTGTTGTTGAGGGATGAAACAGAAGGCAAGAGCAAGTCTTGTAATTAGGAAAGGGATACTCAGTTAAGCTGCATTTATTCAGTCCACAAAACTGAATGGTAAAATGGATGAACTTGGTGTGGATTAGTTCTGGGGTCTGGGATGTTATAGCTATAACTAAAATATCACTGCGAGAAGGGCAGGACTGGCAGCTCTATCTAGTTTACAGATGTGACAGAGATACAGATAAGTGAGAAAGGGATGCTGCTTTTATTTATTTATTAAATTTTAGAAAATTACGAAGAATAAATGTGATGATAAAATAGTGAGAAAAATAATATTAACCCTCCCCCCTCCCCTTAACCCTCCCCCCCCCCTTAACCCTTATCTAAAGAAAGGAAAAAAAAGAAGAGAAAGATTGCCTGGATATCGGAGGATCCCCACATGCTCCATGGAGTTCAAAATAGTTTTAATATTTATTTTTACTTTCCCCAGTTACTTTATTATTTTATCTTCAAAGGAACTATGTATTTAATCCTATCTTTTTAAGTATGGGAGCCAAATTTTCAAAAATATATCATATTCATTTCTTAGATTGTATGTAATTTTTTCAAGTGGAATACAACTATGTATTTCATTATTCCAACGATCCATAGTTAAATATAAATCAGATTTCCGAGTAACTGCGATAACTTTTTTGGCTACTGCCAATGCAATTCTTATAAATTTTTTCTTATACTTATTCAATTTAAGTTTCGGTATTGTCCCTTCAATGTCTCCTAATAAAAATAATACTGGATTATGTGGGAGTTGTACTCCAGTAATTTGTTCCAATAAAAGTCTTAGATTTATCCAAAATGGTTGAATTTTAAAACAAGACCAAGTAGAATGTAAAAAAGTACCAATTTCTTGATTACATCGCAAACATTGGTCAGTCATATTTGAATTTAATCTATTTATTTTCTGTGGTGTTATATATAATTGATGTAAAAAAATTATATTGTATTAATCTAAATCGAACATTTATTGTATTTCTCATACTATCAGAACATAATCTTGACCAGTTTTTTCCATCAATTTTAACATTCAAATCAGATTCCCATTTTTGTCTTGATTTATGAATTCCTGATTTAATTGTCTGTTTTTGAATCAAATTATACATGAGATGTAATTTTTAAAATTTTTCCTTTTTGAATAAATATTTCTATTTCACTAGGTTTTGGCATCAACATTGTTTGTCCCAGCTTTTCTCGTAAATAAGCCTTTAATTGAAAATAACAGAAAAGAGTGTTATTTGATATTTTATATTTATTTTTTAATTGATCAAACAACATCAATATACCTCCTTCAAAACAATCACCTATATATTCAATCCCCTTTTGGAACCAATTATGTAAAAGTTTATTCATTGTAAAAGGAATAAGCCTATTTTGAATTAAAGTTCTTTTTGCTAATAAAGATTTCTTTATCTCATCATCCATATTTACCTTATTCCATAAATCAATCAAGTGTCTTAATATAGGAGATTCTTTTTTTTCCCGTATCCATTTGGATTCCCATTTATATATAAAATCTTCTGGTATGTTTTCTCCTATCTTATCTAATTCTATTCTAATCCATGCTGGTTTTTCTTCATCAAAAAAAGGCACAATAAATCTAAGTTGATTTGCTTTATAATAATTCTTAAAATTTGGAAGTTTTAACCCTCCTAATCAAATTTACATGTTAATTTTTCCAATGATATTCTTGACATCTTTCCTTTCCAAAGAAATTTCCTTACATATTTATTCAGTTCTTGAAAAAACTTCTGAGGTAATTTTATTGGTAAAGTTTGGAATAAATATTGCAATCTAGGAAATATATTCATTTTTACAGCATTAACTCTACCTATTAATGTTATTAGTAACATCATCCATTTATCAAGATCCTCTTATTTTTTTAATAATGGCAAATAATTTTGTTTATATAAATTTTTTACGTCATTATCAACTCTAATACCTAAATATTTTATCCCATTTATTGACCATCAAAATTGAGTTACTAATCGACATTGATTATAATTTCCTTTGGTAAGGGGTAAAATTTCACTTTTATCCCAATTTACTTTATACCCTGATACTTTCCCATATTCTTCCAATCTGAAAGATAATCTTTGCAAAGATTGCAATGGGTTTGTTAAATAAATCAAAACATCATCAGCAAATAAATAAATCTTATATTCTTCTTGATTAACTCTAAAGCCCCCAATGTCTGAATCTGTTCTAATTAATTCAGCTAATGGTTCTATTGCCAATACAAAGAAAGCAGGTGATAATGGGCAGCCTTGTCTAGTTGACCTCGTTAAGCAAAATGGTGTTGAAATCTGACCATTTGTAACTACTTTAGCTTGAGGATTCGTATTTAAGGTTTTAATCCATTGTATAAAAGATTTTCCTAAGTCATATTTTTCCAATATCTTAAATAAAAAATCCCATTCCAATCTATCAAATGCTTTTTCTGCATCCAAAGCAACTGCCACACTCATTTCCTCTCTTTTTTGTGCCAAATGAATTATACTAAGTAACTGGGTTATATTATCCATTGATTGTCTGTTTTTAATAAAACCTGTTTGATCCATATGTATTAATTTTGGTAAATATTTAGATATTCTATCAGTTAAAATTTTTGCTATTATTTTATACTCTGTATTCAACAAAGAAATAGGCCTATATGATGTTGGTTTTAAAGGATCTCTACCTTTTTTGGCAATACAGTTATGATTGCTGTTAAAAAAGATTTTGGGAGTTTATGCATTCTTTCCACTTGGTAAATTAATTCCATAAAAGGAGGAATTAATAAATCTTTAAGTTTTTTATAAAATTCAGGAGGAAAACCACCTTCTCCTGTGGATTTATTACTCTGAAGTGATCCTAAAGCTCCTTCAGCCTCTTTTAATGTAAAGGGCATATCTAATCCTTTCTGTTCTTCCAAATTTAATTTTGGAAGGGTTATTTGTGATTAAAAATTTATCTATCTCAGCAATCTTATTTTGTGATTCTGATTGACATAGTTCAGTATAAATTTTTTTTTAAAGTTTCATTAATTTCTAAAGGTTTATAAGTAACCTTATTTACACTTGTTCTAATTGCATTTATTGTTTTAGAAGCGTGTTCTGTTTTCAACTGCCAAGCAAGAATTTTATGTGATCTTTCACCTAATTCGTAATATTTCTGTTTAGTTCTCATAATTACTTTTTCTGTACGATACGTCTGGAGTGTATTATATTGTAGTTTTTTACTAACAAGTTGTTTTCGTTTTTCTTCTGTCATATATCTTTGAGATTCTTTTTCTAACTTTATGATATCTTTTTCCATTTGATCTATTTCTGCTATGTATTCCTTCTTAATTTTAGATGTATAACTTATAATCTGACCCCTTAAGTATGCTTTCATTGCTTCCCATAATACAATTTTATCCTCAACTGAATGTAAATTTGTATCCAAAGAAAATTGAATCTGTTTTTTCATAAAATCACAAAAATCTTGACGTTTTAATAAAATTGAATTAAATCTCCATCTATAAATCGATTCCTCCTTATCCATCATTATCATTGTCATTATCAAGGGGGAATGATCTGACAGTATTCTTGCTTTATATTCCACACTTTTCACTCTACCTTGAATATTTTTTGATAATAAAAAAAAATCAATCCTTGAGTAAGTTTTATGTCTATTTGAATAAAATGAATAATCTCTTTCTCTTGGATTAATTTTTCTCCATATATCAATCAGGTTTAAATCTTTCATTAATGATAAAGTTAGTTTTATTACTTTTGATTTTGTAGCAACTTTAGTTGACCTATCCAAAACTGGATCTAAACAAAAATTAAAATCTCCACCTATTAATATTTTATCATGTGCATCAGCCAAGTTCAAAAAAACCTTGTATGAACTTTGCATCATTTTCATTTGGTGCATAAATGTTCATAAAAGTCCATAATTCTGAAAAAATTTGACGATGTATAATCACATATCTCTGCACAGAATCAATTATTACATTTTGTAATTTAATTAGTAAAGATTTATTAACCAAAATTGCAACTCCTCTTGATTTTGAATTAAATGAAGCTGCAATGACATTTCCAACCGAATCCCTCTTTAATTTCTTATGTTCTGTTTCTGTTAAATGTGTTTCTTGTAAAAAAAAAGCTATATTTCCTTTCATTTTCTTAATATATGTTAAAACTCTTTTTCTTTTCACAGGTCCATTAATTCCATTTACATTAAAACTTAAATTAAGTAAATTAATCATTCATAATACCTTGGGAACTTTTTAAAATTCTCCATGTTGCTGTGAGTTTCTCCCCAACCATCCAGGCAAAAAAGAAGAAAAATAGAAGAAAGATAACTAATATAACCATATAACATATAACAATCACAGCACGGAAACAGGCCATCTTGGCCCTCCTAGTCCGTGCCAAACTCTTAATCTCACTTAGTCCCACCTACCCGCACTCAGCCCATAACCCTCCACTCCTTTCCTGTCCATATACCTATCCAATTTTACCTTAAATGACACAACTGAACTGGCCTCTACTACTTCTACAGGAAGCTCATTCCACACAGCTATCACTCTCTGAGTAAAGAAATACCCCCTCATGTTTCCCTTAAACTTCTGCCCCCTAACTCTCAAATCATGTCCTCTCGTTTGAATCCCCCTACTCTCAATGGAAACAGCCTATTCACGTCAACTCTATCTATCCCTCTCAAAATTTTAAATACCTCGATCAAATCCCCCCTCAACCTTCTACGCTCCAATGAATAGAGACCTAACTTGTTCAACCTTTCTCTGTAACTTAAGTGCTGAAACCCAGGTAAGATCCTAGTAAATCGTCTCTGCACTCTCTCTAATTTATTGATATCTTTCCTATAATTCGGTGACCAGAACTGCACACAATATTCTAAATTTGGCCTTACCAATGCCTTGTACAATTTTAACATTACATTCCAACTTCTGTACTCAATGCTTTGATTTATAAAGGCCTGCGTTCCAAAAGCCGCCTTCACCACCCTATCTACATGAGACTCCACCTTCAGGGAACTATGCACTGTTATTCCTAGATCTCTCTGTTCCTCTGCATTCCTCAATGCCCTACCATTTACCCTGTATGTTCTATTTGGATTATTCCTGCCAAAATGTAGAACCTCACACTTCTCAGCATTAAACTCCATCTGCCAACGTTCAGCCCATTCTTCTAACCCATTCTTCTATTCTTCTAATATATAAGAAAAAAAACCAAAGTTACCCCCCCACTAATGTTGCGAATAAAAAGAACACAACATTACCCCCCCCCCCCATTTTACGGGTCATGGCAATTGCCATGATTGTATATGTGAAACTCGCAGCCATCGATCAGGAGCTCTTCCAGCTCCCCTGCAAAAAAAAAAGAAAATATATTAGTATATTAGTGAAGAAAAAAAAGAAAATAATTAATGTCTCTACTCCCAATTAATACTCCTCAACTTTTTTTTATATAAACGTCCGTCAAGTCCAACCTTGTTTCAGTCTTCATCATTAGTCCATTTCATTTCTATAATTCTTTACTCCTCTTCGTGGAGATCAGGTAATTCTTGTACAAATCTCTCCGCTTTCCGATAGTCAACAAAAAATTTTCTTTCTTCATTATCCAGGAAAATTATCAATTTTGCTGGGAAGCTCAATAAAAATTTATAGCCTTTTTCCCATAAAGATTTTTTCACTGGATTAAATTCCTTCCACCTCTTCAGAAGATAGTAACTTATGTCTGGATTAAAAAAAAACTTTTCCCTTCCATTATCAATGGCCCATTTCTCTTTTTAGCACCTTGAGTAGCTGCCTTCAAGATAATTTCTTTATCTTGGTACCTTAAGCATTTTATCAAAATTGATCTTGGATTTTGATCTTGTTGAGGTCTTGTTCTTAAAGCTCTGTGTGCTCTTTCAATTTCAGTTACTTGGCTTCCTTCTTTCATTTCCAACATTTTCAGAATCCATTCTTGAAATTATTTTATTGGATTTTCTCCCTCTGTACCTTCCATAAGACGAACAATTTTGATATTATTTCGTCTACTAGAGTTTTCAAGCGCATCTATTTTTTCCAACATCCGTTTCCTTTCTATTGTCCAGGCAAGATTATTGTCTTCTATGTTATCTATTCTTTCAGTTTTTTCTTCCACTTTTACTTCCATCTCTTAAACTTTATTATCCATCTTCTTTTGTTTTTCCACTACATTATTGAGTGTATTCTGCATCCTTCTTATAACTTTTAATTAATTCATAATATATATCAGGATATCTTTTATGTCTCCTTTAATCTCCTTCTTTTCCTCTTCTTCTTCCTCTGAATTTCCCAAAGAGACTGATTCCACTTCGGATTCACTTCCAGCCGTAGTTGGGATTTGTAGTTTTGTTAATATCTGTTCATGCATACTTGTTTCTTCGCGCATGCGTTGTTCTTGCCGTTTCTTCTTAGAGACCGCCGACATTGCTGCAACTTCCTGTCCCGTATCATCAGAAGTGCCATGCACTTCTCCAGGAGGAGATCCAACCTGAGTCCGAGGCTTCGCCGAGACGGCTAGGCCTTTTTCCCCGCCGATTTGCGCAGTCTTCAAAGTAGTAGCTTTCTTCTGTTTCGGTTTAGGAGCCATATCAAAAGATAATTCTGATTTGCTTATAAATAGTTTCTAGTAGGTATTTGTTGACTCTTCTTCATTTAAACCCTATTTCATTACTTTTTACGAGGGATCTGGATTCCCAACGTCTCGATCCTACGTCATCACGTGACGCCCCCTGGGTGCTGCTTTCTTGATTAAGGGAAATGTCATAGTTCTTAGAGATGACAAACTTGGAGTTGTCTAAAGAGTAACAAGAAGGGAAGTGTCACTCTAGTGGTGCTGTAATATGGATCTCGAAATAGTCAGCAAGAACTTGAGCAATGTGTAGAGAAACTGTTCATAGTTGTAATAATAGCAGGGTTGTGTTAGTGGGAAATGTTAATTTCCCCAGTATTGAATGAATCATACAGAGTGCTTAAGGCCTTAATGGATTAGTAATTGTGAAATGTATCCAGGAAAGTTTACTGATTCACATGGTGCAATGGACTTCCTGCTGAGGAATGAGATGGGTAACTAACCAAGGCGGCAGTCAAGGGAGCACTTTGGCTCAAGCAAACATAATTCCATGTTTTAAGATGGTGATGGAAAAGGATAGAAAAGGTATACTGGTGTTAGGGCCCTAAACTAGAGCAGAGCTAGAGAAGAGTATACACACACAAAATGCTGGAGTAACTCAATAGGCCATGCAGCATCCATAGAAAAGATTACAGTTTCGGGCTGAGACCCTTCAGCAAGGAAGCATAGACTGAGATGTGTCAGAGACCTGTTTAATCCCTTGATTATATAAAGATTAGGAATATACAAGAGGGAATCGAGATAACAAAGAGCGTATGAGATGTATCTGGCAGGTAAGGTTAAGGAAAATCTCAAGAATAAAAAGGGTGGCTAGGGAGTGTTACAAGAATCACCCCTGGTTCTTGATTTATCAAATCCACTAATTTGTAGACTTTAGTTCCTTATGCCCAACATCTCCCTCCTTTTGATCCAAAGATATTTATCTTAAGTTCATTATCCTCGTCTCATTCAGCTGACTGCCTGTAGGACTGCCATGGATTCTCAGTAGGTGTGCAATGCTTGTATTCTATAAGTAATAACATTTACTAACTAAATTTAGACTGACAATCATCTGTGCTGTTTCATGAAAGTATTGTCCTCTATTTTTCCATTGTTTCAGCTTTCCACCTTCTCATTTGATATCCATTGGGCATTACAATTATCAGTGCATAATTACAGCAGCATGTGATACTATTCTCACCCACGGATGAATTTCCCCAATGAACTCAAATATTGAGTGGGGTAGTGTAGATCACTACTCCACTCAATATTCACATGTGTGATCCCACAGAACTGTAATCTTATCATGGCCACCATTACCTGAAGGCTGTTCAATAATTGGACCTACAGACTGACTTACGATTATCTCCTCTGGGATACTGATTAATGTGACATCTAGAATTTTACTGCATAGGAACTGTACCTTTGTACCTTCTGAAATATGTAGTTTTGTCCACACATGTCAAGCCATCCACCCCATTATAATACAAACTTGAATCCTCAGTTTTTCCTTTGTTAGCCGGCACTGCCCGTGTCCATTGAGAAGATTTTTGTTCACTGAGTATTCTCCAAGCAATGGCTTCACTGTTGTCGGGTTTGTCCAGGGACCGTCTCTGAAGCAATATGGATAAAAGGCCCCAGTTATGGTTAATTCCATTGCAACGAAATACATTATTTGCTCCATGTTGAATTAAACCTGTAACACACAAGGATAATTTCTGCTCATTTTTAGGTTTATATCTTAAATTATTTTAAGTCCATATTTTCTGTTTGTTTTTCTAGACCATCCAAACTGGACTCCCTATTGTCTTTGGACTTAAGGAGCCCATTTTTCCTCATCCAATTTTCTTTCTGGATAGGTGAAATGAACACTGGCATATTTCCCTTTTCCTTTTGATTTTCTGCCAAAGCTCCCCTGGTTTTCAGGACAAGGGAACTGAAAATCACCCCCTTGATAGGACCTGTTCCCATCTTCTTAGAACAGTTTTCCATCCTCAAGTCTCCCAAATCGGGGCCATCACGTACATCAATTGTGTGCCAATGATGATAACATTCCTGTTTCTCCCCCACCAATTTCAGCTGGTTGGTATGGTACCACCCATTTTTATCTGGAGAAGTTAGTACTTTGTACACTGAAGGGCATGCCTTGTCTGTAACTTCATGGGGCCCTGCAAAGCTTGGATTTAAAAATGGGGTGCTAGTGTGTCCTAATCATCACTTTGTCCTGGGCTTAATTCTATGGGACTGACTTTTGAGTCAAAGTAGATTTTACAATGTTGCTGCTTCTTTCCTATTTGGTGAGCTGTTATGTAATTGGCCTCTTTCACTGTCTCTACCAATTGTTGTACCCGCTTTTCTGACACAATTCCATCGATTTTGGGTTGTGACAAATCTAATCCTAACAACTCCAATCTCCTCATGTCTCTTCTGGTTGTGAGTTTATAAGGGGTATAACCTGTTGATGATAATATGTAATACAGTGGTATCTTCAAGACACAAGGCAAAACTACCTGCCATGTTCCATGTTGCACCATTCTTGCAGTCATATTTTTTAGTGTTCGATTCATCCTTTCTACAATTCCACTAGACTGGTCTATAGGGTATATGAAATCTTTGCTTGATCTCTAAAAGTGCCATGACATCTTGCATTATCTGGGTTGTGAAGTGTGTGCCTTGATCCGATTCGATACTCTTGAGTCGTGCCCAGCGAGCGAATATCCTTTCCAATGAGATTTTTGCAGTGGCCTGTGCTGTGTTTGTCTTAGCTGGGAAAGCTTCTGTCCACTTCATAAAGTTATCTATTACTAGCAGAATATATTTGTACCCTCCTGGGGCAGGTGGTGAAAAACCAATATTATCTATCTGCAAATTAGTCCAAGGACCTTCCACTGGTCTGATGTGTTGAAGGGGTCATTTCTTTGCCTTTCTGTCAGGATATTGTTATGCACAGATCAAGCGAGTTTTGTTCCACATCATCCTTCATCTTGAGCCACCAGCCCACTTCTTTGATCTTTTCCAGGGCGTTTTTGCACTCTGGTGTCCCCATAGATCATGGTACCATCGGATCATCTGGTTTCTTCCTCCCTTTTGAACCATAAGCTTTCCTTCATAAAGGACAGCTCCATCTTTGACAAACATTCCCTTGTACATTTTATACATTTCAGATCCTGCTGCTTCTATTTTTTAAAAAATCCTTTCTTCTTCTCCTCTATTAAATCCATAACCTTAGTCTCTTGTTCCTTCTGCCTCCCAATCTCCCCAATCTATGGCTGCCATTCCTGCGAATTAAAAGTACCTTTCTTTGCCAATTCATCAGCCTTTCTATTACCCTCAGGAGATAATTTAGAGTGGGCTTTCACCTTCATGACTTTATTCTTTTACCTTTGTTGCCTCAAATCTATATAGTAATAAAGCAGTAGATAGAAGGGGCTTCCCACAGAGGCAAATGTTCTGCGAGGCTGTTACAAACATGTATGACTGCGTGTATGACTGACCCGAGTGGGAACTGTTCTAGGTAGCTAACCACATATGCTACAGCTGCCAGTTAATTTGCCTGTGCACTCATGGTTTTAGACAACTTTCCTGGCTATGTTCATCCTCTCCTAGCTTGCCACACCCAGTTCTCCTCTCACCATCCTATACTGATGAGCCATATTTTAAAATAGGGTTTTTCTTTTCACTTTGTGTCTTTGTTCTCAGACATTATCTGATCTGTTTCCACCCCCTCCTTTTTGTTTTGATGCAAATGGTCCCTAGGGATCATTTGCTATCATAACTTGACACTCATGTTCACCTACTTGGTATACCAGGTTACTGGCTGACATAGAGGTTGTGTTTACTCACTTTATGATAATATTTCTCTCTTGCAGCAGCAATGTCCATCTAGCAATTCTGCTTTGGCTTGCTGAACCATTTTTAATCCTTCTATCTAACAATAATTGTGTGGGGTGTGTTCTGTCAGTATTGTAAGTGGATGTAGGCAAAAATGGATATATCCCTTTATGTAGGCAAAATGTTGTACTGCCCAGAAAACCACTAACAAGTGTTTTTCACATACAGTATACCTCTGTTTTACTGGTGAGAGCATGTGTGATGCATATGCTACTGATCTTAGCTTCCCATGTGTCTCCTGTAATAGCACTGCTGAGAGAATGGTAACAGTTGTAGCAACCTCCAGTGAGAATGGTTCATTTGGATTTTGGGTTTTTAGAGCAGGCGCAATGGCTAACACTTGCTTCAGAGCTGTGATGGCCTGGGTGTGTTCTGATTTCCATTCCCACGCCACATTCTTTTACATTAACTCCATTAAAGGAGCTGCCTTAATGGAAAATCCATTAATGTGATCTCTCGAGTATCCTATCAGCCCCAGAAAGGACTGCAGCTCTTTGAGGTCTCAGGGGAATAGACAGCTTCTTAACCACTTCTACTCTTTGCTTGTAAATTTCTCTTTCTTCCAAATAACTATTTGTTTCATCTCCTGTAATTTTTTAGCATTTACCTTTAGTCCCAATGCACGTAATAATTGCAGCAGTTCTGTCAATAGCTGATAATATTCCTACTTGGTTTCAGTCTGCAGAAATAGATTATCTATGTATTGCACAAAGCTTTGAAAACTGTTTTAACCTTTCCCCTAAGCACTGATGAAATATAGATGAGGAATTATGAAACCCCTGTAGTAGGGCAGTCCATGTATACTGCTGCCCCTGAAAGGTAAATGCAAACTTGGATTGACACTCTCATTCCAGTGGAATAGACCAAACTCTATTATTTGTCTTAAACTTTGAACCATTGTGCTCTTTCATTCTGCTTGACCACTGTCTCCAGGTTAGTTGCTGCAGCTGGGGCTGTTAACAGGGTTACTTTATTCAGCTCTCGATAGTATATTGTCGACCTCCAACCACCATATGGTTTCCTCACTGTCCATATGGGTGAGTTATTAGTGGAGGCTACTGGCCTTGGTATCCCTTAATTGTACCAAACTCTATATTACCTTATCTACATTTTCCTCTTTTTTTTTTGGGAAACCTTTATTGTTTCTGTGGTTTGGGGTCTGGACCTTGAATGCGCACACTGCCACCCATCTTTCTGCAGTCATGTTTGTACTGTCCAAAGCTCTTGCGTTCTGTGCAGTGAAATTTGCTTATTTCCTCCAGTTTTATCTACATTGCACGCACTGTGAATATTCTATCTTGATATTCTCCTGCTGGGATCTGTATTCATGCCAGTTGGCATCTGCTAAATTATACAATTCACTGGGTGAAAACAAAGCCCTGCTTTTGCTGTATAATCACATATGTTTCTTCTCCCTGGGTAATTCCACCAACGCTATTAAAAGTTCCAATGCTATGTCTCCTATTCTTACTTCCAGTGGTACACTCACGTGTCCCACTTGTGAATGTCCTGTGAATCCACTTAGGATGTAAACTTTTATGTAAGTTGTTAGCAATAGATACATTTTCAATTATTATACCATAGATTTCCTCATTATCAAAGTATAAAGTGCATTTTATTTTACATAGTCTGATCAAAGAATGTCACTGTTCGTAGTAAGTCTGCCAATTTCTGAAACTAGTGCAACGAAATATAAACTCTAATGTAATTCTACTTTTCTGTAGGTTCCGATGCCAAGTTACTTAATTGCACTGGTGGTTGGATGTTTGGAAAGCAGGTAATTAATTTTTTAAAATTATTTCAATATGGAGCATTAGAAGGGGAAGATGGAACACAGTGTAGGCCTTTCAGCTTTTCAAGTCACACCAATCCGATTAACCCTAACCTAATCATGGGGCAATTTACAACGGCCAATTACCCTACCTTTGGACCATGGGAGGAAGCCGAAGGACCCAGGGAAAACCCATGCATTCCATGTGAGGACATACAGAGAGTTCTTACAGAACAGCACTGGAACTGAACTCTGAACTCTAGGATGCTCTGAGCTGTAATAGCGTTGCACTAACTGCTACTTTGCCATCTTAAATAGTAAATGAAATGAATTTTTTTATTAAATACTTTTTGGATTTTGCATGAAACTGAAATTGTGTATGTTGTGGAGAAGTTGCAAATGGTAGAGCTGGAGTGATTGATTTCCAACAACCACTATTCTTTGTGTGAAATATGACCCCAGCCATTGAAATGCTTTCCACTGCATTTCATTTTATCAGGAACCTTGATCTCACACTTGCTAATTGTTGCCTTTCAGGAAACTATCTTGTCCAACAGTTACTATTTTGAGTGTGAGCCATTATATTAGGTGTTAAATATATGTTCTTTAAAAATCAACTTCATCACCTTACAATAAACAAGATAATAGGCACAGCAGAGGTCAGTAGGTTGGTAGTCTGATGGTTTGGGGGAAAATCTGTTACACAAATAATCAGCTAAATTGCAGCACCCGGGATTCTGTCCCGTTTCTGTACTCCTGCTGAGTATTTTGTTGCCAGAGGGAAAATTGAATCTCAGATTTGTATTGTTTACAAATGTAACAATATTCAGGCAGGTGGCACATTGCATGATATGGAACTCACTCAAAAATGGCTACTTGCTGTATCCAGTGCTTCGTCCCAACTTGATTTGGCTACCTAGGAAACTACAGCTGCCTCATTGTGACATCTATTTAGTTTCCTGTTGTCTCCAGAGTTTATTTAATCTTGAAATTATGCACGAGCTTCCACAAAATGTAACTTTCTGATTCAGCAGAGTGAATTAAGCTGAGTCACATTATCCTTTGCCTATGTATGTCATGAAGTGCATGCATCTTTGTTGCAAATTGTTCCCAATTTGCGGCAATGAGAGGCAGAAAACACTCGCTGGTATGGGACTGAAGAATACAGAACACTAATCAAATCTGCAGCTAAAGTGAGGGCAGCAGTGAGGAAGCTAATTTTGCTGGAAGTCACTACTTGAATAAAGACAAATTAATTTGTTTGCTGCATTAATGTCACAAAACACCCCAAGGATTTTGCAAACAATTAAAGCATGATACCGAACAGTGAAGGAAATATCAAGATGGATTGTTAAAACTTGGTTAAATAGAAGTTATGTATTTCTTGAAAGAAGAAAAAGTAGTAGGATTTAAAGAGCAATCCAGAGCTTTGAGATATCAGAAAGTATTGATGATAGTAGTGATTGCATATGTGAAGAGGTTTTAAGGTTGAGGAGTGAAGGAGGATGGGTAAATCTGTGGAGCAATTTTAAAAAATGAAAAATTCAAAATAAAACCTTGTTGACCAAAGGTTCAATTTAAAGGATGTATATAATATATATCCTGAAATGCTTTTCCTTTGCAACCATCCACGAAAATAGTGCCCCAAAGAATGAATGACAGTTAATTGTTAAACCCCCAAAGTCCCACCCAGCTCCCCTCCTTCCCGCGTGTAAGCAGCAGAAAGCAACAATACCCCACCCCCCACAGGCAAAAAAAAAGCATCGGCACCGCCACCAAGCACTCAAATGTGAGCAAGGTAATAGCAAAGACACAGACTTGTAGTTACCCCAAAGACTAAATGTTTTACCCGGTATACAATGTACCACAGGCTCCCTCTCTCCCCTGCCCCCCCCCCCCCAATAAGGGAGAAGGAGGTGTCTGTTTTCCCAGCGAGTGGGGAGACATAATAAACAACTCACTGGTTTACAATGTTAAAGGTCCGTTACATCACTTTCTTTGAGCTCTGTGCCTGAAGATCTCAAAGATCCCCGGTCTCCAGGCACACAACCATAGATATTTCGACTCCCCCGACAACACATGGGTCTCCTGCTGTGACACCGACCTTCAATCCTCCTATCTCCAGAGTCCTGAGATCCTGGGCTTCCAAATCTGAGCTGGACTCTTAGGCTGAGCCCTTGGCATGCCGAACAACGGCCAGTTGTGAAACCCTGAGAGCAGGCCCCATTCCTGCAAAGAACAGAAGTCAGTGTGTAACTCCAGGTCAGGATCTTCAAAAGAGCCCTGAAAGGGAAAAATAAAGATATTAAAGATGGAAATAGAGCTGTTTCCAAAGATGCAAGCAAAGGAGTTGTTGTTTATCGCCATCATTGCTCCACTCCTCTCCAACCAGGGAGCAAATGTAAATAAGATTATTTATGATTAGGATCTCTCAGCTGAGGTCAGAGATTTTGTTCTTGTATAGGATGTAAGAAGGAAGGCTATCCAGAAGAGTATAGTCGGTCTATTTTATTGGGGAAAAAAATCAGTATATGTATTTGTAATTGTACCGATAGAGGGCAGAGTTGAATATTTTCTGAAGTATAACTGGGCTGTAAGTTGATGTAAACTGTTGACAAAGGTTTATTTAAAAT